>NC_142892.1:24475037-24798806 GCF_054131105.1 Drosophila navojoa
ACTCGGAAGGCTACAAAGAATTTCTTCGACTAAATAAGATTTGTTGAGTTTAAGATTATATGATTATATACAGTATATACAATAGTCATATATTTTATAGAAATTTATATTTTTAATATGAATATCTATAAAACGGAACCTGTGCTTACATAATTTTATTCAATTATACAAAATACAATGATTCAAAACAGCAATCACAAAGTTATCAATTCTTGAAATTTGAGTAATCTACGAGCTTAAATTAACTAAACACCAAGCTAACAGACACCACTAACCAGACAGAGACTCAAGCGGGGAAATGAACACACTTTAAACAATGCAGCTTACTTTGGTTAAAGGCAAATACCGCTGATTGTGACAATCAGCGTGACAATCAAATTGGTGGCTCGTTGCGGGCGATTGGGAACCGGTCGGAAGTCGCTAGTCGAGATTGAAACTGAGGCTGAGACTGAGTCGGGAATCGCTGGGAGATAAGCGCTGACAACAGCTGTTGGCATTGAGATGAAAACGAAGAAAGCCGAAAGGGCGATTGGCCTTAAACTTTGTCTATTTGAATGCCAACGAAATGCGACAAAAGAATTTTTAAATTCCGACATGTCAACGACAATGGGGGCGTGGCAATCGAAATGACAAGCTCGTGACACGCACAGACCAACTGTCACACTCGCTGTGAATGTGAGAGTGTGCATGTGTGTGGCTAACCCTTGTAATGCCAAAGCGATTTTTATAAAAACGTCATGGCGAAAAAAAATAAATAAAAAACGATATAAAGCAAAGCAGAGCAGAGCTAAAGGCACGTCATGATCATGACTTACTTTTTCCTTCCTTTTATATAAATATATATGTATATAAAAAGAGCACCTATAGATTTTCTTAACGGGGAATATATACTTACATACATACATCAAGCTGACATGTTAAAGATATCCAATATCCTAGTTCTATTAGCTAAATCGCTGTTAAGAGCTTTGACCTTAGGGTATCTGGTAATCGTGCAGGGCACGCTAGAACACTCATACTAATTTTCTCATCGGCTGCTTCACGCATTAATGTTGGGGATGCTTCGCCACGATGCTGCAGCTGCAACATTATCTAAGCGTACAAATTGTTAACACGTACAAATGCGTTCACTCAAACGAAAACGGGGTAATAACCATTTTTCGCAATAATTTTATGTCATAACAAATCTAGGTCACACGCTTACGTACGTCTAAGCGATTTTCGCTTCTGCTCCTTCTCTTTTTTACCTATGTGCGAACAGCTTTCGCTCCAAGCAGCCAGATGTGCGTCCCTGGCGAGCAACTAGAGATCGATTATGAGTACAAGGGTATCAAGGTCATAAAGCTTGGCTTGCGGGGACAGATATGGCTCTTGTGTATCTTACATGGGTTTATATGTAGACCCCAGAATATAAGTCGAAAACACAAGAATATAAACAAGTAAGAAGATTATAGTATTTGTATAGATATTTAAAAAAAAGTTCAAGTCTCTACTTGAATCTTTTGAGATCGACGCGTTCAGACATATGGACAGACGGACGGCTGAGCGGACGGACAGACAGACAAACGAACAGGGCTAAATCGACTCAGCTCGTCGCCTCAATCAAGAATATATAGACTCATAATTGTTGCTACTCTTGCTAGCAAGTAATTTCATTTTATTACATCACGAAAATAGAATAAGCTTTAGTCGTTTGCTTTAGTTTTTTCATTGGTTTATTCCATTTGTTCATAGTTATATTCAATATTTCACGCATTAATCTTATTTAAACATACTCAAACAAATAAAACATGCGTAAAACAATTTATTTGTGTGTGTTGAGCTGCCGTTCTTCGGCTCTTTTTACGAATAACTAATCGACATATCGAAGCTTAAGACCAGGGCTGTGTGCGACCTACCGATAACTTACAGGTGTGCAAAAACAAATATCTAAATTCGAAATCAACGTTTGATATGATTTAATTCACACCAACAATATAACTAACAGAATAAGGGAGTTCATTGACTATGCTTGCAGCTCAGTATTATTAAGTACGATTAAACACCAAACATAACATTAGGCTTTCGTTGAGCTAGACCTATTACAGAATGTCAAGAAGTTAAAATATGAAGAAATATTGAATTAGTTTCGCCAAACTAGCTCTGAATCTTTGATGTATTTATTAAGTATAGGCTTTAAATGGTCTGTCACAACTTATAGCAGAGTATTCGAAATCGAGTGAAAAACGCTATAGTTGATATACATATATATATATATATATATAAAAGAGTACCTTGAATACAAAACGCGTCGCCCAACTCATGAAATAAACTAAACTTGTCACGTAAGCAAAGTTTATGAGCGAAAAAAAACAGCTAAAAAGAAAAGCTAGTGCTGCCAAAAATTGCGCCAAGTCGCCTAAAATGACAGTTGCACAGAGGAAACGTCTCGTTGGACACGCACCATGGCTCCAAATCATTTGCACAATTTTGCTCTCACTCCATGGCCTGTTGTCCTAAAACAGGACGATGACGGAGCTGCGTTCGACTCTTGGCTTACTCAAAGACTGCCCTCGCCATGCCACCCTGTTAAATGAAACGATGGTCAGCAGCGAGATCTGGTTTTGGCTTTGTGTAAAAGTATGTAGCGGACAGAAGGAGGCGTGGCAGACCCCATGGTGTATATATGTATACATTCTTAATCAGAGCGACGAGCTGAGTCGATATAGCCCTGTCCGTCTATCTGTCCGTATGAGTGCGTCGATCTCAGAAGATACAAAAGCTAGGGAGCTTGAAATTTGGCATGCATACTTGTGTATACCATACGCAGTACGAGTTTGCTTTATTTTTAACTTTTTATTGAAAATAATCGAAAAATTGATTTTGTTTTTCAGCCTCATTCGAACACTTTTAGACCTGGAGACTTCAGATTTACTGTGTATATACATACTAGCTGGCCCGGAAAACGTTGCATTGCCCTATCCATTATTTCTAGGTAAAAAATTGTTGAAAGCTATGTTGTTCAGGTTGGGATACACTCTGATTAATTTATTAATCGGATTTTCATTCAAGCACCTTGTGGTAAATGACATTCTTTGTTTTTTGGTCAGGTGCAAGAACAAATGGTTTGAGAAAAACACGCATTTTCTAGATTGAGGCCACAAATAGTCAAAGATTGGCCCTATGATTTGTTGATCACCAAACGCGTTCCATTGCACAGTTTTGGTTGGTTTAAATTTCTAAGCATGATAACTACCTAGCCAACCTTCAGTTGTAAATTGTGCGGTGGTAAACCAGGCACATCCAAGGAGTTCAAAAATTCAATTGGATAATTAGTGGCTTCTTCTTCGTTTGTTACACAGTCGATAAATTTGAATGAATACAGAGTACCTACGATTTGATTTTGAATTATACAATTTTTTTCTCTATTTTTAGCCTCCGAAAATGCTCGCTCACTTAGCCATTTAGTATTTTTGTGGAAAGCAATGATATTCGGAAATACTTTGTTGATAAGCTCATCTTTTAATGAGACGAAATTGCAAAAATTTGAGGAAATGAAATCAAGCCACTCGATTCGTCAACAGGAATACGGCCATTACCGATATTCAGCAATTGCTTCGAGAAATCATCAGCAGATAGATCGTTCAACAATGCAAGTCTCATATTTACAGACAGTTTAAGTTTGGTTACATATCGCCACAGATTTGATGCTTTGAGGCAAGCGTTTATTTCGTCGGCAGCAGTAGATCTTGGAATTACTGGTAGTGTTTGTCGGAAATCGTCAGATAATAAAACTATTGAAGCACCAAAACATCTCGAGTCATTTCGCAGATCTTTTAATGTTCAGTCTAGTGCTTCCAGTGCGCATTTGTGCGCCATTGTGCATTCGTCCCATATGATAATTTTTAATGCATTGCATTGCATGGCCATTGCGGAGTGTTTCGAAAAGTTACATGTCGGTTGTTCAGTAGATTGAAGATTTAATGGCAATTTCAACGCAGAGTGAGCCGTACGGCATCGGTATAACAATGTGACCGCTATTCCAGAAGAAGCAATTTAAAACAATGATTGATGGATATTCAGATATTCTTTTATTTTATTGCCCAGTACTGCGTCGTGTAAGCACAATATCGCGTGCTTCAAAGCTTTCACCAACAATCAGGATTGCCACTTCATCGATTGTTGGAGCATTAAATGTGCGTTCATGTGTTCCAGCTGGTCTTTTATCTGCTCTGATTACTACTTTATAGTCATCTCTTGGCATGCGCTCTAAAGCAGTCTTGAACAGCTTGACCAATGCATGATGTTCACGAAGCATTTGCTGCAAATCTTGGAGAATTGCTCTTTTCATAGCTGGGTTGATTTGTTGACGCCGGTTAAGTTGTTCTTCCATATTGCCCATGAAGTATATTTGCAAGAATTTGTGCTGTGCATCTTCAATATGTTGCAATGATCCAATGCGATGGCAAATCTGGCCCTGAATCTTTAAATTCAAAGCCATAGTTATGGTTAGATTTGCAAACACTTTTTACAGAAATCTAACAAACTTTATTATTCTTTATTTTTTTTTATTATACCCTGAACGCATTGAAAATGGGAAATCAGGGTATAATGGTTTTGTTGAAATGTATGTAATAGGCAGAAGGAGGCGTGGCAGACCCCACAAAGTATATATATTCTTGATCAGGGCGACGAGCTGAGTCGATTAAGCCCAGTCCGTCTGTCTGTCCGTCCGTCCGAGCTAGAAAGTTGAAGTTTGGTATGGCGTTGGCGTTGGCGTTGACCCCCCAAGTCCAAAAAGCTATGGTGGATATATATACGCCCATTGGAGGCGTGGCAAATCAGATAAAGCTATATCTCATAAAGTTCATAAAGCTAGAACGTTGAAATTTCGCACGTGAGCTAATGCTAAAATTCTATAATGACTGATGAAAAAATTTTATGTCTACGCCTACTGGGGGCGTGGCAAATCGGACCTGAAGATATAGTAATTTTTCAAATTTGGCTATATTTTAGGCACTATTGATGCTAAAGACTTGAAATTCGGTATATATACGCGAGTTGACCACCCAAGTCCGAAAAATACCCTGTAATTTTCACATTTTTTGAGCGTAAGCATTCAAATTTCGCATTTACGTTACCGTTAGCTCTTTCTAAGAACTGGCCAAAAATGTGCGCGTGCATAAGAAACGCTGGAATGCTTGATGCTACATATGCGTGCAGACTTATGTACATACATATACATGCATATACATATGCGTACATACATATATGAGGGCTTTTTAAGAAGAAACAAATTTAAACTTATAAAATTGTTCAATTAGAAAAAAGAATAAAATATCTATTTTATAAAAACGAAATATGTATGAAAAAAAAACATAACCCTGATGGGGACTTTAACCTCCGCCGCTGTAACATAACTTGCGACGCCTTTAGCGCCCACGCTATCGTTTTGCTTTACAATTTGGTAGCTAAAATACAATAAGCTAATAACAGAGCGTCATCTGACAAAACTACAATAACAGCTAGAAAATCCAGAAATCAATCGCAATTCTTAGAATGCTAAAAAGCGCGCTTTGTAATGTAAGCAAACGCTAAAGAATCTGCAATAGGTGTGACCGAAAGCTATCAACGAAAAATTCCCTAACTTTGTACTCAAAAAGTGCACGATCAATATAATAATTATCGATTACTCGATAAAAATTAACAAAAGCTACAATATAATCAAAAAGCATAATTGCTTTGTACTAATTTTTTTTTTAAATTAATTAAATTAAATTTACAAAGGGACTGTGAATGAGTATTCCGCAGTCGGTAGCGCCCGACTGCAACGTTCTTACTTGTTTATTTTAATTTACTTCATGTCATCTACGAGAAATACCTGTCTTCTATACTACCATTGATTCAGTCGTATCTTCCAAAATATTTTTAAACACGCCGTTTAGTCCTGTTGCAAACAGTTAGATTTACATTTTATATCTTTTAACGCTTTTCTCGTGCAATTAAAGAACCCCCTAGCCCTCCAATAGTGGGCGAGGGGAAGGTGTCATTAAGTATGATGACCAGAGACCATTAACATTATTCCTGACTAGAAGAGGTGGCCCGCCTATGTCAAAGAGTAGAGCTACAATCACTTAATGCATTTAATATAAGTCCAGTACTGAGGACTGTTGGAACAGAGTCGGCATAAGAAGCGACTGCAGGAAGAAGCAATTTAAATCTCACTAATTACTTTGGCGACAAATTAAGCAGTGAGAAAGCAGCTACAACAAGTAACCAAGCACCCAACACACACACACACATTTATAGAAGATTGCTTACCTTAATCGGAACGAACAGGTGTCGGACTCTTCGCTCAACTAGTTTTCATCCGTTGTTTCGACGTTGACATTATCTTCTTCTTAGGAAACACTAGCTGTTTCCCTAATGTGTTCCCGTCTTCAACCTAACACAATTAGTTTTCTTATTATTATTATTATTTTGTTAAGTTAAGCTAGGCTTAAGTTCGTGGGATGAAATAATTTTATTCTATCTTCAATATTACTTCCACTTTCGATGATACTGACAAAGCATCATGAGAAGGCGGAATTAGCTCGGGTAATTTAGCATATATAAATACTTTTTACATAAGGTAACGGTGAAAAAACTTCTAAATACACACACCCCTCTACAAATTAACACTGAGAACTACCAACTTAGATCTATTTGGAGCCCAATCCTCATAAAAATAATGCAGACAATATTTAAAATTTTTTTGTACTTACAAATGCAATCAAATGATCAATAAATAACCTTGCGATTTTGCGACTTTGCAGTAACAGACGGTTTCAAAACTGGATGCCAAATCACAATAAATAAAACTAAAAGTACGAAATAAGAAACAAGTAAGAAACCTCTAGTCGGGACTGCGCCATTCGCGATTCCCTGATCCCTCCGAGCAACTGATATTTCAATAATTTTTTGCTTACACAAGAAATAACACACACACTAACAAACACACAATGGCACGCAGCTATAAACGCGCATGGGCTGCAGTGTGGGCTTACTATGGGAACTAAATTGTTTAATAACTTTTCTTATGGAGGCAGTTTTTATAATGGTTTTTCATACTCTGAACCCATTGAAAGTGGGAAAACAGGGTATAATGGTTTTGTGACCAGGACGACGAGCTGAGTCAATATAGCACTGTCCGTCTGTCCGTCCGTCTGTATGAGTGCGTTGATCTCAGAAGATACAAAAGCCAGAGGGCTGATATTTGGCGTGCATATTCGGGTATATCATACGCAGTACGCGTTTGCTTTATTTTTTCGATAAATAATCCGATAAATTTTTTATCGGGAATAATCGACCTGAAAATTATAACACTTTTTAAATCAGAGAAATACACGAATATATGTTCCAAATTTTCATTCGCTAGCTTCGATAGCGCCGAAATAGACTGCGTCCATTCGGTCAGACGGACGGACAGCAAGACGGATATTGCACAAAACCAATATATGTCACTTTTGTGAATGAGTATAAAAAAACACCCTAATTCAATATACAAATGAATCTTCTCCCCCTTCTATTTTACTTTAATCACAAATAATTTCTGTCCATCTTATATTATTAAATTAATTTAAAATTTATTTAAGAATTATGTCAAGTTCTGAGGAGTATTCCTAAACTCGTGTTCCTCGCTAACGCCCACAAAATAGGTCGGTAGAATTCCGAGTCCTTTAACAAATGTCAAGCCACGATAATCACATTCAATTCCGAATTTACGCAATATGTAGGCAGTATCTTCGCAAACATGTATATGTCCAGAAAGACCTGTAGAGTCCATGCGCGAGGCCATGTTCACTGGAGTGCCCCATATATCGTAGTGAACCTGGGAGGCGCCAACGACTCCAGCCATCACCTCACCACAGGATATGCCAATTTTCATATTTCCGGTGAACAGGCTACGATCAAGTATATTTGTGTAGACATTGCGCCACGTCCAAAGTGTTCGCAGCAGATCCAGTGCAAAAGTAGTTAAGACAAAAACCACTTCCTCATTAGGTACAGGCGGATTATCGGTCACTGATATTGAGGATGCCAGATAACGTTGAGCGCGTGACACTTCACAGCACAAAAATGGCAATTCAGCAAAAATAATATACAAAAGGAATACATATATTAGGCTCGGGCTTACCCTCCACTATAACGGATGCCTTATTTCCCGATCGTTCGTTGATGCGCCCCATGAAGCGTGGGTCCAAGCCACAAGCTGCCATATATGTACAGCCAACGATTTTAATCTTTTCCACTAAATAGTCCTCCCTATAAAGGTACAGCTACAAGGAAAAAAAAACATATATATATATATATATATTATTTGCTACGCCCCCAGTTTGTAAATATATGCTTATGCTCGTTTTGTGCAAAGCAATGCAGATGCTGTTAGCAATTTAGTCGCTAAATTTGACTTTTTAGCTCTCAATTGTAGGCAGTTTTTCCCTATTTGCCACGCTGTAGTTTTCGCTCATCGAGATAGAAGGAGGTTAGTAACTCAACTATCCAAATTTAAAGCTTCTAAACTTCATAATTTCTTCATCGATCTTTCTAAAATACACCAGCTTACGCACAATATTTGAGCGTTCAAGCGTAAACAGTATAGAAAATACAGTTTTACCCGATTTGCGTAGATTTAACACCCATAGCTGCTTGATTTAGTGAGAATGTGTACTATTTAAAAATTGAGTATACACGAGTATATGCTCCGAATTTCGAGTCAGTAGCCGAACGGAGTGACGGACAGCAAGCCCGAGAATGCACAAAACCAATATACTCATTTCGTGAATGAGTATAAAAGAAGCGAAGTCTACGTCTTGCAGGGTCACAGCCGGTTTATATCACTCACTATTTTATCAAATTGACTTATGATCTCATTCAAAATACGCAAGTTGCGCACGTCCATTTTGAAGTCCTGCAGGGAAGCGAACATCACCGCCACCATTTTGTAGTTTTCAGCATAGAGCTGGTGCTTCGCCAATGACGTCAAATATATGTTAACTGGAAAAACGAATTGATTGTGAGTAATAATGCGAGAGACAAACAATTGCAGCACATCCTACCGACATGAGCAGGTAAAATATTTTGCAGCAGAATAGTTATCGATTTATTAGTGATGACAGCGTCATTCTGTTTTTTGAGAAGCTCCAACTTCCAGCTACATATAAGTGCAATCATCTTTAGTATTTTGGGTGTCTCGAATCGCGATGTTAGCTTAACCACTTACTTATAATTGACCCTACTATTGAACTCAGCCTGCCGTTCCATGAAGTAGAGACATCCTAAGGTAGTCATAATCTTGAAGCCGTGCGCGTATTCTGAATCAAAGTAGGGATTGGTTGTACTGCTTCGATTAATTACGTATTCGAATTGAATAAACATGATTATCATATATGTAGTTCCTTCTAATACGCTTACGATGATCTTCACCATCCAGGGAATTCGTGTAAATATTATACTTAAGGCAATCATGAGAGACATCATGTTTGTAAGCTCCCAAGGATAAAAACACTTGTATTTATCCATTTCATAATGGTACAGTTTGCTGTCGATAAGTTGGAGGTGGAATTCATCGTAGTCACAGTCGTTCTAAACAGCAAAAAATTCAAAATTGCTATGATCATTATGAAAACTCATCGAATCTGTTGCACAAAGAGTTTCATCTTTTATCTTTTCTGCATGTTATGCGAAGCTTATTGCAATTATTATGTGCTTACCAGGACCTGAAAAATAATCCAGAAGTAGCACACAATCATGTTCATATAAATCCCCATTCGAATAATGAGGCTAGACTGTATGAACTCTGCTGTCTTAAATATAAAGCAGCTGCATTTTGTAAAGTTATGCGGAACATTTCCATATCGCCAATGGCAAGCCTTCTTAAACCATAATATGATCACCGGAGTAGTCAGCAGCATCATAACAATAATATTGTTGTTGACGCTGGTCTTGTCGGCTTTTTGGCTAATATTGACAAGATACACCAGAAATATCCCAGCAAACCAAGCTAACAGAACGCTATATCTTAGCATGTAGTCAGGTTGCTTCATATAGTTCAACTCTTTTCGGGAATCGCGAAAGTTTAAAAACAAAAATCCGATTTGTGGGCGTGTAGTCGCACGCTTTGTAGTGGAGTTACGACTTTTCTTACGAAATATTGTTGTAAACTTATTCTTCACGCTATGGGAAAGGACTTACTGAAGCTCAGTGGACAGTAGAGTTCAGAAGAAACTTACTGAAACGATCCGACAGGCAGCTTATCAAACTCAATCCGAAGCGCCTCTTTTTTTTGCATTTCTAGATCTTGGATAGTTTCAAGAGCCTGAGAGGAATTCTCCTTCCTTAAGACTACTTTGTAATCAAGTGCCGCAATAAGAAAAGTTTTAATGTTTTTACTTGCAAGATGAGGATGTTGGAGAGCCTTTTCTGTGCCTGGAAGAAGCTCATAGGGGTTGTCGATTAACATTTTGCTAGTCCTTTCGCTTATGTGAATGTGGCCTGGCCGTCCGGTAGATTCCAATATACCAGCAATTATAACATCTTCTCCTACAAAGAAAGACATATATCAGATAAGAAAAAATGCTGCAAATAAATATTATTCGTCAAGCCTACCCCAGACGTCGTACTGAAGCTTTGCAGCCCCCATGACACCGGCCATCAAAGAACCAGAATGCACACCGATTCGCATATCGATATCCAAATTTCGGATTGATCTATTCATAAAATTTGTTTACGCACTGAGTAAAAGGTAAACCTCATACTTACCGAACTTCCCGAATGTGCGCGATCATTCTTTGGGCCAGCTCTACGCAGCATTTGGCATGATCGGGATCGGGTCGCGTTAGACCCGCCACACAGTAGTAGCAGTCGCCCAGGAACTTAATGCGTTGTACTTTAAAGATACGCGCAGCCACGTCAAATCTACCATAGAGATCGTGGAGCAATGCCACCAGAGCATTGACAGTGAGTGTCGTAGTGAGATGCGTGTAGTTGACAACGTCGGCATACAGAATAGTCACATCCGGATGGAATTGAAGGGCCATAATGCCTTGGTTTAAGTTACTGCTTTGATATTCGCTGTGTATCTTGTTGGTTTTCGTGATGCGATAGCGTATTTCTTTCTCGAATGGCCGTGCTATGTCAGGAGGCAAAATGCCGTGAAGCAATTGTTTCTCCTTATTCTTTGCCTCTCGCAGCCAAATCTCCTCCATTACATACTGATGCCGATCAATAAACGACGAGCGTACCGTAATCTCGTTCAGCAAGCGATAGAATAACCCTACCAAGTGACAGCATGTAATGTGCAGAATCTCCACGATCATATATGGGGCTTGTTGAAAACTAATGAATTCACTTTCAAGAGTGTAAAAGTAAATAATAATAAGGTATGTAATAGACACAAATGACGCCAATATAAACGGAGCTCGAAGGGCGGGTATGGGAAAACACAAATATATAACATACAAAACGTATGCGTCGTAGAACGGTAGAACGGTCCATTCGTGTATATAATGGTGGTACAAAAAAATAGTCACATCTGCATATAGTGAATGCCAGTGAGTAAGTGGATTGGCGAGCAGGCCATCTACATGGATCGATACGTACCCGCCAGAACTATAAGTGCCGCAGCAACTGCCGAAGATACATAAATAATCCATTTGTTACGCGATACGATTGACTCAGAGAAGTTGATAGTCAATATGGAGACCGTGAGTATTGCAGATGTCATGTAAACTCCCACATCCACATGAATGAATTCAGGGTACTGGGTGCACACGGATCATTGATTAACTGTGATATAGATTGAATGAGCATTTTACCTCACATGCCACCATTAGCATGATACATTTGATCACGGTTACGGCCGAGTGTACGAAGAAGAATACTCCGAGATGATTGATGCATAGACGTCTGTCGTACAAAATATAGTCTTCTTCTATATTCAACTCCTTGCACTTTTTCTACGTTTTTTTGTAAATAGTTATAATAAGCTAGAAATGATCTAGTCGGTAGTATCCGAATAGTATAGTCCTGAATTCATTAAGGGCACTATCTGCACATGACCTATCGCACATTATATAGGAATTGATACAAGAATTAGCACCCACTCATAATTCATAAACTCTCAACAGACAAGTAGAAAGATCCAGATCTTTTCATCTTGATCAACCTTATATACAACATTTCGCATTTTTCCAATGATTTCAGGTAATTGAGCAGTTAGGTAATTGAACAAGTAGTTCAATTCAATATTGAGAGTTACCTTTAAATAGCTACGTTCCCAAAGAGCTTCTTTGCTATAATCCAATCTGCAGGGTCCCGTTGTATCTGAACTCATTTTTTCAAATTTTTGTATATTTTTTGTACTGATATTCAAGGAGTAGTTGATATTCTAGAATCATTTAACAAATCTACGTGACTTTTAATACTTTAGTGAAACATGTGAAACGCTCTCATGGAATAGTCATTATAAGAAAGGCTATTCCCTTTGCCCTATAAAACAGACAGCCCCTTAAAAATAGTTATAAATAACGTAAATCATTGCATATTCAAAGATTTGATATATATACTCGGGCTGTTCACCCAAGATCAAAAAGCTATGGTGAATATCTGTACGCCCACAGGGGGGCCGGGGGAAACCGAAAAAGTTTATATCTTCTACAGTTTAAGAGATAGAAGATTGAAATTTAGATCGTTATTAGTTCCCTCCTCTATCGATGGCCCAAAACTAATTGTTACGCCTTTTTAGGAGTGTGGCATATTGCAATATACCCCGTCATTTTCACATATTTAGAGCGTACGCACCCAAATTTTGCAGTTAGCTTACCGTTAGCTCGTTCTAAGAACTGAAATGAGGTGTCTACGCCCAGTAGGGGCGTGGAAAATCCCTATATCTTCAGGTCCAATTTGCCACGTTAATCTTTATAGAATCTAGCTAATTTTAAAGCTCGCGGATGTACATTCCAAATTTTAGCTTTCTAGCTCTTCAACTAATATGATTTCTGGTATATCGGAAAATGCATATTCCGATGCGCCACGCCCCTAGTGGGCGGAACGGGAAAATTTTAGCACTTTATAAATCGGAGATATACACGAGTATGGGCGCCGAAAAAATTGTGATTATACGGAGAGACGGACATTGCACGAAATCAAAATACTAATTCACTTTCGTGAATGATTATAATTTACTGTGTTTTTACATCCTGAACCCATTGAAAATGGGAAATCAGGGTGTTGGAGTGGTGGTGTCTTCAATAAATACAAAAAATCAGGTTGTAATTTCATAGTCTTTATTTGTATTATGGCAGCTGTGTCGCTCGTATACAAAGTGTAATTTATATATGTATGTATATGCCAGGAGAGGCAGGTGACGAATGTCTCGTCGGCTGTGAGAAGCAGTACCCCGCGAACCAGTAAGAGAACTGGGGCTATGTTATTAACAGAGTGCTGTTAATAGCATAACATTGTATGGCGAGGGAGGAGCAATTCATGTTAATGGGATCTGGCATTAACACAGGGTATAATGGTTTTGTGAGAATTATGTGACAGGCAGAAGGAATCATCGCAGACGCCATAAACTATATATAGCTGAGTCGATATAGCCCTGTCCATCTGCCCGTGCGTCCGTCAGTCCGGATGAACGCCTATATCTCAGTAGTTATAAGAGCGAGAGAGCTGAAATTTAGCATGCCTACTCGTGGGTACCATACGCAAAGCAAGTTAATCACAATTTTCCGATAAATCCGGTAACTTTTTTATCGAGAATAATCGAAAAATTGATTTTGTGTCTTCAGATTTACTGTGTATATACATATGACGAATACAAACACTTTGTAATTTACAGATTTTGGATACCACGACCCCTTCGCCCACAATTTGTAAAATACGAATTTCAAATACTAGAGACTTGTGCTGTGGAATGTACATACATTTGAACATACATTATGATTCCGTCCTGAAAGTTTCATTATGATTGTACGTCTAGAAATTAACTTATTCAACAAATAAATTCTCATAATATGGCCAACACAGCAGCGCAGCCTAAGCGCAGTCGCTGCTTACAGCGCAGTTAGCAAAGCGTGTTTGTAAAGGTGCGTGCGGATTCATGTGTATCTATGTATGTGCATAAAAGAAATGCAGAATGGTTATAATATGAGATTGAGGGTTCAGGGTATCTCCTAGTCGAGCAGTTTCGACTAGAGCCTTCTTGTTTATTTCAAATGAAAACTATAATAATTGATGAATAATTAAACATTTCTTTATTTAATATGAACTATAACAGCCAAGTGCTGGTACGCTCAACTTGTCCGTTCGTTTGCTTACTGAATACTAACATAAGTTTATCGACTTAACCGATAATTGATCTCGATGCGGCACTTCATTCGCCGATAATAATGAAAGCTACAAATTATGCTAAAAAATGACAAATATGCTAAAAAATGATAAATGTGCAAAAAAATGACAAATGGTTTCTCAACATCCCGGCCCCCCCCTGAAACTCCGTTTCAGAATGTGGTAGAGCTGCTATCTTCGTGATGGGTCGTATAATCTCTCCAGACACGACCTTGAGTTTAACTGCCCGTACTAATCCATCCTCTCCTGGGTACACTTCGATTACGCGTCCTAAGTTCCATGTTGCTGGAGGCGTATGCGAATCCTTGATGAGTACAATGTCTCCAAGGGATATGTTAGACATCTTGGTAGACCATTTTGGTCGTTGCTGCAATGCTGTTAAGTATTCCTGCTGCCAACGTTTCCAAAATCCTTGAAGCATTGCCTGAGTATGTTGCCAATATCCCAAGCGGTTGGTTGGTACCTCTGCGTAGCTCCCATCTGGAACTGCAGTGTACGTCCGTCCGATCAAAAAATGTGCTGGTGACAAGAATCCAATTTCTGTGTCCGAAGTTGCGCATAATGGACGGGAGTTCACGACTGCTTTTATTTGTGTAAGCAGAGTGCGCATCTGTTCAAATGTAATCACTGTATTTCCGATCACTCGTCGCAAGTGTAGCTTCACGGAACGTACAGCAGACTCCCTTTTCCACCCCAATGTGGAGTATTTGGTGGGATGAAATACCACTTGATGCTTTGCTCCGCCAATTTCCTCGCTACCACTTCATTATGCTCGCGTTAAGTATGTAGTTGTGACATCTCATTTAATGTGCGCTTAGCACCGACGAAGTTACGTCCATTGTCGCTGTACATTTCGGCAGGCTTCCCACGGCGGGCCATAAAACGTCTGAGGGCTGCCAGAAAGGTGTCTGTGCTTAGGTCAGTTGCCAATTCTAGATGAAGTGCTGATGTCACCATGCATACAAAGAGACAAATGTAGCCCTTCTCTTTACGTGGGTTGCGTCCCTTGTGTACCTTTAGCAAGATAGGTCCAGCATAATCGACTCCAGTGTGTTCGAATGTAAAGGCCTGCCGCACGCGAGTGGCAGGTAAGTTAGCCATAAGCTGTCGTGTAGTATGATGACGCTGCTTGAAACAGTTTAGACATCCATGCGTGATTCGTCGGATGAGGTTTCTGGATCCAAGTATCCAGTACTTCTGACGAATTATAGCAAACATCGCCGAAACTCCAGGATGAAGGTTGAACTGATGCTCATGCTTCAGTAACAGCTCAACTAGTCGATGATGGTTAGGTAGTACAATTGGGTGTTTGGCATCTCTAGATAGGTAAGAGTTTTCTAAGCGTCCTCCAACTCGAATAAGGCCATCCTGGTCAACAAATGGAGCTAGCTTGCTCAACTTGGAACGGTGCTGCAGCGGTTGCTTCTTCAACAAGCGCTGCCGATCAATATCAAATGCGTTTTGTGCTTGCCCTAGACAAAACTGCGTGCTGCGTCAATTTCATGGAATGTCAAGGCTGCTGAATGAAGTGAGTTTCTTGATCGGACGCGATGTACAAAGCGCCGGACGTATGCGATGATTCGAATCAGTCGCAGCCATGATGATACTCTAGTAAGTAAAGCATCAAAGGGGGACGATGCCATGTCCTCCGCTACCGTCAGAATATTGGCCTTGAATTCCGCTTCTGCTGCTGGCGGCACGATGGAACAGCAGAATTTTGATCGTCGAAGCATCTCCAAACACTCCTGGGAATCATGTAGCCAGGACGGTCCCTTCCACCATAAGTCAAATTTAAGAAGGTCACCGGCGAGCATTCCTCGGGATGCACAATCTGCAGGATTTTCCTTGGTACTCACATGTCTCCAAGCGTCCCGTGAAATTGTCTCGAGTATTTCTGCCGTACGATTGGCTACGAACATCTTCAATTTACAGGGTTGATTTGACAGCCAGGATAATACGATTGTAGAATCGCACCATGCATATACCTTCACTTCCTTCTTGCCCAAACTAGCTTGAATTGCCTTATCAAGTCTAGTCAGGAGTAGAGCTCCACACAGTTCGAGGCGTGGCAGCGTTGCTAGTTTTAAAGGTGCGACGCGAGTCTTAGCAGCAACAAGATATACTCCTATAGAGCCGTCACTATACTCAACTCTGCTGTAGACGACCGCAGAGTAAGCCTTAAGCGAAGCGTCTGAGAATGCATGTAACTCGATGTGATCCATGTGACTGTCTATGAAGCGAGGTATCTTTAGTTGTTGTAGCGACGAAATGTCCTTGCGATACATCTGCCAAGAGTGCGCCTGTTTCATCGGAAGTTCAGAGTCCCAATCCAAATCAAGCAACCAAAGTTCTTGCAGTAGAATCTTGAATTGGACTACCACTGGTGCCAAAATGCCCAGAGGATCAAAAATGTGTGCTACATCGGATAGCACTTGTCGCTTTGTACAGCTTGCAGTTTCCAATAATACAATGTTGTATGCAAGGTTGTCTTCTCCAGGATCCCAATGTAGTCCTAATACCTTTGATGTTGCTGTTGGCATGTTGACTCTATCACCTTGCGCGGTGCATAGTCGTGTGCTATTCGAGATCCATTTTCCCAATTCCAATTGCGCACGTGACATGAGTGCAACCAGCTCAGTTTGAATGTCAATAAGTTCTTCCTCTGTCATGGCTCCTGTTAATACATCGTCCACATAGAAATCCTCAAGTAATATCTTAGCTGCTCTAGGAAACTCATGCTCGTGGTCCTTGGCAAGTTGTTCTAACACCCGGACTGCGAGGAATGGCGCAGACGCAGTCCCGTATGTAACTGTGCAGAGTTTGAAGTGTTTCAATGGTGCTGATGGATGTTCTCTCCATAATATTCGTTGAAAGTCCTGATGTTTAGGTGCAACCAAAATTTGTCTAAACATCTTCACAATATCAGCCGAAAATACAAACTTGTGCATTCGAAACCTCATGCATACGTTAAACAGATTGCGTTGTATCCATGGACCAATATGAAGCGCATCATTTAGAGACCGACCATCTTGGTCTTGAAATGAGCCATCAAATACCACACGCAGCTTTGCGCAAACCTTCTTCGAAGTGGCGTCTTCTTCTGCATCTACCTCCTTCATGTGATCCAGTTGTATGTACTCCCTCATGAATTGCACATACTTCGATCGTAAAGCTGCATCCCTCATTAAACGACGCTCAACTGCCAAGAAGCGAGACTTGGCTCCATGATAGGTGTCTGCAAACTCTGGGTTTCCTTGCTTGAATGGTAGCTCGACGATGTATCTCCCTTCGGCATTACGGGAGTGTGTTTGGACGAAATGAGTCTCCACTAACTCATCTTCTTTATTGGCAGACGTGCAGGATGGAAGTTCTTCCAGTTCCCAAAACCGTTGCAACAATGTGTTGATGTCCATGGTAGCTAGGAGTGACGTAGTTGTAGTTGTACACGCTCCTGCCACTGATGTGATGATCCATCCAAATATTGAATCAATAGCAATTGTGTTCCCCTGGAGATTACACAACTTATCTCCAGTAAGAACCGTCCAAATGTGATCGTTGCCAAGCAAAATGTCGATTGAAGCGTTGGTATTAAATGCGGCGTCTGCCAGGGTGTGGCCGCTAAACATAGAGAGGTCTGCTGCATTTATAGTTTCTCTCATCAGTGTCGAAGTAATCTTTCCAAGCACGTGTGCCTTGACCACAAGAGATGCATCTGACACTCCCGACTTGATGTGTAGTGAACAGAGCCCTCTTGTTGTTTCTGCCTTGATTGATGATATTCCAGATATAGAGATGCGAGAGTGTGAACGGGCCAGACCCAATGTCTGGATACACCGTTCCGAAACGTAGGACAACTCCGAGCCGCAGTCCAATAATATGCGGCAAACAACGTCTTGTCCCCTAGAATTGCGCACATACACCTGTGCCGTTGGGAGTGTACTTCTCATATTTGCACCCTTGCCACCTTTTGAAGTATTAACGGCGTTCGTCAGTGCTACTACTGTGCTAGTACCTGATGCCTCATTTGAATCATCCTGTTGATGTTGCTGTGGGTCACCTTTGTCCTTAGTGTTACGTTGGTCGAAGTGCAAGAGTGAGTGATGTCTGCGCTTGCAATGCTTACAAGATGACTTCGATGTGCAAGCGCTCACTCCATGGCCAAGTCTCAAACAATTAAAGCACATGTGTTTGGACTTTGCAAAGGCATATCGCTGCTAAATAGATAAATCCAAAAATTGTGTACATGCCATCAATGCGTGTTCCTTGTTGCACTTTGCACAGCGCTCTGAAGTGGCGAGTAGCGCATGTGCGTTCCTGGTACCTCTGTCCTGTCTAGGCTTGCTGCTTGTCGTAGTTGCAGATTGACTGAGCTCCAGTCGATCACAACGTGCATCCAGGAACTTGAGCAACTGCGTTATCGTAGGATTTGCTATATCTTGACTCTTTTCATACCATTCACGACGTGTGGTGTCATCAACCTTTGCCATGAGCAAGTAAATCAGCCAACAATCCCGATCTGTTTGTCCAGAGGCGTCTAATGCACGAATTACGGTACCAGCTTCGTTTGTTAGCGATCGAAGCGATGCTGGGTTTTGATCCGCAACCTTGGGCAGTCCGGCGGAATAAGTTTCGCAGCTTCTCCTTTTAAACAAGATTTTAAGTGATGATACTTCTGGATATTCGTCAACGTTGTCTTGCTGTGAACGGCACTGTCGAATAGACCCTTAAATGCGTGCCATTCCTTATAATCTCCATCAAATGGTGTGATATGAATCCGTGGCAGTTCCCAATCCTTCACAGATGGTCCTGCGCCTTGCTGTGAGCCTGACGGTGACTCGTTATCCACCTGCTGTGGTAGAAGTCGTTGCATTAAGGCCTCCATAGTCTCCATTTGCATCTGCTGCATTTGTTGCATTTGCATCTGAGACTGTTGCTGTAATTGTTATATTTGTGTATGAGACTGTTGCTGTATTTGTTGTATTTGTATATGAGACTGTTGCTGTATTTGTTGTAAAATGCCTTGGATGGGCGAATTATCTACTTCCCCAAGCACATTAGATGTGGTATTGGCTTCTTCCAGTTTGTGGGGTTTTTACTCAGCGTGCAGTGTCTTAAGAAGAGCACAAGCTCGTTCAAAGCGCTCCTCATATACATTGTTGTCACTTGCTGGATCCACATATCCCTGCACATCTTCATATTTATAAAGTTCGTCACCAAGGTTGACAAACTGCTTCCAAACTTGAATTAGCGTGTCCAATTTTGTATCAATATCGTAGAAGGTGCAGCCTTCAGGTGGATGCTCCGCATATCCAGAAATACGGGTAATTGTTGCCTTCAATCTACCTCTGGCCCCCAGTAAAGTACGTAGATTTTCCATTGTAGCGTGCTGCGTTGCCAACAGTCAATCCAAGTTGTCCAAAATAGCCAGGTATTAAATTAATGTGATGAAATTGCTGCGTCTCTAGCAGCCGAACAAACCATTAAGACAAATCACCGCAATTTTCCAATAGTGCTTACTGCGTATTACGTATGATGCCGAATATCGATACGTAATTCCAAGAATTTGCAATTGCTGCGTCTCCAGCAGCAAAAACACGACAAGACAAAACACGTCACTTTTCCAATAGTGCGCGCTGTTTCCAACAACTCCAAGTGAGCATTCAGTAGCAATGCCCAACGGATCGGGCTCGAAGGACCAAACTTATGATGAATAATTAAACATTTCATTATTTAATATGAACTATAACAGCCAAGTGCTGGTACGTTCAACTTGTCCGTTCGTTTGCTTACTCAATACCACTGGCCAGAGAACAGTGTCAATACTAACATAAGTTTATCGACTTAACCGATAATTGATCTCGATGCGGCTCTTCATTCGCCGATAATAATGAAAGCTACAAATTATGCTAAAAAATGACAAATATGCTAAAAAATGATAAATGTGCAAAAAAATGGCAAATGGTTTCTCAACATCCCGAAATTCACAAAAAAATGTTTTTCATCTAATTGGAGTGCTGACAATTTAATTATAAAAAAATTTTCTTAATATATCATCGTCAATTTTTGAACTTTATTCCACCATAGTGCACTACTACAAAGTCTTCAATGACATGTCCGTATCGAACTCACCCTATCGTCTCATATAGAGGCTAACAGTTCCGACCGTTGGGTGGCTACTTGCGCTGACCGACGTTCTGACATATTTTTACGGCCATTTACATCAATAATCCACGGTCGACTTAGGAGGAAAAGTTATTCCACCTTAATGGCAAAGCAACAGGGTTCTTTCACGAACGACGGCTATGCATTGTCGTATCGGTTCGAGAATAATCTGATGTTAATAAACATTCTGCTTAAAATTCTTTTTAACTTTTCCTTTTCAACCTTTCCTTTTACAGGGGAATCAGGCTCGGCTCTTAGAGAGTTGCATAACATCATTAGCTCCCATTACCTGTGCTGTTCAACAAATCTACACGTTTCCTCTTTGTCAACAAGCCAAACACGCCGTCTGCATATGTATATAATATAGAACTAATATTAATCGCAATCAGATATCGCGTAGTATACATTTCAACAAAACCATTATACTCTGATTTCCCATTTTCATTGGGTTCCGTATGTACATCATATTGTTTCGATAACTCACCCGATATATTTTTTATCGAGAATAATCGAAAAATTGTTTTGGATTCTTCAGATTCATTGTGTATATATATTCAATGGATACAACAATTTTGTGATTTACAGATTTTGAATACCATGCCCTCTTCGCCTCTAATTTGTAAGAAACGTATTTCAGGTACTAGAGTCTTGTGCTGTGGAATGTACACACATTTAAGCATTACGATTACGTTCTGAAAGTTTGTCTACAAAAGAAATTATTTAACAAATAAACTCTCATAATATTACCCACACTGAGCGCAGCCCAAGCACGGTCGCTGCTAACTGCGCAGTTAGCAGAGCGAGGGCTTATGTGGGCGTTTCGATGAATATGTATGTATGTGTTTCGTAGTCGAGCAGTCTTGACTAGTGCTTTTACATATTTTTATCTTGGGTGGCCAGCGTTAGTCTAAATTTTAGCTTTCTAGCTCTTTTATTAATACGATTTCTCGCTTTCCGAAAAATACGATTTCTGATTTGCCATGCCCCTAGTGGTTGGTTCGGGTGTAATAATAAAAATCGACTGTTCGGTTCTGCTGTGGTTTAATGAATGCTTTATTGAATTATAAGAGGTTTCGTCTTAGCCTAAATACATAAAGTTTACATAAAGAATTCTGTCGCTAAAAGCAGCGGCAGAATGTGAGTATGTAGCATGTGGTATGTGTGTGTATATATGTTTGTATGTATATGCAGAAGGCATATACATTTTAGCGTTTAAGCTGCGGCGTAACAATGCTTACGTTGCAGATCCCACGCTGCAGGCCGGTCTATACATAAGTGACCGATCATATTACGGCACTTATGTATAGCTGTTAAAATATACATAAAGCAACAAAGTGTTGCTATGTTGTGGGCCTGATAATGTTCGGGCATTTGTAATATCATATATTGTGCACACTACTATACTGTAAACATATGCTTATATGTATATCATACAACATACTACACGGGGTATACGAATATTAAAACTTTTATTTTCTGCAATCGAAGTCATTTATTGAATGTAGAATTCATTCATGAAATGAAACAATAAAAAAACTGCGATTTTAAGACTTTTTATACCCTGAACCCATTGAAAATGGGAAATCAGGGTATAATGGTTTTGTTGAAATGTATGTAACAGGCAGAAGGAGGCGTGGCAGACCCCACAAAGTATATATATTCTTGATCAGGGTGACGAGCTGAGTCGATTTGGCCCTGTCCGTCTGTCTGTCTGTCCGTCCGTCCGTCCGTACGTCCGTCCGTCTGTCCGTATGTATGAACGCGTCGATCTCAGAAGATATAAGAGCTGGAGACCTCAACTTTTTTTTACAATGTCCGTATATATCGCGCGCATATCGAGTTTATCACAAAAAAACGATAACTCATTCCAATATTTTTTTTATCAATAAAAAACCTTATCGAAAGTCAGTAAAAAAATTATATCTCCTACATCATTATAGCTAGAGTGTCAAAATTTTAAATATATATTAAGACGTATTTTATACAATTTCGGTTTTTGTTCAAATTTACCCCCCGCCCCTATATCCACCCCCTCACCCTCATCTTTGTAGAAGTCGTATATCAAATACTAGAGACTTGAGCTTTGGTATACACATACATTTATACATCATGATTACGTCCTAAAAGTTTCATTACGATCGTACGTCTAGAAATTAAATTATTCCACAAATAAGTTCTCAAAATACTGCCAAGACTGCAGCGCAACCCAAGCGCAATCGCCTGTATATGCGTGTGTGTGCGTGTGTTTGTTTGTGTATGTGTGTGTGTGTGTGTGCGTGTGTATGTTCAAATTATTATTGAAATATCAGTTGCTCGAAGGGTTCAGGGGATCTCGTAGTCGAGCAGTCTCGACTAGAGCTTTCTTACTTGTTTAAAATTAAAATTAAGTAACTGAAGGTTTCAAAACTGAATGCCAAATCACAACTAATAAAGCTAAACGTAAAGAATTAATCTTCTCCCCCTTCTGTTGTGCTTCTATCATAAATATTTCCCGTCTTACGTAAATCAATGACGTCATATGTATGCGAAATATTCCTAAACTCGTGTTCCTCGCTAACGCCCACAAAATAGGTCGGTAGAATTCCGAGTCCTTTAACAAATGTCAAGCCACGATAATCACATTCAATCCCGAATTTGCGCAATATGTAGGCAGTATCTTCGCAAACATGTATACAGCCATCACCTCACCACAGGATATGCCAATTTTCATATTTCCGGTGAACAGGCTACGATCAAGTATATTTGTGTAGACATTGCGCCACGTCCAAAGTGTTCGCAGCAGATCCAGTGCAAAAGTAGTTAAGACAAAAACCACTTCCTCATTAGGTACAGGCGGATTATCGGTCACTGATATTGAGGATGCCAGATAACGTTGAGCGCGTGACACTTCACAGCACAAAAATGGCAATTCAGCAAAAATAATATACAAAAGGAATACATATATTAGGCTCGGGCTTACCCTCCACTATAACGGATGCCTTATTTCCCGATCGTTCGTTGATGCGCCCCATGAAGCGTGGGTCCAAGCCACAAGCTGCCATATATGTACAGCCAACGATTTTAATCTTTTCCACTAAATAGTCCTCCCTATAAAGGCACAGCTACAAAGAAAAAAAAAAAAACATATATTTATAGGAAAAAACCAGAACTTTGCAGTCGGTCGTTGTGAACAGAACAATACTCATTCAAACCTTATTTGCTACGCCCCCAGTTTGTAAATATATGCTTATGCTCGTTTTGTGCAATGCTATGCAGATGCTGTTAGCAATTTAGTCGCTAAATTTGACTTTTTAGCTCTCAATTGTAGGCAGCTTTTCCCTATTTGCCACGCTGTAGTTTTCGCTCATCGAGATAGAAGGAGGTTAGTAACTCAACTATCCAAATTTAAAGCTTCTAAACTTCATAATTTCTTCATCGATCTTTCTAAAATACACCAGTTTACGCACAATATTTGAGCGTTCAAGCGTAAACACTATAGAAAATACAGTTTTACCCGATTTGCGTAGATTTAACACCCATAGCTGTTTGA
Source organism: Drosophila navojoa (assembly GCF_054131105.1). Taxonomy (NCBI): domain Eukaryota; kingdom Metazoa; phylum Arthropoda; class Insecta; order Diptera; family Drosophilidae; genus Drosophila; species Drosophila navojoa. The sequence goes on from NC_142892.1 coordinate 24,499,096, forward strand.
TTTAGTGAGAATGTGTACTATTTAAAAATTTAGTATACACGAGTATATGCTCCAAATTTCGAGTCAGTAGCCGAACGGAGTGACGGACAGCAAGCCCGAGAATGCACAAAACCAATATACTCATTTCGTGAGTGAGTATAAAAGAAGCGAAGTCTAAGTCTTGCAGGGTCACAGCCGGTTTATATCACTCACTATTTTATCAAATTGACTTATGATCTCATTCAAAATACGCAAGTTGCGCACGTCCATTTTGAAGTCCTGCAGGGAAGCGAACATCACCGCCACCATTTTGTAGTTTTCAGCATAGAGCTGGTGCTTCGCCAATGACGTCAGATATATGTTAACTGGAAAAACGAATTGATTGTGAGTAATAATGCGAGAGACAAACAATTGCAACACATCCTACCGACATGAGCAGGTAAAATATTTTGCAGCAGAATAGTTATCGATTTATTAGTGATGACAGCGTCATTCTGTTTTTTGAGAAGCTCCAACTTCCAGCTACATATAAGTGCAATCATCTTTAGTATTTTGGGTGTCTCGAATCGCGATGTTAGCTTAACCACTTACTTATAATTGACCCTACTATTGAACTCAGCCTGCCGTTCCATGAAGTAGAGACATCCTAAGGTAGTCATAATCTTGAAGCCGTGCGCGTATTCTGAATCAAAGTAGGGATTGGTTGTACTGCTTCGATTAATTACGTATTCGAATTGAATAAACATGATTATCATATATGTAGTTCCTTCTAATACGCTTACGATGATCTTCACCATCCAGGGAATTCGTGTAAATATTATACTTAAGGCAATCATGAGAGAAGTAGCAGAAGTAGCACACAATCATGTTCATATAAATCCCCATTCGAATAATGAGGCTAGACTGTATGAACTCTGCTGTCTTAAATATAAAGCAGCTGCATTTTGTAAAGTTATGCGGAACATTTCCATATCGCCAATGGCAAGCCTTCTTACACCATAATATGATCACCGGAGTAGTCAGCAGCATCATAACAATAATATTGTTGTTGACGCTGGTCTTGTCGGCTTTTTGGCTAATATTGACAAGATACACCAGAAATATCCCAGCAAACCAAGCTAACAGAACGCTATATCTTAGCATGTAGTCAGGTTGCTTCATATAGTTCAACTCTTTTCGGGAATCGCGAAAGTTTAAAAACAAAAATCCGATTTGTGGGCGTGTAGTCGCACGCTTTGTAGTGGAATTACGACTTTTCTTACGAAATATTGTTGTAAACTTATTCTTCACGCTATGGGAAAGGACTTACTGAAGCTCAGTGGACAGTAGAGTTCAGAATAAACTTACTGAAACGATCCGACAGGCAGCTTATCAAACTCAATCCGAAGCGCCTCTTTTTTTTGCATTTCTAGATCTTGGATAGTTTCAAGAGCCTGAGAGGAATTCTCCTTCCTTAAGACTACTTTGTAATCAAGTGCCGCAATAAGAAAAGTTTTAATGTTTTTACTTGCAAGATGAGGATGTTGGAGAGCCTTTTCTGTGCCTGGAAGAAGCTCATAGGGGTTGTCGATTAACATTTTGCTAGTCCTTTCGCTTATGTGAATGTGGCCTGGCCGTCCGGTAGATTCCAATATACCAGCAATTATAACATCTTCTCCTACAAAGAAAGACATATATCAGATAAGAAAAAATGCTGCAAATAAATATTATTCGTCAAGCCTACCCCAGACGTCGTACTGAAGCTTTGCAGCCCCCATGACACCGGCCATCAAAGAACCAGAATGCACACCGATTCGCATATCGATATCCAAATTTCGGATTGATCTATTCATAAAATTTGTTTACGCACTGAGTAAAAGGTAAACCTCATACTTACCGAACTTCCCGAATGTGCGCGATCATTCTTTGGGCCAGCTCTACGCAGCATTTGGCATGATCGGGATCGGGTCACGTTAGACACGCCTTTAAAGATACGCGCAGCCACGTCAAATCTACCATAGAGATCGTGGAGCAATGCCACCAGAGCATTGACAGTGAGTGTCGTAGTGAGATGCGTGTAGTTGACAACGTCGGCATACAGAATAGTCACATCCGGATGGAATTGAAGGGCCATAATGCCTTGGTTTAAGTTACTGCTTTGATATTCGCTGTGTATCTTGTTGGTTTTCGCGATACGATAGCGTATTTCTTTCTCGAATGGCCGTGCTATGTCAGGAGGCAAAATGCCGTGAAGCAATTGTTTCTCCTTATTCTTTGCCTCTCGCAGCCAAATCTCCTCCATTACATACTGATGCCGATCAATAAACGACGAGCGTACCGTAATCTCGTTCAGCAAGCGATAGAATAACCCTACCAAGTGACAGCATGTAATGTGCAGAATCTCCACGATCATATATGGGGCTTGTTGAAAACTAATGAATTCACTTTCAAGAGTGTAAAAGTAAATAATAATAAGGTATGTAATAGACACAAATGACGCCAATATAAACGGAGCTCGAAGGGCGGGTATGGGAAAACACAAATGTATAACATACAAAACGTATGCGTCGTAGAACGGTAGAACGGTCCATTCGTGTATATAATGGTGGTACAAAAAAATAGTCACATCTGCATATAGTGAATGCCAGTGAGTAAGTGGATCGGCGAGCAGGCCATCTACATGGATCGATACGTACCCGCCAGAACTATGAGTGCCGCAGCAACTGCCGAAGATACGTAAATAATCCATTTGTTACGCGATACGATTGACTCAGAAAAGTTGATAGTCAATATGGAGACCGTGAGTATTGCAGATGTCATGTAAACTCCCACATCCACTGGGTGCACACGGATCATTGATTAACTGTGATATAGATTGAATGAGCATTTTACCTCACATGCCACCATTAGCATGATACATTTGATCACGGTTACGGCCGAGTGTACGAAGAAGAATACTCCGAGATGATTGATGCATAGACGTCTGTCGTACAAAATATAGTCTTCTTCTATATTCAACTCCTTGCACTTTTTCTACGTTTTTTTGTAAATAGTTATAATAAGCTAGAAATGATCTAGTCGGTAGTATCCGAATAGTCAAGTTCTGAATTCATTAAGGGCACTATCTGCACATGACCTATCGCACATTATATAGGAATTGATACAAGAATTAGCACCCACTCATAATTCATAAACATAAATTCATAAACGGACAAGTGGAAAGATCCAGATCTTTTCATCTTGATCAACCTTATATACAACATTTCGCATTTTTCCAATGATTTCAGGTAATTGAGCAAGTAGGTAATTGAAAAAGTAGTTCAATTGAATGTAGTATTAAATATTGAGACTTACCTTTAAATAGCTACGTTCCCAAAGAGCTTCTTTGCTATAATCCAATCTGCAGGGTCCCGCTGTTTCTGAACTCATTTTTCAATTATTTTCATTCATATAATATTCAAGGAGTAGTTGATATACTAAAATGATATACAAATTTAAGATGACTTTTGCTACTGTTCTAAGACAGTTTTTTGTTGTCTGCAATATCGATAAACACTCCGTAAGAATGATCCAGTCGGGGCTGCCCAAGTAGAGCAAATATGATAATCCCATATTTTTATACCCTGAACCCATTGAAAATGGGAAATCAGGGTATAATGTTTTTGTGAAAAAGTATGTAACAGGCAGAAGGAATCATCGCAGAGTAAAGTATATATATTCATGATCAGCACGACGAGCTGAGTCGATATATCCCTGTCCGTCCGTCCGTTCGTCCGTCTGTCCGTATGAACGCCGAGATCTCAGAAGATATAAGAGCTAGAGAGCTGAAATTTTTTGTGCATACTCATGTATACCATACGCAGAACGAGTTTGCTCCATTTTTTCGATAACTCATCCGATAACTTTTTTATCGAGAATAATCGAAAAATTGATTTTGTTCTTTGAGCCTCATCGGAGTACTATTAGACGCGGAGACTTCAGATTTACTGTGTATATACATATGATGAATACAAACATTTTGTAATTTTGTAAACAGATTTTGGATACCACGCCTCCTTCGCCCCCAATTTGTAAAAAACGTATTTCAAGTACTAGAGTCTTGTGCTTTGGAATGTACACACATTTTGACCATATAATTAAGCAGTCTCCACTAGAGTCTTCTTACTTGTTTGTTCTCATGTACGAAAGTGAAATGTGTATATTGGTTTTGTGCAATGTCCGTCTTGTCCGTCCCCGTGTCCGTGTCTAAACTCTTTCCAAAAACTCCCCTACTGGGCGTGTCATAGCTTGGATGCTCGACGCGGATCTAACTTCCAAATTTCAGCTTTCTAGCTCATCAAATCGGAAAATACGCTTTCCAGTGGGCGGATCAGGAAAAGTTTGACACTATAAACGGAGATATACACGAGTGTGTGATTTAAAGTCTCTATCTTCAATTGCGCCGAAATAAACTGCGTTCATACGGGCAGACGGACAGCAAGACGGACATTGCACAAAACCAATATACTCATTTCACTTTCGTGAATGAAGTGATCGTTGTATAAGAGACGAATAGACAAATGATATGAACAAATTTGTTAAAACATACTTGTTGAGAAGCAAACTAATCGTTAATAATTTTATGCAACCTAGGAACAAATTGGTCTTTTCTTCTACAACAAATATTTGTAAGTTTCATCAGTATTTTTTGTGTAAACCAACGAGTCCAAAATCAAAATGCAATTAAATTCACTAGTGTGGTTACGATGTTTTGCAAAATGTATTGCTTTTCTTTTCAAATCTAAGAGTTTGCTGTGAATCTACGAAGCAAAACAGACGAAGCTTATAAAGGGAGAAGCTCGAGGAGTTATAAAAGCTAGCGAATGCAATATCAACTCATTTTAGCCAAGCTGAGCTGTATTCATAACGTCTAAGCTAAGTTTATGTATTTTGTGTTCATCCCGCGTTTTTTTGTTTTTTGTTTTTGTCGTGCTTACTGTTCATAAATGTCGAAAGATGTTGTTGGCGCAGGGATTACTGTAGCTAATATGTCTGTTGGTTGGCTGTTTGGCATAGTACAACATTTATTGATGCTTGGTCAGGCATAATAACAGCTCTGAGCTGAGGCAGCAGAGGGAGAATTCAGTTTTCACGATTTACATTGGGATTAATAGGCAATGACGTCGCCAACGCTGCATTTTATAATAACGCATAAGAAGAGACTTGTCAAGCGCTCACTGAATATGCCAGCTTCAGCCCGACGATCGAGATAAGCATGCTACAGCTACCATTCGCAACATTTTTGTTAAACTTATACCCTTTCATTACGGAGTGAAAGCCATGCGGTCTTAATAGTAAAGCTTTTTCATTTCAGGGTATAAACAGCCATTTCGGCCGAAAAGCAGTGCAACGCTTCTCTGTTTGAATAGAGTAACAAACTAATATATTTATTATATAGCAGTGTGCATCATCCCATATACACACAGACTAAAATTTTTGTTTTATGCTGTTCTGTTAAGGCCTTATCCTATTGAAAAAGTAAGCTGTAAAGATCTCAATATACTTGTTTATTGATTTTACTATTGATACAGATACAGATACAGATACAGATACAGATACAGATACAGATACAGATACAGATACAGATACAGATACAGATACAGATACAGATACAGATACAGATACAGATACAGATACAGATACAGATACAGATACAGATACAGATACAGATACAGATACAGATACAGATACAGATACAGATACAGATACAGATACAGATACAGATACAGATACAGATACAGATACAGATACAGATACAGATACAGATACAGATACAGATACAGATACAGATACAGATACAGATACAGATACAGATACAGATACAGATACAGATACAGATACAGATACAGATACAGATACAGATACAGATACAGATACAGATACAGATACAGATACAGATACAGATACAGATACAGATACAGATACAGATACAGATACAGATACAGATACAGATACAGATACAGATACAGATACAGATACAGATACAGATACAGATACAGATACAGATACAGATACAGATACAGATACAGATACAGATACAGATACAGATACAGATACAGATACAGATACAGATACAGATACAGATACAGATACAGATACAGATACAGATACAGATACAGATACAGATACAGATACAGATACAGATACAGATACAGATACAGATACAGATACAGATACAGATACAGATTACAGATACAGATACAGATACAGATAACAGATACAGATACAGATACAGATACAGATACAGATACAGATACAGATACAGATACAGATACAGATACAGATACAGATACAGATACAGATACAGATACAGATACAGAACAGATACAAGATACAGATACAGATACAGATACAGATACAGATACAGATACAGATACAGATACAGATACAGATACAGATACAGATACAGATACAGATACAGATACAGATACAGATACAGATACAGATACAGAACCCATTGAAAATGGGAATGTAGAGGGAATCATCGCAGACCCCACAAAGTATATATATTCTTGATCAGCACGACGAGCAGTCGATATAGCTCTGTCCGTCTGTCCGTTAGTCCCTTTGTCCGTTTGTCCGTATGAACGCCGAGCTCTCAGAAGATATAAGAGCTAGAGAGCTGAAGTTTTGTGTGCATACTCGTGTGTACTAGAACGAATTTGCTTCATTTTTTTCGATAACTCATCCGAAAACTTTTTTATCGAGAATAATCGAAAAATTTATTTTGTTTTTTGACCTTCATTGGAATATTATTAGAACTGGAGTTTTGAGGTTTACTGAAATTACCGAATTACATATGATTTATTCAAACATTTTGTAGTTTACAGATTTTCGTATCGTATTTCAAGTACTAGAGACTTGTGCTTTAGAATGTACACACATTTTGACCATAAGATTACGCTCTGAAAATTTCATAAATATTGTGTGTCTACAAAAGAATTTATTCAACAAATAAATTCTCATAATATTGCCCACACTGCAGCGCAGCCCAAGCTTAGCCGCTGCTTACTGCGCAGTTAGCAGAGCGCGGGCGCGTGAGGGTGAATGCATCTGTATGTATAAAAGAAGTGCAGAATGATAAGAATATCAGCTTTGAGGTTTCAGGGTATTTCCTAGTCCAGCAGTCTCGACTAAAGCCTTTTTACTTGTTAGCTGTTGTACCTTCTGTCCATGTGAATGGAACATCTGAAGTATTCGTTTGGGCTCAGGGTATGCACATAGTCAGGCCTGCCTACAGGACGACAACTCAGACTAGTTCATTTTTGTAGACGCTTTGAAGTTGCCTTTAACTGCAGCCACTTACGAGTGCCCCAACATTTCCCAAATTATGCTTAAGACCGTTTGACAGCGGCAGTTTTTCTATGTTGGCTGGAATTTGAGTTTGAATTTGAGCTTGAGTTTGGCTAACGCCTCGAAAAAGTTTGCCGCTTGTTTGTTTGGCTGGCGTCGTTTATTATTTTTATGTACTTTTCGGCTTCAGTCCTGTTTCGCGTTCTCGGTTTATACGGTCGGCGAGCGCTTGCCGTGCTTTATTTAACTTTGGGCAGTTTTATGCCAGGAAATAGAGTTAATGGATTTTGTAATAACGTTGTCGATGACAACGATGGCAATAGCAACAGCCACAGCAACAGCAAAGGAAATGGCAATCGCAAAAAAAATTTTGCGTTCCTTTGCAGCACTATTTTTTTTTGTAAATTATACATGTCATTTGCTTCAAAAGTCGCGAATCTTATGCTGGTGACATTTCGATATAAAGTGAACTAAAGTGGACTAATCAAGTTTTCATTTTAGTATTTGTTTGTCAGGCGCTTGTCTATGATTTTATGCAAAGAATTACCTAAAATAGTAAATAAAATGGTAAAATAGTACCAACATAGTTGTTATTATGGGCACATGTATATCTGGGCGTTGAGGAGTGTAGTGACCGAAAATAAATAACAATTCGAGTCATAGGTATAAACACAGAATAGTGGGAACAAATAATAAAATACGATTCGGTATGTCATGAGTCACCCTACGGTCGTTGTTGTTATCTATCTTTGTTTATCATTCGCATAGCGCAAGATATACAGATCATACGATTGCACCGCAAGCACAGATTTTGATCGTACGATTGTACCGCAAGCAGACGAAGAAGAGATGATCGCGCGACTGCGCTTAGCGCCACTTAAACCAGCGTGATTAGCTAAGCTGCCGATCATAATTGAAAAGATCTTTGACGATAGCAGACGCGACGTTCAGATCATATATTAAATTAAAAGCAAAACGTGGGTGAATTATTATACTGCACAAAAAGATTATATCCGTGGATAGTGCGAACAGCAAACCATTTAAATAAGTGTCTAGTGATTTGGCAATAGGTACGTTAAAGTATTAGTGGTTGTAATTCGCTAATTATTTAATAATTTAGGTGACCACCTTGATTTAGCTCAATAGCTAGAGCTATCACCAAAGCCCAAAGACTGCGAAAGAGTAGTTGGTTTTTTTTATGTGGCTCGTGCGGTCAACGGCATGCAGCGACGAAATAAAAGACCTGACTGCGCAGCAGATTAACCTACCACGAAGACAAGATACCCTCACCGACACGGAGTCAACTCTCGACGACGTCAGTTTCATTAACGGCCAAAAGAGAGACTTCACCCACAACAACCAGAAATAAAGAAATCGGGATCTCTAAAACAACCTACCCCATGACGTAGGACAACCTCGTTTAGATCTCGGCCTTGTCCCAATACATTAGTTAAGTAAGGACCCGACGGAAGGTAGAGCATTGCGTCAGCTGATGCGCTAATGCAGGAACACAGCGAAGGTAGCCAGAGCAGATTATGTGCGCTGCTCTAAAAAGGTTTTTATAAAAAAAAAAAAAAAAAAAAAAAAGATAATTAGATCAAGAGACCTTTATATTTTTATGTTTTAACCCCAGCAGCTAAAATCAACATACTATCGTCATCTTGGGCCCAGGGATACAACGGTATGCAGATATATATATAAAAACAATAAAAACGCTATGTAAGTAATTGAAGGATAAGAAAACAAGAAAAATATAAAGTTCTCTAAAATCTAACGTTGATAGACTTCAACAAAAGTAAATAAGAAATATGGAAAAAACATAAACAGAAACTATAATATACTTGCGTAAATGTAGTTGGAAATATTTAAATTATAATGAATTTATACGGTAATAGAATGAAAAATTATACAAGATCCAAAAATGAAGTAAGAAATGAAAGAATTATAAAATTATAATGGGAACGAAAATGTAACGCGAGTTAAAACTAAATGTTGTAGATAATAAGAAATATTGTAAACAAACATAATTAGAATATAAGAAAAGGCATTAACGCATAAGTATAGAGTAGTATTGATTAGAAAACCTTATCATCTCCCCATCATACCTCTCTCTTAGAATGTCATGGTATTCTGACGGTTTGATTAGTTTTTTTTGTTTAATACTGAATTAAAATGATGGAAATGAATATGAATTCATAAGTTTTTTTGGTCTGTCGACTATCCATGCCAGGATCGTGTAAGGTGTAATATAGTCTTAAAGACTTGATTAGGGACGATACAACTAAAATATAGTATTGTCAAGGTAGGGAGGGTAGAGACGAGGGACGAACAACACCTACTGTCTCTCTGTCGGTCAAAGTCATGTTTAAGTTTACCATATTAATATTGCGTGTCGGCGCATTGGTCCAAATACAGTCAAATTCGAAATATAGTTTCTGAAGCGCACTATAACTAAAGTGTGTTAGGGTGCAATAGTGTAGAATAGGTGGAGAAGAACCCCGACAATCCGGCGAGCTAGATACGAGCATAGCAAGAGTGCGCACCTCGAAGCCTTCTACACGCCATAAGCAAGCCTGTACTTAACATCCGCAGGCGACATACAGCGCTCTCGTCGAGAGAGTCGCAACTTAGTCAAACCCGTACGCTACAGGAGTCAGGCGTATAGATTGCCATTGTCACCTCCCCACCTCAGGGCGCTAGCACGACTACTCTCATTCACCCAAGTGTCTGGGAAAGTGCTGCCTCCTCCAGCCAGAGCGATGTGCCCGCAGCTCGGCTGCCTTTGATCGTTGAGCATTTCTGCGGCTCATATTTTTAAAACTCAGACGCATTGTCATCATCCCCTTCAAAAATTATTGCTACTTTTTATACCCTAAGCCCAATGAATATGGGAAATCAGGGTATAATGGTTTTGTGAAAACGGGCAGAAGGCATCATCGCAGCCCCCATAAAGTATATTTACTCTTGATCAGGGCGCCGAGCTGAGTCGTACAACCCTGTTCGTCTGTCCGTCCGTATGAGTGCGCCGATCTCAGAAGATACAAAAATTTTGCATATATACTCGTGTATACCATACGCAGTACGAGTTTATCATATTTTTTCGATAACTCATTGGATAACTTATCCAATAACTTGTTTATCGAAAATAATCGAAAAATTGTTTTTTTTTTTAGAATCATTTGAATACTATTAGAACTAGAGTTTTGGGGTTTGCTGAAATTACCGAATTACATATGATTAATTCAAACATTTTGTAGTTTACAGATTTTCGTATCGTAATTCAAGTATTAGAGACTTATGCCTTAGAATGTACACACATTTTCACCATATGAATACGCTCTTAAAGTTTCATTAGGACTGTATGTCTACAAATTAAGGTACTCAACTGATAAATTCTGATAATATTGTTCACGCGCAGTTAACAGAGCGCGGGCTTATGCGTGCGTGTGAATGCATTTGTATGTATTTGTGCATACAAACATGCATAATGATTAGAACATGAGCTTGAGGGGCTCAGCGTATTTCTAGTCGAGCAGTCTCAACTAGAGCCTCCTTACTTGTTTTATTATTTGCTTTTTTTTTCCAAAAATGACCCAGGGCTGTGGGGATGACAAGAATAAAATGTGTGTGGAGTTGACGTTGATGATTTTTCATTGCTTGAGTTTTAATTTTACACTTGAGTTGAGTCTGGGGGCACCACGAAAGCGGCGACAATAATTATACAGCAACTGGAAACAATTGAGTCTCAATCATAGATAGATTCTCTATTCAGATGCATGCTCGAGGAGGACTCGACCGCTTGCATGGAACATGATACGCAAATCTAGATTTCAAATCTAGATTATAACTTTAGTGTCGTCGATGTCGCCTCCAAACGGTCTACAAAAGGAAACATATAAATTTAAATGCCCATTGGAGCTTAAAGCAGCGCAGCCGTCACAGAAATAACTTTAAAATGTACAAAACTTATAGCGGACCCTGTGCAGGGTCTCATCCCAAGCTCCGTTTTGTTGGTTGGACATTCTCTGGCCCATCCGTGATTTATGGCCACGACGCGCGTTGCTTTGACATCGGCCGACATCTGACAAAAGCTCGACGAGCGGCATTGCCCATGGCTCGCAGACGGAAGGGCTGCTCTGGGCACCACCCGCTTGGCTTGCTTGTTTAGCAGGTTGCAGATAATTCATCGCTGACATTGCGTACCAATTTAAGGGTTGACTGATTCACCGGGTGGCATGCCTGGCAAGCCAGCCGAGCAATCGGGCTGTCCGTCAGTCGGGCAGTCGCTTCTAGAACGTCTATTCTCTCTAACAAGGTGCGGCGGCTGGGGTCTGGCGACTGGCGAGTGGCGTGTGCCCTTTGGCGCTGACAGGGGCCCTGATCTGCCACGGGCGAACTCTGTGGCCACTGAGTTAGAAAAAAGGTTCGTCAACAAGCTGCGCAGCGAGCGGCTTCATATGTGATACACGACAGAGAAGGACGCTGTTGGCCCTTCGCCTCGTTCCCTCACCCATCACTGGGTAATTAGACATGTGAGTTGGGATATTTTTGTCTTTAGTCCTGCTGATTTTTAAAGTCACTAAATTTTTAAACACACGTTAGAAAAGGCGGTGCTCCATTCCTCGTGTGGGTCGCCCTTAATTGCACCAATTGAAATTAAGTGTTACCCTTTTTGCAGTCTCTGCAGGGGCTCGAGGCCATAATGTGAGCTTGGAAGCATTAAGGCCACACTACACAAACGCATGGACCGTTTATGACCTCGTTTCGGGACTGGCTTTGTCTGCCAAGAATACCATTTGACATTGGGATTATCTTTGGACAGTTGACCTTTTTGATAGTTTCACAAGCTGTAATAGATTCGAATAGTTTTCGGTGAACAGTGCCTTTTGCTCTGTAACCAGAATTAAACTTTCCCAACTCTCGAGTGCTTGAGTAAGATTAAAAGAGCACAAGCTTGGCTATTTCCTGGATAAACCTCATGAAAAGCTGTTGGCGTTGAGCTACGAGTAGCCAAGGTAACCACCTAATGACCCATTCAGCAAAATGCCAGCACTTAAGACCCGTAATTGAATGCCCAGCAGCATGGCCGAGGCGGCCCCTCTACTCGATACTAAGTCAGACTTTAGCGCTATATTAGTTTATTCAACTGTCCTCATTATATGCAGGAAACTAAGTTTTGAGTTAGAATAAAAGGAAAACAGCTCGAGGATGGGACCAAAAGCTTTTCTTGCTCAATCCAAACGTAATGCGCTTTGACAGTTTCACTTTGAAAGCCACCCGAACCTGCTCCCACCCCGTTATGTGGGTTCGGTATGGGCTGCTGCTGGGACAATAAAGATTGACACGTGACCGTGCAATGATTTCCAGTTTAACGTTGTAACAACCCGCCACGACCGTCTTGGTGCTGTATGTGTGACAAAAGCGAGCATCCAACCATCTGAGAACCTTTCAGTGGCTCCTTGGTCAGCAGCAGATGTCCCCAGCCAAGATATGGCTTCTGCATGCGAATCCTGTTCTTGGCTCTCGGTCCCATGTATTTGGTTTCGTCAAACGTGCAAAGCTGCCGTTGATCCTATTTTCTTAACATTTTCCATGCTTGCCTCTGCCCCATAACTTCTCCTGCCCAGCTCTCTACTCCTGCTCCCTTTCTGAGGCATTTGTTATGTGGCTCAGATTACGCGCTTCACTTAAGTGTGCTCAGTTGCTTCCGTTTCCTTCAATTCCAGTGGCTGGTGGAAGCACGGATGAATATGCTCGGAAGAGTGTGCGCTATGGGGCTGTCACCCTATGTCTCTCTGCATTCTTGTGTCCCTCCCCACCCCACTCTGAATGTGGATTACAGCAGCCGTAACGCTACAATCAGGAATGTCTTCATTAATGACAGGTTTCATATATATTTTTCTGAGCTGCGACAGACTCTCTAACTGAAAGTGATTCTAGCTGCAAACGGGGCAACTGATGTTGGTTTGCTAAACTTTATTAATATAATATACAGACTCTATGTAGATTATTAACAGTAGTATAAATATAATTTGAGAATGCTACTGATTATACGATGCTCTTACTTTGCCAATTCGAAAGCTAAATAGCCCGAGTACAGTTGCCCGATTTTACCCTTATTGCTTATTGCCTTATCCCCCAACGCACGCCACTCTAATCACTAAGGGCATCACGCCGTGTGGCGCGTTACAGCTTCACTGGCCGGGCCAACGCCCAGTCCATGTTCGGTTGGTCATGTGCGGCTCATTAAATTGTTGGCGGGCCAAAAAATATGTTGCTAAACTGCTGATTTGGGCATCGGGTCGAGCGGAGCTTCACGCTTCACATGCAACCTGCAGCCTCACTTGGGGTTGCAACGTTCATTTCGGCAGAGAAAGAAAACTGATTTCAGCGCAAATTTGTTTCGCACCTCACAATGAACTGCAAAGCAATTTAATGGATAACTAATTGATGCTCTGTCCTGTGACTGCGAGTGTCAGCGCTTATGGTGTATGCACGCGTGTGTGCACTTAATAAGCTGATCGAATCGTCAATACACAAAAACCCATTGAAATTCCAAAAGCAACAAGCCACCGCTGGACTCCGGCTGACTCTGCCCGCTCCAAGGTACACGGAGCAAAAGCGCAAACAAGCAAAATCAGTGAATAACAATTTGGCCTCAATTTCCGCTGGTCCAGATTGCAGGAGCTCCTCTGTCAGTGGAGCTGGGAAGCAATGCGAGGAAGCTCGTGTAATATAATGGAATCTCATTCAATTAAACAGAATACGGGCAAGAATGAGTGCACATCAGGCATTATGTAGATAGCCGAACGGCCAGCTATGGGCTCAAGTTCAAGTCCTAGGTCAGGACAACGCCATCACCATCACCATCATCATCATCATCATCATCATCATCATCATCATCATCATCATCATCATCATCATCATCATCATCATCATCATCATCATCATCATCTTTCTCCCGGGATTCACTGTGTCGTTGATTCTGCCTTGCGTGCATATTCTGCACTTATTTTGCCCTGCGCTGATATGAGCGATGATATTTTGCTATCGCACAGTTCAATACAACAATTTGCACACTCTTACCACCCTTCGACAACACAACAAAGAAAAAAACTGAGGGCTTTTGAAAAGACAGCAATCATATCTGGTGGGCAGTCAGCCGGTCGGGTTGATTGAAGGCGAAGGCTAGGTGCACGGGTGTGAATGGCCGTAAGTGTCGGCCGGATTGTCCACCTGACATGAATTGGCAGCATTATCTGCAGCTTGTCGAGTTTCTGCTTAATACAAGTGAAGATTTATTAAAAATTTAATCATTTAATTCGATTAAATTACAGAACTACTTATTCAACGACCCAGATGTGTCAATATTTTTATTTATTTCAATGTATTTTTCTGTATCTGTACATTACTTATTTTAATTCTTAACATTTTTTTATAATTTTTCTAAGGCCACAAAATTGTATGTACATATGAAACGATACACAAAAATTAGTGGTAGTACACAACAGTAAACACAAGACGCGTCTTATTGGCAAACATACCTTTTCTAACATTGAAAATGTTAGACATTGAAAATGGGAAATCAGGGTATAATGGTTTTGTTAAAAGTATGTAACAGGCAGAAGGAGGCGTGGCAGACCCCACAAAGTATATATATTCTTGATCAGGGCGACGAGCTGAGTTGATTTAGCCCTGTCTGTCTGTCTGTCCGTCCGTCCGTCTGTCCGTATGTTTGAATTTCAGAAGATATAAGAGCTAGAGACTTCAACTTTTTTTAAAATGTCCGTATATATCACGCGCATATCGAGTTTATCACGAAAAAACGACAACTCATTCCGATATTTTTGTATCGATAAAAAACCTTATCGAAGATCACTTAAATAATTATATCTCCTACATTTTTCAAGCTAGAGCCTCCAAATTCAAAATGTATATTAAGATGAATTTTAGACAATTTCGGTTTTTAAAAAAATTTACCCCCCACCCCTAAATCCACCCCTCACCCTCATCGTTGTAAAAGTCGTATATCAAATACTAGAGACTTGTGCTCCGGTACACACATACATTTAAACATTATGATTACGTTCTGAAGTTTCATTACGATCGTACGTCTAGAAATTAAATTATTCAACAAATAAATTCTCATTATATTGCCAACACTGCAGCGCAACCCAAGCGCAATCGCCTGTATATGTAAGTGTGTGTGTGCGCGTGTGTTTGTTTGTATGTGTATGTGCGTGCGTGTGTTTGTTTTCATGCGTGTGTGTGTGCGTGTATTTGTTTGTATGAGTGCGTGTGTGTGTGCTAATTATTATTGAAATATCAGTTTCTTGTAGGGTTCAGGGGATCTCGTAGTCGAGCAGTCTCGACTAGAGCTTTCTTACTTGTTGTAAATGAATAACGTAATTTATAAGAAAAAAAAATGGCAAATAAAAATTTGTTTTGGAAGCTACGTACTTAATTCACAACACTGACGAAAATATGAAATATGCGTATTGCAATAGATGGAATAGTGCGACCAGTTACAAAAACGAGAAAAATGCATTTTCTCCTCTACTGTATAGTTAGGGGTATGGAGTAGATATTCATCACAGTCATATCAAAGGTTAGTAGTGCTCTTGTTTCTATAGTAATTTAACTAAACTCTCCCCGTCACGTGGATAAACGCAGCATATTTATTATATTTAGCTAGAAGAAGATGATGGATAATGGCACAATAAACATATGTATCTAAGGGGTTAGAATGATAGAAAGAGGTAGATTGGCTACGATTTATTGAGAACGACTTCAATGTTGACTGAAGACTTTAGAACAATGAATCAGACTAAATTCTGCGTATAATGAAAGAGAATTTTGACCAGCTGAATAAAGCTGAAGATTACTACTGAGTAGCTGTAGTAGCAGTAATAATTAAACATATAAATACTTTATTTCTCAATTTCAAATCAGAAATTCTGATTAAGTAATCCAGCATTCTCAAGAAACTGCCTTTTGTTTCGTTAAGAATGTAATTTCAACTAAAGTGCATTACGCCAACTTCTATGAGGGCACCGCCAAAAGCGGCTTTAGTAAGGTCCATCTCTGTAAATATAGGACGCAAAAGGTCTCCCTCAGTCAACTTGGATTAAAGTATGCAAAATTCAGTGGGAGCGTCGCATCGTTTAGCGTTCGGCGTTTGGCGTACTCATAAATATTAAAATGGGAAATTTTTCGTCTTATTAATTTAACGGTGGCAATGTAGCAGCAGCGGTAGTTTGGCAGCCCTAGGTGCAAATTATGCAAAACAATGTCGCAAAATCGTACTGCCGGCGGCAGCTGTAGTGGCCAGCGATGTATCTGGTCGCAGGCTGCTTCAATGTTACTTAGCTTCTGGCCAGAGATTTGCATAAATTTGCATCTAGCTGGCTTAATTGAAAAACAGTCGCGCTCCGAAAAGTGACATATTAAAGAGACGCATAAATTATGTTCTCCTTGGAGGAGCTGGGAAGCCAGCCGAAAGGTCTCGACGCCCTCCCCCAGCGGTTTATGATTTACTTGCTGCCTGACTGCAGCAGCAGAATCATTGGCAAATCTGCTGCCTGCCGGGCAACTCCTCGGCAAGTGGCTAGTGATGCAGTAGTCCATCTATAAATAGCCAATCAGCCCTCCGCTGGGAGCCCGAACAACTGACACTTTAAGTTGTGCTGTCCCGACATCCCAGGCCGCATTTAATGCCTGACTGTCGTCTCGCTGCAAGAGCTCTAATGAGCTGCTGTGGCCGTACTCCTGCTCGTTGCGGAATTTAATTTTAGTTCGCCTTCAGGAGGTCTTTGCCATTCCCACCCATCGCACAAATCGCGCCGAGAAATTGCAGTTTTCACACGTGCTTCCCATTAAATGAAACGATTACAACCCGATTTCAGCTTATATATAAGTGAAATTTATTTGCAGCGCAGTCTGCCAGCGTCAAAATATACCCCAAGAGCCTATGGCGAAGAAGAAGTACGTCCATAGTTCTATGATTTAAGTCGACAGCGGCGCACAGCTGACTGCACATGCGACTGGGGCAGTGGATTGCTTCTGCGTCTGCCTAGCTTCGGACTGATGCACTCCACATAAAGAAGTTTGCCATAAATTGCAGATACTAATGAGTTATGTATGCGTACATAAAATATTTCATTTGCATCTGCTTTGCACAGTGACACTGACAATCGCTGTAGAAGCGTCGTTGTCTGTGATCGATGCAAGTGCAAGTGCGAAAGCAATAAATTTCTGCACAAGAAACGACTCAATTGCTGAACTGCTTCAGCTTGATCAGCTTGACATGCGGCCAACTTCAGGCTCGACTCTGAGGTAACTGACTCAGGTGTAACTGAGAGGGAAATACTTCCTTATGACCGATAATCACTCCGTGTTGCAAGCTAATTAAATGAAACTTGTATGCAACAATCAAATGGACGAATTGTTAAATGTGCGTTTTAAGTTGAGGGCGAATCGATTCGACTCGAGTTGAGTCTAAGCGAGTCAAGTCGAGACGAGGGCCCCCAACAAATACTGGCACAAGTATACGTACGGATAGCCGCATTAATTATGCATTTATGCCGTTGCAATATGTCGACCACACACTTAAAGTACACACATTTGCGGCCGGGCACCGTTGCAACAATAGATCAGAGCAGCACCGAAGACAATGGCCGAAAGTCAGACGAGCCTGTCGTCCTGCCGAGCACATTTGACCGCAAACAATAAATGCTTGCAACTAAATGCACTTTAGGGGCCACCCAAGTGCACCTCAGCGTGTGTGTGCGGGTGTTTGTATTGGACACAAATTAAGCACGACGAGCACACAAAATGGTTGCCATCCCCGCTCCCACTCGCCCCCAGTCGCCACTCAGCATTCGCCCAACCAAAACGTGTCATGAGTGATGTTGTTTCAATTGCTGATTTAATGCACCCCTGCAACTGCCCTGAGACTTGGGACATTGTAGGGTGCTGGCCGTCGAGATAAGGCGGGACGGTGTCGGAAGAGCTGTACTGTTGGCAAGACAAGCCACATGCATCTTCTTGGCAATGCGACAAACGATGACGACGACGACAACTACAAGCAACATAGCTCCAACTCGACCCCAGTCCCCACAAAACGAGCAAACAAACAAGCCAACGACATATATCAACAGCACCCTAGCAGCCGTACATCAGAGCATTTGCTCGTCTGTCACTGTTGACTGCGCCCGATGCGCAGCAGGGCAGCCACACCGTGGGTCAGAGTCAATGTCTATCAAGGGAATGCCCACATTACATCTCCGGAAGTGTTTTTACATCTATTTGATAGTAAGTCGATTGAAAAGATGAGCGATAATTATGGGCCAATTAATCCAACACTTGGAATCAGTGATTTGAACAGTCAAGTTTATTTATATAGGAAAATACATCGATTATCGAGTTTGTTGAATGGAGTATTTTCTTTTTAAATTTCTCCACTGTGCATGACTTAGGTCTTTAATTTAACCAGGAATTAACGAAGGCCCTGCTTTTGCCGGAAAGGGTTAACCTGACGTTCATGTTTTAGTTGTTATTCCTACTGTTTAGTTTGTTGTTGTTGTTGTTGTTGCTGATGCTGCTGCTTGTTGCCAGTCTCTTGTTTAAAGATGATTAATAGCCAATGTCGCTGGTTGCAGCACTCAATGTAGTTCCATTATCATCAGTGCACCGCCATCGTCCTCATCATCATCATTATCATCATCATTATCATCATCATTGTCATTATCATAATTATCATTGCAATTTTGGCCAAATTACTCTAAGTTTAGAAAAAACTGCTCCTTACTTTCTAAGAGAGCTACAAATATATGTATAGAGTGACAGAGAGAGAGCGAGGGGGAGAGAGTGTGTATGAGAGAGAGTGAGATAAATGAGGGGATCTATGCTGGGATTCCCACTCTATCGCCGAGTCAAAGTCGTTTGTTATTCATTAATACCCTTAGTTTTTGTCCTGCTTTGCAGAGGAGTTGCACAGTTCTCCTTGCTGATAATTAGCTGCTCTGTCTGTTGGTTTTGCCCCAACACTTTTCAGTGTTTTCTCTGATTCGTGCCGTTGCTGTTGCTGTTGTTGATGTTTCTGTCGCTTGTTTTATGTATTTTGTGGCTGCATTACTTCCGTTGATGTTTATTCTTAGCTGTTTGCATTTGACAAATGACATTTTTGGCATTGTGCAACTGGCAAACGACGGAGCAAAACTTGCCACAGCCACTGCGACAACTTTTTTTGCCTTCAGCTTCTCAGTGCTTGCGCTTGTGTTTGTGTTTCTGTGTGCGTTTGTGTTCGTGTGTTTTTGTTAGTGTGTGCTTTGTGCTCTCCTTTCTGCAATTTCTAAAGGAAATCTAAATTATTTTTCAGAGTTATTGCAGTTTCCTTATAAGTTTTTATGCCCTGCTTGATGTTTGCCCCAGTAATTCGTTTTGCTCTGACATCGGACACGTGTCGTGATTAATAATTCCATGATAATGCAGCAGAGTACAAGATAGAGGATGCACTGGACCAAATTATTGTGGTATATTTTTTCGATTCAATTAAATTCAGCAAATATTGTTTGTACTTGTGGCGCCATCTATCGACCACAGTAAAGGAAGAAGTTTAGTT
Organism: Drosophila navojoa; assembly: GCF_054131105.1. NCBI lineage: Eukaryota > Metazoa > Arthropoda > Insecta > Diptera > Drosophilidae > Drosophila > Drosophila navojoa. The sequence goes on from NC_142892.1 coordinate 24,519,008, forward strand.
CCAAGTACAGAAATCGTAGAGCTAAGGCTTTAATTCATTGCACTCTCTCTTGCTCTCTCATTACTTTTATCCTCTCAAAAACGTTTTTAGCTTTCGATCCCGTAGTAAAAATAAAGGACTTAACATAGATCTCTGCTTGCACATACACAGAGATTTAATGACAGCCCACGTATTTACAGTCATTAAACAATGCAAATGCCCGCAGAGCTGAATGAAAACAGATAAACATCCGGAAAACTGCAAGGCTGTAAAAAGATTGTCCGCAATATTATGGAAAAGCTACCAAATTGTTTTTCAATTAATATTATTTACATTTAAATATATATATATATATATATATATATATATATATATATATATATATATATATATATATATATATATATTTTATTTAAAAATATTGACAAAACCTGAGTCAATTAAAATTAAATAGCCTATAAAAAGCACAACACATTATAATTGACTCAGGTTTTGTCAATATTTTTAAATAAAATAAATAATACAAACAAGTAAGAAGGCTCTAGTCGAGACTGCTCGACTAGGAGATACCCTGAACCCTCCATTCTGCACTTCTTTTATGTACTTACACATACACATGCATCCACACGCATGCATAAGCCCGCGCTCTGCTAGCTGCGCAGTAAGCAGCGACTGCGCTTGGGCTGCGCTACAGTATGGGCAATAGTAAGAGAATTTAGTTGATGAATAACTTTTTTTGTAGACATGCAATCTTAATGAAATTTTCTGGGCGAAATCATATGGTCAAAATGTGTGTACATTCCAAAGCAGAAGTCTCTAGTACTTGAAATTGGGAGCGAAGGGGACGTGGTATCCAAAATCTGTTGATTACAAAGCAAATTCGTACTGCGTAGGGTATACACGAGTATGCACACAAAATTTCAGCTCTCTAGCCCTTATATCTTCTGAGATCTCAGCGTTCATACGGACAGATGGACAGGGCTATATATTTCCTATATATACCCTGATTTCCCATTATATTACCCTATATATTACCCAGCTTTGCCATTTTCAATGGGTTCAGGATATAACAAGTAAGAAAGCTCTAGTCGAGACTGCTCGACTACGAGATCCCCTGAACCCCACAAGGAACTGATATTTCAATAATAATTAGCACACACACACGCACACACACACACACGCATACAAACAAACACACGCACACACATACACATACAAACAAACACACGCACACACACATACGCGCACATATACAGGCGATTGCGCTTGGGTTGCGCTGCAGTGTGGCAATAATTGAAAACTTATTTGTTGAATAATTTAATTTCTAGACGTACGATCGTAATGAAACTTTCAGAACGTAATCATGATGTTTAAATGTATGTGTATACCGAAGCACAAGTCTCTAGTATTTGATATACGACTTCTACAAAGATGAGGGTGAGGGGGAGGATTTAGGGGTGGGGGGTAAATTTTAACAAAAACCGAAATTGTATAAAATACATCTTAATATACATTTTAAATTTGGAGATTCTAGCTTGAAAGGTGTAGGAGATATAATTGTTTAAGTGATCTTCGATAAGGTTTTTTATCGATAAAAAAGTATCGGAATGAGTTATCGTTTTTTAGTGATAAACTCGATATGCGCGTGATAATTATGGACATTTTAAAAAAAAGTTGAAGTCTCTAGCTCTTATATCTTCTGAAATCGACGCGTTCATACATACGGACGGACGGACGGACGGACGGACGGACGGACGGACAGACAGACGGACAGGGCCAAATCGACTCAGCTTGTCGCCCTGATCAAGAATATATATACTTTGTGGGGTCTGCCACGCCTCCTTCTGCCTGTTACATACTTTTAACAAAACCATTATACCCTGATTTCCCATTTTCAATGGGTTCAGGGTATAAAAACAAGTAAGAAAGCTCTAGTCGAGACTGCTCGACTACGAGATCCCCTGAACCCTACCTGATATTTCAATAATGATTCGCACACACAGACGCATACAAACAAACACACACATATACAGGCGATTACACTTGGTCTGCGTTGGCAATATTTTGAGAATTTATTTTTTGAATAATCTAATTTCTAGACTTACGATCTTAATGAAACTTTCAGAACGTAATCATAATGTTTAAATGTATGTATATACCGAAGCACAAATCTATAGTATTTGAAATACGCTTTTTACAAATATGAGGATGAGGGGGTGGATATAAAGGACGGGGGTAAATTTTAACGTAAATCGAAATTGTATAAAATGCATCTTAATATATATTTAAAGTTTGGAGACTCTAGCTTTAAAAATGTGGGAGATATAATTATATAACTGATTTCCGATAAGGGTTTTTATCGATAAAAATAGCGGGATGAGTTATCAATTTTTAGGGATAAACTCGATATGCGCGCGCTATATACGAACCTTTAAAAAAACAAGTAAGAAAGCTCTAGTCGCGACTGCTCGACTACGAGATCCCCTGAACCCTACAAGCAACTGATATTTCAATAATAATTAGCACCCACACACGCACTCATGCAAACAAATACACGCACACACACACACTCACATATACAGGCGATTGCGCTTGGGTTGCGTTGCAGTGTTGGCGATATAATGAGAACTTATTTGTTGAATAATTTAATTTCTAGACGTACGATCGTGATGAAACTTTCAGAACGTAATCATGATGTTTAAATGTATGTGTGTACCGGAGCACAAGTCTCTAGTATTTGATATACGACTTTTACAAAGATGAGGGTGAGGGGGTGGATTTAGGGGTGGGGAGTAAATTATATATCTTAATATACATTTTGAATTTGGAGGCTCTAGCTTGAAAGATGTAGGAGATATAATTATTTAAGTGATCTTCGATAAGGTTTTTTATCGATAAAAAAATATCGGAATGAGTTGTCGTTTTTTCGTGTTAAACTCGATATGCGCGTGATATATACGGACATTTTAAAAAAAGTTGAAGTCTCTAGCTCTTATATCTTCTGAAATTCAAACATACGGACAGACGGACGGACGGACGGACAGACAGACAGACAGGGCTAAATCAACTCAGCTCGTCGCCCTGATCAAGAATATATATACTTTGTGGGGTCTGCCACGCCTCATTCTGCGTGTTACATACATTTCAACAAAACCATTATACCCTGATTTCTCATTTTCAATGGGTTCAGGGTATAAAAATTTGAAGTCTCTAGCTCTTATATCTTTTGAAATCAACGCGCTCAAACATACGGTCAGACGGACAGACGGACGGACGGACGGACAGACAGACGGACTGGGCTTAATCGACTCAGCTCGTCGCCCTGATCAAGAATATATATACTTTGTGGGGTCTGCCACGCCTCATTCTGCCTGTTACATACATTTCAACAAAACCATTATACCCTGATTTCCCATTTTCAATGGGTTCAGGGTATAACAAGTAAGAAGGCTTTAGTCGAGACTGCTCGATTAGGAGATGCCCTGAACCCTCCAATCTGATACTTTAATAATTCTGTACTTACTGCATAAGATAGTCGTACCAATGCTTTCCAAGCTAAGTCACGATTGCCCTGGATGCTGGAACAAGCATTTTGGGCGAGTTCAGCAAGCGATAAATAACACGGCACCAAGAAGTACTAAAGTGTATCCTTTTAGAATTCTAACAGGTTTAGGAATGCGTTTGCCTGACGATCTCGAAATTAAGAAATTAATTGATGAAAGCTTGATCGATGAGTTAAATGATGAGCAATCTAAAATACGAGAACGAGCCCGAGAGAATATAGGAAAGCTACAGGAAGAAAACAAATGAACTTATAATCTGAGGAGGAAGGCAGAAACTCAATATAATGTCGATGATCTGGTAGCTATCAGACGCACCCAATATGCACAATATAGGAATCGGAGAAGGACCACGTAGAACGACAACAGTGGCGGAATATATGAAAATATGGGATTCCTTCGGGTCGAAGGACTTGTCAGGAGGGCCAAATGTGGGATTCGTAAAAGTTAGAACATCCCTGGCAGATGAACCGCAGATTAGTTCGGAGCGAACGCAAGCTTTTGAATTAGATCAAGAGTCGTTCGTAGAAGAAGAAGAGTCGTGATGTAGCCATCGTACAGAGCAGTTGTAAGACAGTCGTCGAGTAATTAGGTCGTGCAAGAGATTCGCACGGTGCGAAGTAAAAGTACAGAATAAGATAAAGAACAGAAGTAAATAGAGAACACAAGAAGTGATAAAGATCGCCTGAAAAGATCATGTTCGCGTATAATTAAATAATATAAGTGTAACTAAAATCAATTTTTATAATACTGAATAAATAATATAATATAAATTGTAGACATTTATTGTGAAACTCGTCATAGTTTAAAATTAAGATCAAGTCGTTAAATCGACTCTTGTCGCTTTGATAAATTTTATGTAAATTTTCCAACTTTTATTTTTTTATTTTTGGCCTATGTGCGCAACTACTGTGCAACGGTTGCCGGGTCAGCTAGTATATATCGATATTTAATATGCTTAACAAGTTTCTGAAAGCATTATCCTGGACATCAGGACAGCCTCCAAGCTACACATTTTGATTTTATTTGAAACCATAAGCTTCAACTGAAGCTTCCTGTAGATGTACAAAGTGGAATGCAGTTTAATCATTCAGTTATCAATAATCTAAAATTGCACTTGAAATCTAGCATGAAGAGATCTGCTTGATAAAATTTCGTCTATTCTTGGCGCACTTCGACCGTCAATTTTGGTATACCCACAGCTGTGATTTAGTGATTTAGACAATTACAAATGATAAGGGTGTGAGGGGGAGGGGGTTGCATAGCCATGTAGAAGTCGTAGTTAATAAGAGGTCCATAGATCCCAAGAAATTTCGCCCTCTAATAATTAACAAGTAAGAAAACTCTAGTCGAGACTGCTCGACCAGGTGATACCCTGAACCCTCCAATCTAATATTCTACTCACTCTACACATCGTTTAGGCACACATACATACACACGCACGTATTAGAACGCGCTCTGCTAACTGCGCAGTAAACAGTGACTGCGCTTGGGCTGCGCTGCAGTGCGGGCAATATAAGACGAATTTATTTGTTGAATAATTTAATTTCTAGACATACGATCTTAATGAAACTTTCAGAACTTGATCATAATGTTCAAATGTATATAAATTGCAATGCAAAAATCTCTGCTACTTGAAATACGCCTTTTTCAAAGGTGAGGGTGGGGGGTGGATTTAGAGGTGGGGGGTAAATTTTAACAAAAATCGAAATTATATAAAATACACATAAGTCTACATTTAAAATTTAGAAGCTCTAGCTCTAAAGGTGTAGAAGATATAATTAGAAAACTAGCTTTCGATAAGGTTTTTAATCGATAATAAAATATCGGGAGTTGTTATCGATTTTTAGTGATAAACTTGATATGCGCGTGATACACACGGACCTAGGAAAAAAAATTTCAAGTCTTTAGCTCTTATATCTTCTGAGATCGACGCGTTCATACATACGGACGGACGGACGGACGGACCGACGGACAGACAGACGGACAGGGCTGAATCAACTCAGCTCGTCGCCCTGATCAAAAATATATATGTACTTTGTGGGGTCTGCCACGCCTCCTTCTGCCTGTTACATTACCTGATTTCCATACCTGATTTCCCATTTTCATTGGGTTCAGGGTATAAAAATATTATAGAATATCAACATTTATAGTTTTCAAGCATAAATGTAAGTTAATCCGATTTAACTATGCGTGTTGGTTTGCCTATATATGTATTTATTCGTATGTCTACCTATGACTATCTTTCTTTGTCTGCCTAAGAAGAGCAAGAGATAAAGATGAACTACTCAATATCTATCATTTAAATGGTCCATTTGAATTAATTTGGTGTTTATATTTGAGTAAAACGAACCTTTCTAGATTAAAGCAGCTTAAAGCAGCAGGAAGCTCCCAATGCACTATGGGCAAAAGTACTGCCAATTCGGCATTAACTGTAAACATAAAGATTGAGCCTTGAAATTTAGCACACACGTTAGTGCATTGGTCAAATAGTTTTATATAAAGGGCAGCAGCTGCTGCATTTCTTCAGTCAATAATTGGAATAAATATATGAATAAAGAGGGAATGCTTAGAGACATACTATTGGAAATGCTAGAGGCAATACTTAGAGGAGCTTCCACTCCACATTCATTTTATGCACAGCTTATTATGATTACACTACAGGGGATGAGACTTTTCAATCTAATTAATAATAACTGACAATTCATGAATATAATTTTTGCAACATTAAAAACTATTTATTGGTACTTTCGAAACACTGTACGTATGATACAAAAATAATCAATTTTAATTAAAATATGTATAAAGAATTGGACGAGATGACCAAATAAGTTAAGCAAAGTCTATCAACGAGAAACTACCATTAATATTTAAAGATGTTGAAGATACGTACAATACCAACAAAAGAATAAAATTCTATTATTATTATTTCATATTTCTATGTACTCTTCTACCTCAGGCCTGTCTATATCAGCATGAACAGAGGAATATGCCATCTAACGATTTCTTAAGAATTGAATTCCCATAAAATAGACATCACGACTTCCGATGTGACTGTTCATATTGCTGGAGCAGAAAAACGCACAGAAATTAGTAAAATGCGCGTAAAAGTCGTCTTAAAGTTGTCAAAAACTTTGCCATTTCTAGCTGCATGACGAGTGACGAGATGCAATAGAGTGAGAGGGGCAAGAGATGGCACAAAGTATCATCAAGAAAATTAAAAATTATTAATAAGGCAGCGCAAGAGTCTTGGACCCGCTTCCATTTTATAATTTAGTGTAGTTGCTATTTACTGCTGCCCACTTCTTCGCCCTATTTCTCTCTGTCTCTTTCCCGACTCTGTCTGCCTCCATTGCTGGTGTTGGAGTTGGTAAACTTTTTGTAGATACTATAATTTAACAGTTATAGCTTTTTAGTGTGCAACTATTTTCGTGTAAAACTTTTAATGGATTTCACAGGACCCGAGACTCGGTTCGATAGTGGCGAGAGCAAGCGCGTCAAAAAATAGACACCCTCTGCGAATTGGTGGAGGAGCAATTGTAAGGGGACTGAGTTCGGGTAGTAAAATGAGCGGAAATGAATGGTTTTAAATAACAGCAAATTATGAGCTAAGTTTTCAAGAAATGGAAACAAGTTCATGGGAGCGAAAACTTTTGCACTCTACATGAATGGCTTAATAAATAATTTTGGATTCGCTCACTGGTATTTCGCCTCCAAGATATAAAGTGCTAATTGTCTGATAAAGAACTGACCATTAATTAATTCAGTATCGCCATTGTGCACAGCGCTGCTTATGCTACAGGCCCAATTAAGGACTTGTGGCATAAAGCCGGCTGCTTATCGCAGCAAAAACTTATCTACCGCATCAAATTAAAGCAGTCGCCCCAATAACGAACACACAGCTCGGGGCTAAGGCAAAGAAATAAACAAAGTGCAGTTAATAAATAAACAAATAAATTTAAACTACATAAACGAAGTCTTCCACCACCAGCGTGTACCGAAATATTTGACCTAGCTTCCACCGAAAATATATAAAAAGCCAGCACATTTAACCGAGGAACTAGGGGGAGGTTGCTTATAGAGCTTGGGGCTATGTTTATTTTTGCAAAATATGTTGGGCACATATTTACACAAATATGTATGTATGTAACTTATCAATACACACACATGAGGTAGATGGATGGCTTCGCTGTTGTTTGTTGCTTGGTTTTCCTTTCCTTGCTCACTCTCTTGCAGACACTACCCAAACGCCCAACCACCCATCCGCCCAGCCATTCAGCCATTCATGAACCCATTTTCGGTTCGGCTTTCGCTTACTGTTCAACCAAACATCGTTTTTGCGCTCTGGCCTCGCTTTAAATTGCTTTGGCACTTAAGTGGTTTGTGCCAGGCCTCCGCCCCTGAGAGGGTACCACGTGTCGTCGTTTTGCCGCTGAAATTACAAAATGTTTGTTTAATTAGAAGTTGTGCGTGCCTCCACCCGACACATCGAATGATTACACTAGTCAACAGCTTCGAAATTCCTGCACAGTTTTAATTCAATAATGAAATCCTTTAAGGCGACTGTGTAATAGGCCAACAAGTGATTAGAGGGAATATCACTATGGTTGATTATCAGTAGATATTTGTAAATCGATCGATAATTAACCATATAAAAGGCTATGAGATTATCAATAGTTGGCCTGAGTGCACTGGTCGTGGATAGCTTAATCGATAGTAATATTCAATTTTAAATAACTTATCACTTAACAAATATTAAGTTTAAAGTCTGAAATACAAAGCAAAATAGGGGAGACTCATAATCAAATGTACTAATGAGCAAGCTCTTTTCCTTTCCTTTTCATAAAACCCCTTAAGCGAAAGAATGTTGTTAGCTAGTGTATTTTATGAAAATATGACCAGCCAAGTGGACTATGCCACATCTCAATCAGAAAACGTACCGTATTCCTCTATACTTGCCCACTCACTCCCACAATACATTAATACACGCATGCACACACACACACTCACATATACTCACATAGTCAGACTTGTGTACATGCTGTACGTGTGTCTCTGCGGAGTGGTTCGGGTGGCCCAACCCTGCGTCCTATTAAACACGGTCAACTTATCTAAGAAGTGCCCTCTACTGCGGTTTTATGCTGGCTTTTCCGTGCGTATTCCAGTTGTGCTTCACGTTGCTCTTGTATAATTCAATTCGTGAATTAATTTTATCCGTTTAGCCGGCTAGCTTCAAGTGTTTTGTGGTTTTTTAAATGCAGACAATCCGGCTGAAAATGAATTTGTCCTTAATGCAATTCAATACACATAAGAACTGAATAAGCTATGAGTCCCGAGCAAAGACATCAATCTAAAGCTTTTTTCACAGATTTTCACCCAATAAAGGTATAACTAATAATTTAATTTATTCATTTTCTTTCAGGTGAGTAAATCTACAAGTATTAGAAGTTGGGCATATATGGATAAGTAAGTAGCACATCCCAATCGGTCAGTCACTGTCGTAATTATATACAACTAAACATAATACCTTCATTTCGTGAGTGAGTTGCCGGGAATAAGTGAAATCGTTTTCTTCGCACATTGTGTCCACAATGGATCTTAGTTTTAGACGTGTTTTGGTGTGCTTGGGAGTTTTGTTCCGATTGAAACCGTCCAAAACTGAGGCCAATTGTGAGGCGAAAGCATCCAGAAGGAAAACAGATAAAAGACCAAACGTATTCGATAAACAACACAGACTACCGTTTTCTAAATTCCTTTCTATCAATCAAATAAGTATATGTATTCAAACTAAAAATCAAGTCAAGTCAAGCTAATTCGAAGTAGTGTGAAATATTAAATAATTAAATCCTTAAGGACACAAGCTGGAAATCCAACAATAAACAGCAACAGCAAACTAACAGCATATGGAAAGTTATTTTGGAAATGATCTTTTATTGGCTTATGAGAGCGTGAAGTGATTTATTAACAATATATCAACTTAGGACCGTTGTTTGCGAACGTTTAATTTGAACGTGTCAACAATGCAAACAGAAACAGAGGAATAGAGAAATCGAGTGTGTCAGCAAAAAAGTGCCTCGAGTGCTATAGAAAGTGATAAATTTTTGGTGCACAATGAAAGTGTCTAAAAAACACGTATAAACAAATAATAAAGGACAATGTCGAATGCACAAACCATTTAACAATTTGAATTATGTTTTACAATCTATTTACTTTACTTTGCATGCATTTCACATTTTTTTGTATTTTCTCTATTGTTGTATCTCTACACGTTTATACCGTGTATAATAAGCCAGCTGTTATATTGAAAAATATATTTATTTACATCTATACGGACGAAATGAATTGTAAAATCATAAAGTTATTTGCTTATATAGAAAATCCTTATACATATAGAATATGTATCTAAAATCATTATCTTATTAAATGCCAATTTACTGTCCGTCCGTCCTTCCGTCCGTCTGTATGAGTGCGTCTATCGCAGAAGATACAAAAGCTAGAAATTTGGCATGCATACTCGTGTATACCATACGCAGTACGAGTTTGCTATATTTTTTCGATAAATTATCCGATAACTTTTTTATCGAAAATAATCGAAAAATTGTGTTTGTTTTTTCAGCCTTATTTGAACACTTTTAGACCTGAAGACTTCAAATTTACTGTGTATATACATATGATGAATACAAACATTTTGTAATTAGAGATTTTGGATACCACGCCCCCTTCGCCCTCAATTTGTAAAAAACGCATTTCAAATACTAGAGATTTGTGCTTTGGAATGTACATACATTAGTACACTATGATTACGTTCTGAAGGTTTCATTAAGATTGTACGTCTAGAAATTAAATTATTCAACAATAAATTCTCATAATATTGCCCACTCTGCAGCGCAGCCTAGGCGCAGTCACTGCTTACTGCGCAGTTAGCAGAGCGCGTTTTGATACGTGCCTGCGGATGCATGTGTATGTGCATAAAAGAAGTATAGAATGATGACAATATTAGATTGGAGGGTTCAGGGTATCTACTAGTCGAGCAGTGTCGACTAGAGCCTTCTTACTTGTTTACTATTTGGACAGATATGCCTCTATTTAAAAACGCTTTGAACAATTTAGTAAATAAAATTACTTTTAATTTTGAGTAATTCTTTTAAGTTTTTCAAGGAAAACTAAAGGTTTTCACATTTTCATCAAAGAAAATTCAATTGATTCCAATTCCAGCCAATTAACAGAAATCAAATGTCTCAATGAGCATCTTAGAGTTTATTTAAGTAAACTGTGATTCGGATGTACACTTTTAATGCTATCAAATTTACTTAATTATATTCGCTTATAAATAATTTGTCTTTTTAGGTAAAATATACAATACTTTGTGACACACATAACTCATATAATATTGAGTCGTTGACTACTTCCAATACGAACACAGATTGCGTGTGGCTAGCGAGTGGTGGCGTTAAGCACAAACGGACACGAAGAAAGTATCGTATATGACATATATATATATAAACATATATAAAAGAGATTGAAATTTTGGCACGGGGAAAAAATTTAATGCATTTTTCTTGCAAAATTTATTGCCCAAATAAATTATTGTAATAATATCAAATAAAAAGCAGCGCATTCAAACGCAGCACACTGTGCGAAGGATGAATGGGGCCGGGCAGCAACCGGAGCAAGAGAAGAGACAGTCACACTGAGAGTGAGGGAGATGGTATGCGTGCATAAACACGCACCGATACGAACGCTCTCGGTTATTAACATATGCACGAACAATGCGAGGAAGAATGAGCGAGATTGAGCGAGACGGAATAGATGTATGTTATTTGGTTAGCTTGAGGAAACGAGAGCGGTGACACTGAAAGAGAGAGAGAGAGATAGAGACAGAGAGTTGAACACTGCCAGCCAAAGCCATGGAGTGTGGGGAGTGGTAGGCAGAAGCTGGGCTGATGGGTTGGATTGCGTTGGGGGGGCAGCGTTCTGGAACAAAAATCCTTTGCATGCACAATTTAAGCAGGATTTATGACTGGCAATATTGCCCTGCTGGAGTAACTAGAAGAAGAAGAAGAACATTCTTGTGCGAAAGTGTTTGTAGGCGTGGCAATATGGCTTAGATCGTCGATTGTGCGTGCAAGAAATTAAATTGCCAAATGCCCATTACATTGCAAGGGTTAAGGACGGTTGAAGTTATGAAAATGGCTAAATTATGTTAATCCTTTCCGAAAATATTGAAAAATTGTCTACATACCTATGCCTACATATATACAATACATGCGCAGCATTCACCGACACTTACGAACATTTTTTCCTATGCATGAGGGCATTATTACTATTATCATCCCATGCCCATATGTATGTACATACATACATATGTATGTCTGTACTCTAAGTAACCTAATTATATTATAGAATTGATTGTCGACCCCTTGAATTGAAGCCCGAATTTTCCTGTGTGCTTTTGTGTGCGTGTTGACCCTCACTGTTTCCTTATGCTTCGTACATAACATGACAGCCATGGGGGAGGCACTAGCTTTGTTCTCATTGCTATCTGAAAGCTTTGATGAAAACACATCAAAGTTGTCAAAAAAAAAAAAAAAAAAAAACGACCTTTATATTCTCTTTGATTTGATGTAGTGCGGTTTCTGTTTCATTTTTACAGATTTCTGTATAATTTCTTTAGTGCTCCTCTTACAGAAATTCAGATTAATTTAAATAGACTGGAATATTATGCCTTCGCTGGTCCTTTTGTAGTGAATTTATGGCTAGGGGCTTTGCTTCCTACTTGCTTCACCAATCCTTAGTAGGGCTTATTAGCCAATCTTCATTAGCATACAATGCCATCTAATGCCATATACAATTGTAAACGCTTAAAAAAGCAACATCAGCAGCGAGCACAAAAGAGTCGCTGACAACGCTAGCTTTGACTCTTTTATAAGTTATTCTATAGAGGAGGCAGACAGCTGAACTTGCCAGACAACTAGCCGACAGTCAATCTCAGGCCGAGCTGGGGTTATTACCATAAACATAATGGCATAGCCCTCTCTATCGGACTGGTTGCTTCCCTCCATTTTAATTCAGCCCTTAGTCCGAACTTTCGACAGTTGCCCACCTGCCAGTCTGCATGTCTGTCTGTCTGCTTGTCGCTGAGCTATTGGAAAGTTAAGTCGCGTAATCGATTGATTTGCCGGGCATTTCTTTTCAAGGTGCGCCCAGGGGTATAAAGCTATAGCCCCAGTCAGTATCTACTCCTGCCTCGGCCCGCGCCCCTTGTCGATTGCGCCGTGCGCCGATCCCCTTTGTGCTGAAATTGAGATTTATTGCAAAATTTGAATTATAATGCAATTTGTAACGTATAATGGCAAAGAAGAGACGCAATAGCAGCAGCCGTCTCTAAGATATTGAGCATCATAATGATGATGAAGTTGCGCCTTACAGCGGATGAGGAGCGACGACAACAGGCATCCTTTTCCAATTCAATTCAACTATTGCCGGCGACCTCACAAAAGCCGCTCAAAGTCGTTTAACTTAAGAGGTCTTTTATTATCAATCACTTGGAATTCATTTTGTCATATATTTTGTATATCGCAATAGCTGATGTAGTCGAAAAAAACTAATTTGAAATAGTTCTATTCAAGTGCAATAATTGCAATAGTAACCACTTTTTTCGCCAGTTAATTGCAGTGAGTTGTTGGCATAGTCATGTCAAGAGCAAAAGCTTGAGGCCAATATTGATGTCTATGTTGATGCTGATCCTGTTTTCAAATTCAGCTTACTGGCTACATATTCGATATGTAACTTTGATTGAAATATGCCTGCTTACCAAGCAGGGCAAAACACAGCAGGCAGCAGCCAAACAGGGACAGAGCACTTGCGTCAAGTGCTTGTGCCTTTAAAATGAATAACTTTTCGCTTTGGTCCACTCAGAGAAAATACAGGCAACGTCGAGTGGAGCGAGAGCGAGTAGCTCGTCAGCAATTTGGGGCAAATTTTGTAAAATTCATTTTATAGCTATAAATTAACGCAAAATATAGTTCAGTTCAATGTGTTCGCCGTACTAAATTTCGCTTGACCCCACCACTTGTTTCTCTCAGTGCACCGCTGCACACTGAAGGGTGTGCGTATTGCAGACAGGCCGTCACTCCAACTGAAGGCAGCAGCCGGGCGGCCAAACTTTCAGCCTAGAGCCAAGAGCCTGCGTATTTGCTAACCCCTGTCGTCCCGCCATGGCATGGCCCAACCCCTTGCCCTATCTATGACTCTGTGTGTGTGTGTGCGTGTCTTTTTGCTTGTAAAGCAATATTTCAATCAAAACAAGAAATAAATTACGGGCTTCACAAGCAGATAGCAGCAGGCACAAGCAGAGCGCAACGAACTAAATGCAAAACTAAAGTGAGAACGCTGTAGAGACAGGCTGTAGCATTCGGGGGGCTTAGGGCGATTCGTAGGCCGGCTGGATGGACGGAGGATGAGGAGGAGGTGCTACATGCCAGGCGAATGCAGTCAAAAACAGTGCAGGCAAAAAGTTTCGAGAACTCTTTTACTCTCACGCATAAGAAAGCATGCTAAAAGGTTCAAATATAAGTACATAACTATTTCAAAAGCACGCACATGCACACTTACACACTCACAGACATACACACAATCTCGAATGTTGCAAGTTGAACAAGTAAGAAGGCTCTATTCGAGACTGCTCGACTAGTAGATACCCTGAACCCTCCAATCTGATATTGTAATCATTCTATACTTCTTTTAAGCACATACACATATGGTCAAATTAATAGATATGAAATATTTTTTGTGACAAAATGGTGATAACGTCTATATTTTTTCAAATATTTTAAAAACTCAACTGGCATTCAAAAATAGACATATCTTAGAATAATAAAAGCAAAAAAAAGTTAAAAAAAATAATAACGGTTGATATAATTTTGGCAAATATCACAAAACACTCAAAATTTTGCTGGCCACATTAATAGGTGTGCCTAACAAATTAAAAAAAAATAATTAAAATTTTGGAAATATTGTGAAATATTTATGTTATATTTGGATTAAAGGGGATAATACCCCGTATGCCCGCTTTTATTCGCAAAGATTTTGTTGATCCTTGATGGCATAGACGGCATTAGCATTAGTCTATTTTTGACTGCCAGTTGAATTTTTAAAATTTATGAAAAAATATAGATGTTATCACCATTTAAATAAAAAAAAAAAAATGCACACCTATTAATTTGACCATATGTGTACACATGCATCCGCAAGCACGTATCAAAACGCGCTCTGCTAACTGCGCAGTAAGCAGTGACTGCGCCTAGGCTGCGCTGCAGAGTGGGCAATATTATGAGAATTTATTTTTTGAATAATTTAATTTCTAGACGTACAATCTTAATGAAACTTTCAGAACGTAATCATAGTGTACTAATGTAACATTCCAAAGCACAAGTCTCTAGTATTTGTGGTATCCAAAGTTTGTTGATAACAAAATGTTGTATTCATTCATGTTTGTATATACACAGTAAAGTATGTACATATATACAAAGTAAAGCTTCCAGGTCTGATAATGTTCAAATGAGGCTGAAAAAACTAAATCAATTTTTCGATTATTTTCGATAAAAAACTTATCGGATTATTTATCGAAAAAAAAAAGCAAACTCGTACTGCGTATGGTATACATGAGTATGCATGCCAAATTTCAGCTCTCTAGCTTTTGTATCTTCTGAGTTCGCCGCACTCATACAGACGGACGGAAGGACGGACGGACAGGCAGGCAGACGGACAGGCGGACAGAGCTATATCGACTCAGCTCGTCGTGCTGATCAAGAATATATACACTTTATGGGGTCTGCGATGATTCCTTCTGCCCGTTACATACTGTTAGAAAAAACGCGGGCAAAGTTGCAAGCACGAGAAATGCCTAAAAACAAAAGCAGCTTTGACAGCAGGCTGCAGTTGCAGGCAGCCCGAATTGTCAGTCGTCTCTTAAATGTGATGTAAACTTAGAAATGTAAGCAAGTCGCTAAAATAATGCAAGCGAACGACGCCGACCGACCAATACTCTACTCACAGCAAATTTAATGTTGCTTAAAACTCTTTAACATGCGTGAAATCCCATAAATTATACTGTAAAAAAAAAAAAAATAGCTGAATAATTATAAATAAAATTAATTAAATTAGAATATTATGATATGATTAAAACATGATGGATTAAAGATGAAAGCACCCAAGCACTTTATACATACATTATATACCAAAAAGTATATATTTGTTTCCTTTGCATTGGCTTGACTGCGGACTTTTAGCATAAGCCAATCATTTTATTATAATTCATAAACCGTTCTGCTGAGATGTGACACAAAAAGCGTCTGACATATGACAACCCCAAGCCCAGCTGCTCAGCCGTGCTCGTGAGTACGGCGTCTGTGCCCGGCGAATGAAGTCGGAGAAACTTAACTTTTTATCAAGTCAATTTTTTACGTTAACTGCAAACCACAACAAGAACCAGATATAGCTGACGAGGATGGCCATGGCGACGGCGACGGCGACTGTGAAGCTGACAGGCCAATCAATGGAAACTTGCGCTTTGAGCTGAGCCTCGCCAGCGTCACCGGACTCGGGCGCCAGACTAGAACGTCGGCCTTAACCTTTGCTGCCATATTCTCTGTAGCCTTTTCAGCATTTTTATTCAATTCTGGAGTCATTGCAATAACCTCGATTGCAGTTCAATAAGCTGAATTCGCACAAGAGCACTGGGACTCGACTAGTCAATGTAACGAGTTATTATTCATTGCAGCAAGAGTGCGCATTAATAATAGATCTGCCGGCTTTTGTCAACGCCTTTGTCCGAACCAATTACCTTTAAGAGCCTATTGAGCTTCGGTGCTAAGTTCCTTGATGTTAAATCAATTTCATTTTCCGATTACCCAAAAGGGAGTCTTATGCAGCAAGAGCTGCAGCTACTGCTGACATTATTGCTGCAATTTTCAAGTTGCCCTCAGGAGCTGTCCTGTCAGTTGAGGTGTCGTACTGAGCACTTAATTGGGTGTCAAGCGAAAAACAACTCTTTTCTGAATACGGCTTTTTACTTCAATTACAGTTCTACTGTTTCTTAATTTACAATGACACAGAGATTTATATTTAGTTAGTAGTTAACTATGGTATTTCTTACTTCCATTTAAAATAGATGAAACAGTTTTTCAATTATTAATTTAACGAATTTGGTCTATCCTTAAGTTTGATTTCTGTTAATTGTGCTTCGGGATAGAAACTATAACTACAGGCATAATTTTCTCGTTTCTCTAATCCATTTTTTTTTATACCCTGAACCCATTGAAAATGGGAAATCAGCTGAGTCGATTTGGCCCTGTCCGCTTGTCTGTCCATCCGTCCGTCCGTCCGTATGTATGAACGCGTCGATCTCAGAAGATATAAGAGCTAGAGACTTGAAATTCTTTTTCCTAGGTCCGTGTATATCACGCGCATATCAAGTTTATTACTAAAAATCGATACCTACTCCCGATATTTTATTATCGATTAAAAACCTTATCGAAAGCTCGTTATTAAATTATATCTTCTACACCTTTAGAGCTAGATTTAAATGTAGATTCATGCGTTATTTATATAATTTCGATTTTTGTTAAAATTTACCCCCCACCCCTA
Source organism: Drosophila navojoa (assembly GCF_054131105.1). Classification (NCBI taxonomy): domain Eukaryota; kingdom Metazoa; phylum Arthropoda; class Insecta; order Diptera; family Drosophilidae; genus Drosophila; species Drosophila navojoa. The sequence goes on from NC_142892.1 coordinate 24,536,194, forward strand.
AATCCACCCCTTCACCCTCACCTTTGTAAAAGGCGTATTTCAAGTAGTAAAGATTTTTGCATTGCAATTCATATACATTTGAACATTATGATCAAGTTCTGAAAGTTTCATTTCAGTCCAAGCGCAGTTGCTGCTTACGGCGCAGTTAGCAGAGCGCGTTCTAATACCTGCACAGTGATTAGAATATCAGACTGGAGGATTCAGGGTATCTCCTAGTCGAGCAGTCTCGACTAGAGTCTTCTTACTTGTTATATTTAAAGTTTTTCTTTCTCTCTGTATTGCACATTTATTGTTGCCAGTTCTAGTAAATTTTTAATTGACTTAAAATGTACATATATATTCCGACTAATCAATATGTGCTAGAGAGTAGAAACTAGAAATCAATTAGAGAATATGGATAAACATCTCTAGACAAATCACGAAAAGAAATAAATAAATAATTCGGTAACCAAATACACGTATCACGAGAAGACAACGACGCTGGGGGCAGTGAGTAGCTCACAAATAGGGCAGCCAAGCTATATGAAATCGTGACAAAAGTAGCGTGTGCTGAGGAACAAATCAAATCTCGGAGCTCACGTGGACAAACAGGCATAAGAGTTCGGAGCAGCTCGGATGGCGGGGCATCGAATATTTCCATTAGCTAAATAAATAATCAACAGCGAAATAAATGATTGAGTAGCCTCGTGCATTGCAGGCTGGCAGGTTCACAGCGAGAAGACTTTAATTTGCCCATGTCATGAGCAGGCGCGCCCACACCCAAGAAAGGTCGGCCGAGATCATACTTCAACCAAATGCATACCACAACAGGCACGCCTGCAGTCCGGAAAGGACCTGGAAGATGTCACTCGATGTTGTCGTGATTAATATTACATGACTATCTCAGCCTACTCAGGTAAGGCTGGGCAACGGCCGATGGAGACCTATATTGACCCATCTTAGCGTTGTCAAACAGTCTCCCAGGCCATCACGGCATACAAAGAGCCGCGAACTAGAGCGTATATAGCCGACGCGCTGGGCGGGTGGATGGGTGCTTAGCCAGCCACCCACATTGAAATGCGAATCTCTGCTCAATAAATGCCATTGAAATAAAAAGGAAATGCCACTTACGCCTAATGGCATTAAGAAACTCTGTGGCTGACAGCGAAACCAGCCACTATAATGAGGCCCAAATCAACGACAAGGACAACAACAACAACAATAGCAGCAGCAGTAGATTCCGAGTTATCGCAAGTTAAAGCTGAACTGAACTGAAGATGGCTAAGACTGAATGGGCCATAATATAAGTACTTCGAAAGTTTGTTTATTAAATTACAATGCACAAGTGATCCATTGCCTAAAATTTAATATTTATTTTGAACAAGGAAATACAAATATAAAACCGAATTCGTTAAACTAGTTTCGGACTAATCGCTATCTGCCTCCCCCTTTAACTTATCATTCACTCCACTGTCAAAATAACGGAATTTTTGGTTAGCCTAGGTTAAGATTGAATTAACTAAGATCTAGTATAACAAGAAAGATCTGGTGGGGACTAATTAACTAGATAATATTATCACATTCCCCTAAGCTTAGGCTGACAGAATGTATAAGTATGTGCATAGCAATAGAAAATATGAGCACAATAAGGAACAGATCACCTAGTTGATCTTTCGTTACATATCTCTTTAGGATTCAAAAGCCACACGGACTTGTAAATGCTGCGACAGCAACGAAAACAAACAGGCCATTAAATTTTGTTTAAATCTATTTAGTTTACACTCTGAGAAGCAGAGAGGAACCGCAGAACACGCCATGGCAACACCAACGCTGTAGCGCCACGAGATGATATGTTGCCATAGCTACCCCCTTCACTCCCTGCATCCTCCCAGCAACAGCCTCAGAGGTCAATTGTCAGTTTTGCAAAAACTAGAGGGACAGCTAGGTCTGCGGTTGGTTAGCGGTATACCGGAGGAGCAGTGCCAACAAACTGAGAGGTTTGTTGAAATTTTGCATTTTACTTACCGTTGATTAGATAGTTGTTTTCAGATTATGCACTCTCCGAGTTTTTGACGTGCTGAATTGGATCAATTATACATACAGGCCATTAAATGTCGGAGATGATAGTATTATTCGAATATAATATTTTATCGATATATCGGTTTACGTGCTATTAAAAAATCGAAGTCGATTAGCAAGAGGAAGAAGGGCAACACTGCACTCCACACGCTGTACTCCACAAAATTATCTAATCTGCAGAAATACAGTATAAGATTTGAGATCGATAGGCTAGATACCAGCACATATCTATCGATAGTTAACCCTATCGATGGCTGAGGCGGTCGATACGCCAAGGTGAGCCATAATGAGTAATGGCAGAAGACGAGAAAGATGGACAGAGCTGAATTGAAGCACTAACCAACTGGCACTAACTCTGGTTAGTGCCACTGGCTAGTATACTTGCCGGCTCACTCGCTCCTTTTTGTGAAATGTGCGCAGCTCATGAGCCGGAAGAGATCGCAAGCAACTTAAAAATATCTGACAATACGTTACACATTAAAAATTTCGGCAATAATTTTTTGAAAATGAGGTTCCTTCACCATTGCCAAGGCATGGTGACCCTTGGCAATCTTTTTGATTAATTGCCCATCAATCTTCTATACTGGAATTCCACCGTTAACTGGATTTTTCATTTCAATAGAGTATGTACCAATGGGTTTTACTGAAAAATTCAGTATATAATCTATATATATATATAAATATATACATATTGGCTACATTTTCCATAAATTTTCATAAGATAGTTTCATCAAATTCGCAAAATATATTACAAACCAAAACTATTGTTCTTCGATAACATAGTATTGCAATATTTATGGATTTTTGTAACAAACTTGATTGGCGCGTGCTATACTAGGACCTACAACAAACTTTGGTCCCCTTCTCATACGTTTTGTATGATGAAGGGAAATCAGGGTATAATGGATTTGTTAAAATGTATGTAATAGGCAGAAGGAGGCGTGGTGGACCCCACAAAGTATATATATTCATGATCAGGGCGACGAGTTGAGTCGATTCAGCCCTGTCCGTCTGTCTGTCCGTCCGCCCGTCCGTCTGTCCGTATGTTTGAACGCGTCGATTTCAGAAGATATAAGAGCTAGAGACTTGATTTTTTTAAATGACCGTTAATACATCGCGTATGTCGAGTTTATCACGAAAAAACGATAACTATTCCCGATTTATTTTGTTATCGATTAAAAACATTATTAATAAAGGCAGTAGCTAATTTTGAATGATTTTTAATTTCTGCAAACTTGTCAATTATTCAATAGAATATGTAGATCATATGCTGAAAGTTTCATCAAATTCGGTTAAGTCAATCGACGTTAAAAAATAACAAAATGTTTGGACAATTAACAAACGCACGTGCTGCAGCAACAGCAGTTTTCCTATACGTGTGCACACATCCATTCAAACATCTTCTAGCACATTCTTACTTCTTTTTTTTAGTTGTTTCAAAATTTTTATATATGTATTTAACTAAATTTTTCTTATATTTTTCAAAAGTCGAAATTGAAATTTTAACAATACTATATGTACGTTTTTATTAGTTTGGTTGTTCTTGCACATTCTTAAAGTCACATCAGTTTGGCTTAAATTTGCTAGATGGTGCTGCAGCAGTGAATCTATTTCAGTTTTGACATTGCGAATCCGGACAGAGGGGTGGTGTCATGGTAGAAGGCGCAGCGCTCGATCGCAAGGTCTCGGGTTCAAACCCAGGGCGTGTTGTACTTGTTTATTTTAATTGTTTCAAAATTTTTTTAATATTTAATTAAATGAGTTTTCTATTTCATTTATATTCTTAAATACATCGAATTCGAAATTTGAACCATACTAAATGTGCTTTTCTATTAGTTTGGTTCAGGGTAGTATCTAGTCGAGCGCTCTCGACTAGAGTTTTCTTACTTGTTATATTATTAACCTTTTAAATTTTTTATGTTCAAACACAGAGCTTTCGATACTTAGGGTATCGTCTAGTTTACTCTGTGAGTCTGGTTTACTGTTTATAACTAAAACGCAAATGAAGCATAGTTTCAATATTCATAGATTATTCAAGATAGGTAAAAACCAACTGCGGCATAAACTCGTTTACTCTAATTACTTCCAGAGAATAACTTATTTATAACAAGTAAGAAGGCTCTAGTCGAGATCTATGTATGATATACATACATAGGTACACATGCATCCGTACGCACGTATAAAAACGCGATCTGCTAACTGCGCAGTAGGCAGCGACTGCGCTTGGGCTGCGCTGCCGTGTGGGCAATATTATGAGAATTTATTTGTTAAATAATTTAATTTCTAGACGTACGATCTTAATGAAACTTTCTGAACGTAATCATAATGTTCTAATGTATGTACATTCCAAAGTTCAAGTCTATAGTATTTGAAATGTATTTCTAGTATTTGAAAAAATAAAGCAAACTCGTAGCAATGTGAAACACGTTTTCAGCCAAGGCAGGGCTGATCCCTCCGAAGGACACAATGGACAGATTATTATTGTTCATTAGAGCTGAAGTATTTTCGCAGGCGCTTGAAGCAATTTGCAGTTGGAAATTCGCATTCCGGAGCTGTGCAGGCACGGAACTTTTGTGTTTTAATTCTTAAAGCAAATAATTGCAGATAAATGGCTGTTTATTGGAGAGTACAATGACATGCATTGACTCTGGCATCTTCATCATCTTTATCGACCAGGCCCAACAGAATATTAAAATGTAAATTACGAAATGTAAAATTGCAATCCACTCGAGTGCAGTGAAAATCATATTAATAAAAGTAATGTGTGTCGCTGCAGCAGTAAGCAGCTCGAAACCCGATTAAAAATTTAAATTCACTTTGTCGATTGTTAAGTAGAAATGTCAATTCGACAGCTTCTCCAGGGACAATAAGTACCAGAATCGCATCGCTGCATTTCATGAAACCATCTCATAGCGTCAACTGCTTCTTGCTTTATTTACCGATTCACCGTTGTCTCCTAACTGATCATAATCCCTCTGAAACTAAAGCAATTTGGGCGACAACATATAACATGCAACCTACAGCATTCAATCATTATTTCAATATAGCATTTTTAAGCTTTTCAAGGTGTTTAATGAGGGATAAAATAGAAATGTTTAAGTTAATTAACAACAAATTGTTCATTTAATAAAAAAAAAAAAAAATATTTAAAAATAAAAACAAGTAAGAGAGGAGGTTACTAGTAACTTAACTAACCAAATATAAACTTTTGCGGTTTCCCACGCCCACTGTGGGCGGACATATATCCACCAAAACTTCTTAGTTTTGGGAGGTCAGCCAGACTATATATACGAAATTTGAGTTCTCTAGCATCAATAGTGTCAAAAATATAGCAGAATTTGAAAAATCACCATATCTTCAGGTCCGATTTGCCACGCCCATAAAAAGCGTAGACATCTAATTTATGCATCAATCTTTATAGAATCATAACATGGGCGGAGATATATCCGTCATAGCTGGTGATCTTGGGTGGTCGTCGCGGATCTACATACCAAATTTCAGCTTTTAGCTCTTCAACATGACTTCTGGCAAATCGGAAAATGCATTTTCGGCCCCTAGTGGGCGAATCCGGAACATATTAACACTTTATTAATCGGAGATATACACTAGTATATGTTCTAAATTTCAAGTCTCTAGCTTCAATAGCTCCAATATAGACTGCGTTCATACGGACAGACGGGCAGGCGGACGGACAGCAAAACGGACATTGTACAAAACCAACCACTTTCGTGATTAAGTATAATAAATAAAACAAGTAAGAAGGCTCTATTCGAGACTGCTCGACTTGTAGATACCCTGAACCCTCCAATCTGATATTGTAATAATTCTATACTTCTTTTATGCACATACACTTGCATCCGCAGGCACGTATCAAAAAGCGCTCTGCTAACTGCGCAGTAAGCAGTGACTGCGCTTAGGCTGCGCTGCAGAGTGGGTAATATTATGAGAATCAATATGTTGAATAATTTAATTTTTAGACGTACAATCTTAATGAAACTTTCATAACGTAATCAAATGTGTGTGTTTATTCCAAAGCACAAGCCTGTAGTCAAATACTTTTGAAATACGTTTTTTACAAATTGATGGCGAAGAAGCGTGGTATCCAAATTCTGTAAGCAGTGTTCCTACATTTATAGCTCGAGATCTGCTGGAACAATTTTCATGGTTTTTATACCCTGAACCCATTGAAAATGGGAAATCAGGGTATAATGGTTTTGTTGAAATGTATGTAACAGGCAGAAGGAGGCGTGGCAGACCCCACAAAGTATAAATATTCTTGATCAGGGCGACGAGCTGAGTCGATTTAGCCCTGTCCGTCTGTCTGTCCGTTCGTCCGTCCGTCCATCCGTCTGTCCGTATGTTCGATTTCAGAGGATATAGGAGCTAGATATTTCAACTTTTTTAAAAATGTCCGTATATATCACGCGCATATCGAGTTTATCACTAAAAAACGATAACTCATTCCGATACTTTTTTATCGGTAAAAAACCTTATCGAAGATCACTTAAAAAATTATATCTCCTACATCTTTCAAGCTAGAGTCTCCAAATGTATGTTAAGATGCATTTTAGACAATTTCGGTTTTTGTTAAAATTTACCTCCCACCCCTAAGTTCACCCCCTCACCCTCATCTTTGTAAATATCTTCTATCAAATACTAGAAACTTGCAACGTTTGCCGGGTCAGCTAGTATGTATATACATAGCAAATCTGAAGTCTCCAGGTCTAAAAGTGTTCGAATGAAGCTGAAAAACAAAATCAATTTTTCGATTATTTTCGATAAAAATTTATCGGATGATTTATGGAAAAAATAAAGCAAACTCGTACTGCGTATGGTATACACAAGTATGCATGCCAAATTTCAAGCTCCCTAGCTTTTGTATCTTCGGAGATCGACGCACTCATACGGACGGACAGATGGACAGGGCTATATCGACTCAGCTCGTCGTGCTGATCAAGAATATATATACTTTATGGGGTGTGCGATGATTCCCTCTGCCTATTACATACTTTTAACAAAACCATTATACCCAGTTTTCCCATTTTCAATAGGTTCAGGGTATCTGTATCTGTTTCGTATACTACTTTATAATCACCATTAGCTTACTCTATTTCAGGCCGATTGAAAATAAGGGCAAATACGTTGATCGAATCGATATTCTTATGCAACAACAAGCGATTGATTGACTTACTCAGTGTCCTAAGGCAGAAGCATTTGAAGAGCTTTGATTGTAGATAGCAAAGTTACCTTATGTCGCAGTTGTATGGGATAGAAGCCGCCGGCACTCCTTCATGGGGCACATGTCACCAGAAATTTATGGCCGCGGTTGACAAGAAACGAGGGAAATTATTTTCTAATTTCTTCTAATCACGCGCTCGTCGTTGGCAATCGATTGAGTTCGGTCGGTGTTCGGGCTGTGCGGGCGGGCGGTGTTCGATCAGTCGGTGCGGCGCCTTCGTTGTCGCTTCGACAGAATCAAAATATATTTGACATTGATTAGTTTTCCAAGAATTTTGAATACACGTTTTACATTAGCTAAGGGACATGGGCTCACAGGAATCAGAACTCAGGGCTCAGGGCTCGTCGTGCCAGCGAGTTCCGAGCGACAGCAATCAGGCAGTCCATTAGACGGGCGTGTTTATTTTTACGCTTCATTTAAGCATTTCATGCAATTTTTTAATATCAATTTCCCCTAATTTTAGACCTCGCTTACTTTTTGAGACACGCAATAAATTGCGTGGCTGTTCGCCTTTGTCCTGTGCACACACGCTCACAAACATCCCTCTAGAACAACGAACTGGCTTCTGGAGGCGAACCAAATAAGTCTTTAAATAATTCTATAGCAGGTTATGAACCAATAAAAAACACTTCACGCCGCATATCGAAATTCGGTAATTAAAGCTAGAGTGTTGCCGACAGCCAACTTGAAATCAATGCGAGTAGTTCTTTATTAAAACTATAATAGTTTTACATTCATTTCCCGCAGGTGCTCAGACATTGCTCTGTTTACATTCTGCATTGAGACGGAATACTCCTTTAACTTGGCATCTGGATGCCGTTTACATTTCGAACTATTCGACAGCATGTTATTATGTTCAGTGCTTAATGAAAAGGCTCGAAACATAATCGTTATCCATATGCCAAATTAAGCAGAAACCAACTTGCAAACAGAAGAACAATCAGAGTGATAGTTGCTATTTCTTGCCTCCATTCTTTACCCGCACTTTCGACATCAGCATAATGCAAAATGGAGTTCTCAATGATGCGAAATCTTGAGGTCTTCGTGTCCATACAATTGTCTGCAAGCTCCCCAACATAATGAAACGGATATATGTAACAGAAGATTATGGACAGCGCAAACTTAACATTCTGCCCCGAGTCGCACTGGAAGAGATTAAAGTCAAGAATTGTGAGGTTTTCGCACCCCATAATCGGGGATCTGTGCATTGTAATGAAGACGAACGACATTAGAGGATCAGGCGCGAAGACCGCGTACGGAACATTGTCATGAGCATAATTGTCCCGATAGTGAAGGTGCAGTCGATGCGGCAGTCTTCCACGGCACACTCGGTACATGGGCTTATCGAAGTACATGGAACAGTTGTAAAACGAGGATCGTGATGCCAGCAATAAATGCAGGTGACCTAATATTAGCACAAGCCTTAATTTTGATGCGTCGATCAACATGATACGTACTAATTTTGGGTTGACTGGAAAGTCTCAGGCAACAGTTTTACCATAAAGCACTCTAAACCCAAGCCCAATCTTATTAAAGAATTTTTTCTTTGAGAAATTGAAACCTTTTATATTTTGTCTAAGTGTGTGTAACAGCCTAGCTAATTGACCTAGTGAGGTAATAGAGATAAGGAAATTCTTCAACATACAGTGTGTATTACAATAAAACAATAGAACTTCTAACCAAAATATATACTCTGCATTACTATACCACTATTAAATTAACTTTGAAGGGAAATGTCAGATTATCCCACATAGCAAAGCATTGGGTCTTGTATAAAGTTTCGTTCCGACAAGTCAGTATTGATTTCCTATAAGCCTTTGGTCTTATTATAAGGAGTTCATTTATCCTTTTAGTTATTGGAGTGCGATTGAAAGACTAAATAATTTGTAGGAATGCCTGAGGAGAAGGTAAATAGTCATGCATCTGCAAACAGCTTGTCGAACTAATATACTTACTCCGAATGTGAATCACGGTTACTATACCTCTTTTAACCTTAAAGGTTGTTTGAAAACCTAACAAAGCTGCATTTGTTCAGAGCCATTTTACTCAAAATTGGAATTCCACGCTGACCAAGCTAATCGAACTCTATATATGAACTACGGCCACATACCAAGAATCTTTTTTAGGAGCATCATCGGGAACTTTGCGTTTAATGTAAAACAAAATATATTTGCGACACGTATACTCTTATTTTAAAAAACAATATCAACGAATAAAGTGTCATTAATCCATGAAATTGGTTTTACTTATTGATGGTATTCAGAGAATTCAAGTTTGGGGCCTCAGAGCATGGAGAAATTTTGAAGGTCATTAACAGTGAACCAAACAAGACGGTTGAACAAGCAAAATTACACACTATTTTGGTTCTTTACATATTTTTATATGTACAAATTGTGACAGTTCGGTCAAACCACTTTTTAACATTGATTTTCGTGTCTCATTCTTGAACAAATTGTCAAAAATGACTTTCAAACTATTTGCTGCAATATTATAGGCCATGCCAGTAAGCCCCCAATGCGCAGGAGCTTACATTATAAACTTGATTGCTTTTTGGCTGCTTTTACTGCTTCACCCCGCCACAGTTTCCACGCTAGGCTTAAAGAACTGCTCCTTCATCGACGGCCACATACTGGAGTTTGTGTGCCACGGAAAGTATGAACGCCAAATTCGGCTGCAATATAAGGATCGAAACCCCGCTATTAACGCGCCCTACTCCATCTGGCAGCGCGCCGATTACTTTGGCTCCTCAATGCTGCTCATTGTATTCTACGAGGGACCGTTGACCCGATGCTACAACATTGTGTACAGCGAAGGGCTCTTCTATTGCAATGGCCGCAACTATCCCATGGAGCTGGACGAGTCTATTATTGTGAACTGCATCCCCTTCCAGTTTACGTACGCAGATGAGCTGCACAAGCGGTGTAAAACATCGAAAAAGACCCAATATGCGTCCACTATTTCATCAGTCATCATCTACATGGAGTCGAATATACAACCAGGTTCGGGAGCAACAAAGTATCTGTATTGTTCCAATCTTCTTGTTATAGTTATATTGCTTTTACGATTTTAAATCTAAACATGACAAATTTATTTGGTAAACAATAAAAATGAGAAAAAGCGATTGGAACGCCACTAATACATACTATTATGGTCTCTAGTTCTCGTGAAGCGACGTAAACCTACAAAAAAAAGAAAAATGCGAATCCGATTATTCTCCATGGTGCGTGTAGTGAATTTTGATCTGAATATCTGAATAAATTAAAGTCTGATCTCTTCGTATATTTTATTGTTATCTTTCTTTGATTTTTGATAATCTGCCCTTATTCAAAATATATTTACTCTTATCTATTGTTTGTCAACTTTGTTGGATATTCACAATATACTTAGTAATCTCTGCTGACTGGAGGTGAATTGAAAAAGAAACAATCGAGTTCAATCGAGCTATAATATTAAAAGTAAAGTACTTAATTGTGTAGGATATAGATAAATGGAAAGGCGATTAGTTTTTTTTTTTTTTTTTTCGATTTTTACAGAAAGTGAAACTATTGAGAATTGTGAGAACAGTTTTTTGTAATTGGATAGATATTCTTTCGACTTATCGCGATTTTCGATTTAGCGGGCTACGAATTATTGACGTATATTAAATATCAGTATATTATAAACCTTTTCGATGCGATCCATGCTATAAATAGAAGTCACCTTCAGCAGTATATGATTTATTATAAATGTAAAGCGTTGTGCTAAGAATTTAGATCATTCGCAACAATTTGATAATTTCCAATTAAAATAATGTACAACAAATTTTACTGCGTTTATTTAAGTAATTTTCGAAAGGCTTTTTGAAGAATGAGGAGAGGTCGACGTTTTCCCGAAATAAGCATTATACAGTTGGCAGCTGTGGCTCGGAAATCGAGTTGACGAGTAATCTCCGCTCTGTGAAAGTCACCGTCGCATTTCTTTTTGACTATGTAGAGCAATACAAAGATGGAGCAAAATGGCATTTTATTTATTTTTCTACTACTTCTCAAATTTCGAAATGTAAATGAATATGACATTTGAAGCAAGACTGCAAAAGTGTCTGAAGTGAATCCAGATCTTACAGCTGGGTAAAGCTTAAGAGATTGATTGGATTAAATATCAATATTATTATTATTATGTATATTATTATGTATTACTTATCTATATCAAATAGAATCTAAAATATAACGATTAACTACCAACTGTATTGCAATAATTCAAGGAACAGAAACAGTTGAATCAGTTTTTAATCAACAAGAAAAAATTATTCAGTAAAATAATTATTTCATGTTAGTTCTGCAACTACAATGCTAGCCTATATCTTTATATAATAAATATATATATCATGAATGATGAATTAATTGAGAAAGACAGTAGTAATGAAGTCTTAAGTTTCTAACTGTAAATACACATATGATAGTTTACTTTAAATACCTCGTATACCTTGTATTCCTCATCAACTAGATAAATTTGATATGAGGATGTGATTATCAAGGTCGAATCGTCATTTGTATGCTATTCAATTTTTTTATTTTTATCTAGAGATTCACGCTCGAATGGAGACGCACAAAAAGTTGCGATACTCTGTCAATAAACAGCCAATGGAATCTGCTCAACTCGTTTTAAGATCGATCAGATTCAAGCACTCTAAGGATATTGTGAATTCACCCACAAGCAGCGCAGGAGATTATCATCATTAGTTTGGTGTCTTTTGTGCCAAATACTAAATGCGGACAATAGATTTGGCTCTCACGCGCTTGGCCTGATTTTCACGCATGGCTGGTAATGCATACTCTGTCATGGAAGGAGAACGGCAAAGCAAAGTGCGCAGTGCTGCGTGGAATTTCTGAATTTCATTTGAAATGAGCGTTTCGCTTTCCAAACAACATTTCTAAAAAACACACACAAAATGCACACAAGTGTGTGGCAAATGTGCCAACAAGGACACACGGAATGATAAAAGCATTAAAGTCGATTTTGCATACGAACGCTGAGCGTTCTGAATAAATCTGTGTTGATGGGACAAAACATTAAAAGGCTCTGAGGCAAAACTTGACTTTTGAATTGAAGATTTAAACATAAATGGGGACTTCTCTATGGCAGTCCTTTATCTACCCAACTATCTTGTTTCCATACATCTAGCTTAATCAAGAGGAACTGTCAAACCAAAAGATATTGCAATGCACTGCATAGGAATATACGTTTCATTTGATTTAATTTGATTTTATTTGATTTACTTTGATTGAATAGAATATCATAAAAGCACGGAACATTGCACAACTCGGCAAAGGCCACTTTGGTTTTTTATTCCATTTGGAGCAATTAAACTCTTCATGCTCTGTTTGGCGCTGCTTTCAACAGCTGCTGGTGCTGAATGCTTTACAGCGACTAATCCTTTGGCTTTTTGCCTGCAACATAAATATTATGTATACGCGAACAACTTCAAATGGGACAACGCGGCGTATGCGCTATTCTCGTTATTCCTATTGGAATTGTTTCTCTTGTTGTTGCTGCCGCTTTTGCTTTTGTTAGGTCGAGCATTCATATTTCACTGCACACCAGTTGCCATTTTAGCACCAGACTGTCATGGCGCATCCCTCCAGATACTGCAGGATCGGCCAAACTCTGTGCTCATGCCATGCCCATGCGTGTGCTTGTGTATCTATTAAATACGCAATGTATTAAATACGCAAAATGTTTCTAGAGTCACCATAGAGAGCTCGGCTTGTTACTCTTCCACTTGTCGCCTGCCTGGTAGCATCCATTTAACGCGCCTATTCGAACAGGCTCATGGGACAAATACTACCTAGAACAATATAAACAGTCGATGTTTGCATAAAGAAGAAGAAGAAGAAGAAGAAGAAAGAAATGCTATGCTTCTTTTCGTAATGCAGTTTAAAATATTTTTTATTTTTTTGTTTTATTTTATCTTATTCACCCATTCGCTTCGATACATACTAAAAGAAGGATGCAGGACTTGGGTGAGTTTGCAGGTAGATTTAAAAATGAGTTGATTTATTTATTGAGGGAGTTGATTCGTTCACTTGAAAATTTATTCCAGTGCGTACATGTTAAATAAACTCTAATGCCTAAAAAATAAGTAAATATTTTGAATTTTGAATACGATTGATTTGAATTTGATTGACTGCACAGTTAAGCAGATCAGCGAGCTAGCTAAATTAACGGCTCTGACAGCATTTCAGGTTAAAACACGAAGGCTCTAGTCGTGACTGCTCGACTAGAAGATACCCTGAACCCTCCAAGCTGATATTCTTATATATATTCTGCTTTTTTTCTTTTTTTTTCTTTTATGCACGCACACTTGCATACATATTCATCCACCGTCACGCGCCCGCGCTCTGCTAACTGCGCTGTAAGCAGCGACTGCGCTTGGGCTGAATAAATTCTTTTGTAGACATACAATCTTAATTAAATTTTCAGAGCGTAATCATATAGTCAAAATGTGTGTACATTCCAAAGCATAAGTCTCTAGTACTTGAAATATGATTTTACAAATTGGGGGCGAAGGGGGCGGGGTATCCAAAATCTGTAAGCTACAAAATGTTTGTATTCATCATATGTAAATACACAGTAAATTTAAAGTCTCTACGTCTAATAGTATTCCAATGAGGCCCAAAAAACAAAATCAAATTTTCGAATTATTCTCGATAAAAAAGTTATCGGATGAGTTATCGAAAAAATACTCCAACTGCGTACATACTTTTTCACATTATACCCTGATTTCACATTTTCAGTGGGTTCAAGGTATAAAAGGAGTTCTGCTTCTTTATGTGTTGCATTTGTGCAAGCTCGATGCAGTTCTCGACCAACCGATGCCAGTAACAAATTGCTCAAAATTGCAAATAATATAAACCTGCCACGGGGATTCCGGGTCTGTCGCTTCAGAATGTTGCAATTGATTTACGTTCTCAATAGCTTGGGACTATTAAAGTGCGTGCGGAGCAGCAAACTCCTCGGATCGTGACTCCTCCACTCAGATGCCGCCCCGCTCACTTGACTGGGGCTTTTACCTTTCATGTGGTGTTGGCATTTGAAAATTCTATCTGCAGTAATCTGTAAATCTTTTATTAATCACTCAATAAGAAACGTCTGATACGCAAGTCAATTATTATAAAATGTTTCGCTTCTTTAAAAACATGTATATGAACCTAATGTAGGGTCCCGGAAAAATGAACGAAATGGCAAAAGTGAGTCAGAGAGTATTCAAGTATCCATTGGAATAATAATAATTCTGTTCAGTAAAAGTAATAATAACTAATAAAATTATATCCTACATTTATATTCGCTATTCATGTCATTTATTTAAGTTAAGCCAGCAGCTCTCCTGCGTCTTTTATGAAAAGAGGCTCGATAATAACTAGAAATTCGGATTGCAATCTCGATAAACCTAATATTGCGAATGTAAAAGCTTCATTGAGATGATGGTCTATCTCTTCACACTTTAGCCTAGCTTGTGAACTATTGAGTCTATTGTATTGATGTAAGTATCTCATTGCCAACTGATATGCAGATCTCCGCTGCGAAACTCTGCTTTAATGACAGCACAACCCGAGCTACAATCAACAGTCGCAGAATGAATAAAGCTTAAGAAAGGAACAACCTAAGCAGCTTTTGGCTAAGCTGCTGCTCAGTAACCAGAATGAAGACATTTTCAACTGTTACGGTATCTAGCCCATTGTACACCCAGTATATATGGTTTATCGAACAACTGGGATATATTCCACTTGATGCAACAAAATTAGGTGATCCTCAAGTACTTGTACTAGCTGAGCCTAAGATTTCGTCGATAACAATAAGCATTAAGCTAATAAGAGCATGTATAAAATGCAATAATAAATATTGTGCTTAAAACACTAAAAATAAATGAAGTAAATAATTGAATTTTTTTTAAATATTTGTTCGAATGCTGAAGTTGTATGCAGAATTTTATTACAATTATGAATGTTAAAAATAAATAAATGAATGAATAAATGAAATGGCAAACGTAAGGGAAATAAAGGTATCATGATTACCATTTAGCATTTTAATGTGCGTTTCGTGTGGGTGTCGAGTTTAATTAACAATTTTTTATTCAATGGAAGATCAGATATGGGCAGAGATTCGAGAGCTTTTCATTTTTAATTTAATATTCCTTTCAAAGAGCAATGTAATTTTAGAAGCAAACGACTTTGTATGTACATACATCTGAAATAATCCTTTTCCAATTATATATCATATATTTCACAAAAAAAAAAAACAAAAACACCTTCGGATGATTATAAAGGGAACATAATATATAATTAAATATAATCGTCAATTGGCCAAAACAAGTTTTTATTCCCTGAACCCATTGAAAATGGGAAATCAGTATGTAACAGGCAGAAGGAATCATCGCAGACGCCGTAAAGCATATATATTCTTGATCAGCACGACGAGCTGAGTCGATATAGCCCTGTCCGTCTGTCCGTTCGTCCGTCCGTCTGACTGTCCGTCCGTTCGTCTGTCCGTATGAACGCCGAGATCTCAGAAGATATAAGAGCTAGAGAGCTCAAATTTTGTGTGCATGCTCGTGTATACTATACGCAGTACGAGTTTGCTTGGTATCCAAAATCTGTTGATTACAAAATGTTTGTATTCATCATATGTACATACACAGTAAATCTGAAGTCTTCACGTATATTAGTATTCCAATGAGGCTCAAAAAACAAAATCAATTTTTCGATTATTCACGATAAAAAAGTTATCGGGTGAGTTATCGAAAAAATAAAGCAAACTCGTACTGCGTATGGTATATACAAGTATGCACAAAATTTCAGTTCTCTAGCTCATATATTTTCTGAGAGCTCAGCGTTCATACGGACAGATGGAAGGACAGACGGACAGGGCTATATGGACTCAGCTCGTTGTGCTGATCAAGAATAAATATACTTAATGGGGTCTGCGATGATTCCATCTGCCCATTACAGACTTTTCACAAAACCATTATACCCTGATTTCCCATTTTCAATGGGTTCAGGGTATAATATTGCCGCTGGGAATAATTTAAAACACCTTCTAAAACAAAAATAGATTTAGATCCACATTTGACTGATCGCAGATAGCTAAAGTATAATAAAAACTTGTTTTTTTGTTATTTAAATCTTAGCTGCGTAGTTTTAATGCTTATATACCTTTTGGACTTCCTAATCATTTTCTTCATTTAGATGCAAACTGAGTTAATGTAAATTCTGCACGTTTCTGGTCATCGGTTTGAAACAAATTAGAAAGAAGTCAGATGCTAGACGGCGCTGTAGGTCTGTACTATGGGCCTCATAGGGCATATATTCTACACAGACTGCCTGAATTCATGATGAATTCACGATGATGAGTTCATACATAGTTGAAATTAGATCTGCCGAGTTCTATTGAAAAGGTATACATCTTAGCAGAGCGCCTCTAGCCCTTTTCATATTCCGGTATGAGGCGCTCGCTATATGCTCGCAGCTGTCCCACTGTGGCACTCATTTAGTTTCCGCTTTAATTGCAGCAGCCACATAAATAGTAAGTTGCAATAAGAGTAAAAATAACAAGCATAGGAGGTGCCAGGGAGCTGCCAGCAGGAATGTAGATGGGTACGAAAGCAAAGCAAAACAAAAATAAAAAAACTTGCGCAGGAGCGAGTCAAGTATTGGACGTGGAGTTGGCTATCAAAAGCTCGCCAGCACCGCTCTGGCGTAAAATAAAAGCAAAATGTTGTAAAACGATTGCAAAGTGAGATTGGAAATTACCGACACATAAACACAATGCACTGCACTGAGTGTGGAGCTGTGTGTGGAGACGAACGTGCAAAAACAGCTGGGGTCATGCGGAGGGCTGGAGTAGGGGCGGGAGTAGGGGCGGGAGTAGAGTATACCTCTGGGTGGTTGCTATTTCACATTACAATGCAATTATTTAGGGCTACTTCAACTCTACAGCAAACTGGCAAACTGGCGAACTGGCAACAGCACGAGTTCCTCTGATTGCCAACCAGTCAGAGCTGGCAAAGAGAGGGTACCCCCAAAAGGCAGTGGTAAAGGGTTAACGATCGACCAAATTAAAGCGAAATGAAAATGTTTTTCACGACGACCGTCACGTGACTCGTCTTCTCTTCTTCTGCCGCTTTTGCCGCTGCTTCTACTTCTTCTTCTTCAGAAAGCCAACTAACTACCCGTGTTGCCCACACGACTCCACTGTGAACTTGACTGACGTGCTGAAGAGCCAGCTGACTTGAACATGCCAGTGCTGATTTGCTTGGCCAGTTGGCGGGTTGACTGCGATGGTTGCGACGGCTGTGATGGTGTCGCGTGCTTGAAATAATTTTCGAAAAATGCCTCGTTAATGTTTCTATTAACGGATTAGAGAGACGAGTGCTGTTTGCCACGTCAATCGGGCAGCACCCAAGCTGGTTTATTCTCAATTTGAGAGCCGTGCCCTGGCACAGTTTTCAGCCACCTGCCAGGGTGGGCATATTGTTTCGCACTGCTTCTTAGTTGCAGTCTCGGTGTGAACCAGAATTCATTGTTTGTTTTGCGCATAGACACGCTTTGCATAAATTTGCATTCAAATGTGTCATGGAAAATAAATTTGACATGTTTTTATTAAAGTTCCTTCAGCAGCCCGATTGTGGCAGCTCGGATATCCCTCAGTCTTGCGGGGATTCTCCCGGGAACTGACTTTCTAGCAGTCGCCTTTTGGCTGTATTTAATGTGCGTATAATAATAAGGACTATGCTTGTTTTGCCTGGAACCAGGACAGCTCTTCAAAACCTCGCTCATTAGCACAGCGAGCTTTTAACGTAGCATGAATAAAAAAAATAAAAAAAGATATATGTAATGGTATTTTTACTGAATAATCTTGCACAGGTGGTTCTTGCAGCTAGCAAAAAAGCGCGTTGGTGGAAAAATGTTGCAGAGCAAACCACATTTGCATTCTTTTTGGCCGTATTTAATTATTCAGAGAGTGCACACAAAAGCCGAACGTGGACGAAAAATTGCAAATGGAGTAGCCTCCACCGCTGCAGCTCCAACTCCTGCTCTACTGCCAGCTGCACCTATTTGAAGCAGCCAGCCGTTGCCCCAGTGGCAATGACAATTAAGCTGCAACTAAAATTGCTTCTGGCTGCCACACATCGCCATTCGACGAAGCGCTTTTGAATATGCAACAAGGTCTTATTTAAATACCACTCCATTTTTAAATCAAATCCTTGCACAGGCTGTGTGCTCGGCTTTGCTTCAGCTACAGCTACAGCTACAGCAACAGCTTCAGCTTCAGCTTCAGCTTCAGCTCTGCAGTGCCTCGTGTTGCCGGCTTTTAATTTTCATCTTGTTTACTTTAACGTCATTTTTAACTCTTCGGTGTTTTCTTGAGCGCTTTTTGCGCGCTTTGTTTGTGCCCAGGCCCAGCCCGACCCGCTCTGCCAGCGCTTACCTCTAAGACTCATTGTCAGGCCCGCCTCCTGCTCGTCGTCGTCGTTATTGTCGCGTGAGTCGTCTTGCTCCTTGTGCTGCTCATGAAGTGGCACTCATCCGCACTTTTAAGCCCTACTGAATTCCTTTTATCCCTAAAACAAATATATTCATCCACAGCAGCCAGCCAGCCATCCAACCATCCAGCCATACAGCCATCTAGGCAGTCGCGTGGTGTCTTCGTCTTGGTAATATTTGCTACTGCGCCACTTTTGTTGCTCCTGGGCGCTAGGTTTATATAGCCAAGGCGACAACTTTGGGACTCAGCCCTATTGTGCTCTGCCTCCTGCCCAGCTGCCGTTGAAGTTGCTGCTGCTGCACCTACTCCGTCATCTCTCTGGTGCTGCGCGCACTCTAAAGGATGTTTAATAGAGTTCTCACAGACATTTTCGACTGTCCTTGTTGAGCTTGGGCGACAATTAAACTCTCTCGCCTTTAAAACTCACTTGCTGCCCCTAGCAAAATGAATAGTTTATGTGAACGTACATATATACTGTCTATTCACTGAGTCTATTAAAAAACCAACTCTTCCTGAGATAACAGCCCATTCTACTTCAAGTCGAGAGCAACGACCACTTGCTGCCCACCAGCTGTCAATACATGCGAGTCAAACTGCTTTGATTGCCATTAATTTTGACCTCCAACTGGATGAAAGCATATTGAGGACAACGAAAACTATTCGCTTGATTTCAGATCCAGTCCCAAATGTCAATGCAATGCAGTGCGAGCGGAAAGGAGATGAGGGGCAAAAATACAAAGCAAATGTACCGCAAAACTGAATGAAGTCAACAAAGGACCACCAACTGACTAATGGACGGGGACACCAACTTTTGCAGGACATGCCACCCAAAAGGGGGAGTTGCGCATAAATTGGCGACTCCCTCGGGTACAGCTGCAGCACAGTTCATGGTGTCTGTCAGGAATGGTGCACTGCATTGTCAAATGTTCACTTTCATTGTTCTCTTATTTGTGCATATGCGTGTGTGTATATACATGCCTGTGTGTGTGCGTGTATGTGTGTGTTAAGCACATAAGCTGAAATATTCCAATTGAGTAACTTTCATTATTGCAGCAACAACAAAGCGCACATTTTGTATAAATAAAACAATGACAACGATTTCAACTCATTTAAATTCTGTGCCGTAATAAATTTGCCTGCATAATTTCTATAGATACCAATAGAAATCCAACGCAGAGCATTGAATCGAGGCAGGCTTTTTAGTTTGTTTAGCAGACAACATTTTAAAATGCATTCTGCACATTTTACATTTTAAATGCGTAGCTAATATCTACGAAAATTTAATTCAGATCAAATGCATGCTGCAAATCGAACTCTTAAAGAGGAAACATTAGGTGAATTCCCGTTCGAATGGAATGTGACTGCCTCTAAAAATATTCTCTTGAAATTTTAGATATATTAAGAACAAAATAATAAGTAGTGAAGTGAAATATTGAGAAGTTTTTAATCTGATTGCTTCCATGGGAAATATATCTTCATATCTGATTGTTTCTATAGTTACTACACACATATATATTGTACTGAGAGCACTGTCAATTTTGAAATACGTTTTGAAAATATGAAATATAAGCATAATGTAGCGGAGAGTCAAAGCCTGCTGTATAACCTAGCAGAGCTTCCGAATTAGAAATGTAAATTGCAGTCTCTGCGGAGCTCGAGATATGCAAAATGCTAATTGAAGAGCGTACGCAATGTCGTGGAAAAATGTTTACAGCAAGCACCAGGAAAATGAAAACTTGAAGACCCTGATGGAGTTGTTATTGCTGGTGTTGGGCTTTGGCTGGGCAGCTGGCAGGATTTGCCATCTGTTTTCTGTTTTTATTCGCTCATCATTCAGGGCAAGAGCATTTATTTATAGCGTACAACTTAAAGCAAAGAGTCACAAAAATTGTACTCGATTTAATTTTCCAGTCCAGTTGACGCCAAACGCTGTTGTCCTCGTCCGGCTGCGGCTCTAGTCGAGGCTCTCTTTCGGGTTCGGTTTTCGGTGTCAAGTTTGACTGCGTCGTCGGACATGGGCTTGGGCTTGGGCTTGGGCTTGGGTTCAGAGTCGGGCTAGGGCTAGGGCTAGGGCTAGGGCTCGGTCTCTGGTTCCGGTTTCACAGTTGACGTTATGCATTGAAATTAATTAAATCACAGCAAACTGCGCCGCAGTCGCCTTGCTGTTTGTTTGTTGTTTTCCCTTTGTTTTCCCGTTGTTCTTGTTGCTGTTGTCGTCTTCCTGTTGTTGTCAACCCAACACCCAACATCCAGCACCAAAGCATGAGAGCCAGCCACGTCTGCAGCTCTTTAATTAGTTCGCTAGACCACAGCCAGTAGATGGAGTAGAGTTGCAACTAGTTATTTGTAATCGTTGACTTATTGTCAGTGGATCGCTTGACTCTCGCCTCTGCGGCGAGTGCTTGGGTGCTGTGGCTCACATTAAGTTGAAAGCAACTCATAATAACGTCATAAATTTATAATTTACTCAACAAGACTTTGAAAAAATAGGGCTAGTTAGTATCAAGAGCTGTTAGTTTATGTATTACTATCGAAATGCAGATTAGATTAGACATTGCAAGCTGATGATATTCTAGCTTTTTCAGAGGGAAAAACTGGTTTCCTCCCCTTCGCTGGAATAGGTCTTTCGTGGAGAATATGATTGCTGATCCTAATTTATTAATTTATTCGCATATTGAATATCAGAACTAAGTGCAGAGCCCTACACCACAATCTATTCGAAATGCTTCTAATTAAACAACTTTGCATTCATTATTATTTCATTCGGTAATTCGTTATATGCAGTTTTACATCAATATCAATTAATAAACTGTACTCAAACAATAAAGATAGCTCGCAAGGGATGTGGAAGGGTAGTGCCATAGCTCTATCCATGGACCAAAGACTAGACCTAGAAAAGCTTTAACACTACACACAATAATACACATAGTAATAATTAATATTGTATAATATATTATAATAATAATGATAATTATATAATTTATGTCACATAATTTTAATTCACAATTTCTCTCCGAAGGGAACTTGCAATATAATCAAATCATATGCTGACCGACAACATTCATATATATACCTATACCTACATTTTCAAATATGTATATTGCATGTATAAAAAAAAAAAAAAAAAAAAAAACAAAGATTCGTGAAAATGTATCGATTATGGCGAGACCAACTGACAGACAAACCCACGTCGCATTTTCTTTTACAGAAAAATGCCTATAAATGTATATGCGGTCGGCCAAGCCTCGAAATATAACTTATAGAAAACAAGTAAGAATACTCTAGTCGAGAGTGCTCGACTAGATACTACTCGGAACCAAACTAATAAAAACTCACATTTAGTATGGCTAAAATTTCAATTTCGATGTATTTAAACATATATAAATGAAATAGAAAACTCATTTAATTAAAGCCCGAGACTGTTCGAACTCGCGATGGCTAAACTGAAATAGATTCACTGCTGCAGCGCCATATAGCAGAACTAAACGAAACTAACTGCTGATGTGATTCTAAGAATGTGCTAGAAGAAGTTTGAATGTATGTGTTCACACGTATAGGAAAACTGTTCTAGCTGAGTTTGTTAATTGTCCAAAAATTTTGTTATTTTTTAACGTCGATTGACTTAACAGAATTTAATGAAACTTTCAGCATATGATTTACATATTCTATTGAATAATTGACAAATCTGAAAAAAAAAATATCGGGAATAGTTTTACATTTTTAAAGATAAAATCGACATCCGCGCTGTAAATACGGCCATTAAAAAAAAATCAAGTCTCTCGCTCTTATATCTTCTGAAATCGACGCGTTCAAGCATACGGACAGACGGACAGACGGACAGTGCTAAATCAACACAGCTCGTCACCCTGGTCAGGAATATATATACTTTGTGAGGTCCGCCTCCTTCTGCCTGTTACATACATTTTAACAAAACCTTTATACCCTGATTCAGGGTATAAAAAAACATTCAAATACAAATGAGTAGTGGACGTTACATGTTTTATTATACACAGGGCTAATCTAAACTTAAAAACTTAGTGACAAATAAAAAACGACAATGGAGATCTATCTTAAACTTCTAGGGAAATTTCCTAATCCAATGATTTAAATTAAACTAAATTGATAAAGTTTCTATTTTTGCTTAAGGCGATTTCTCTATGCTTCCATTACTTCACTATAGTAACGACATTTCTATTTATTTTATTTATTAAATTTGTTTACCCCTGGCATTAATTTTATTATGTTTAACTACTATTGATATGAGTGCACTTACCAAAGATATCATTTGACTGTAAACCTTAAGTAAAGAATATTAGTTTACATCAATTAATATTTGTATTCGTGTTTAGGTGATCCACGGCTGAGAATTAAGAAAATAAAAGCCAAAAGATATTACTAATTAACCCAGCAAACTCTTTGTACCTCATCTTATAAACAATACGAGAAGCTAAACAATATATTTACTTTGTGTTTCATTTCAGGTATGTTTGCAATGTTATCCTTACAATCCCAATCATGAGAGTTCAGAGTAAGTTAATCTAGATATCAGTAAGGATCCCTTGTACTCTTCATCTTGTCCCTTGCGCTGTCCCTGTGCACTAACTTTTTATTCGACTAAAATCAACAAGAATCCTGCCGACTCACGCTGATTGGTGGTCATCAGAAAAGTAAATTTATGTAAATTTTATGTTTTTCTTCTATTATAATTTCGGTTTTATTATCTACCGCAGCGCTAGCTGACAAATTGGAGGCACTGTAGGGACTGTCTTTGCTCCGAGTCGCAATGAAACTCATTAAAGAATATTTTCTTGGGCATTTTTGACTTTGTGTCGGTTATGGACCAATTTATCAACTTTTTTGTATCAAGGCGTTGATTTTATTATTTCAAGCAGGAACAGGGGAAATCTGAAGTGGGGTGCTTTGCGGTTTACCTTGGTCAGCGATTCCAGGCAGCTCCCAAGACCGCGTTCATTAGTGAAGGTTGAATTAGGCGACATCGCAATTTCTCGGTCTCAAATTTTACATTCTGCTCTGCCAGCTTGGCTTTAGCACGGATGTAATTTATTAATTTTTTTTGTCAGTACTTGAAGACGTTGCTTTAAGCACTCATTCGTGCGAATAAAAAGAATCATATCTGTTCTTCAAAAGATGACATAAACAGTAGAACTTAATGATCCAGAAATTCTCCCGGGTATTGCAGTAGTTGAAATGTGTTGGGCTTTAAATTTAGCCATACGTAATATATGAATTGGTGAAACCTGTCACAATAATTCTCTCTTTACAAATGGGAAACGCAAAAGCGAATTAAAGTGTCAAAGTGCCCAAAGCGAAGCGTGTTGGGATGTCGTTTAATTACGACAAAGCCAAAACCGTTACAAATCGCGTTCAAATTTACCTGCTCTAGATGTTGGGCTATGCGCGAAGGGGGAGCCAGCAGCAGGAGCAGTTTAGAAGCGAGAACACACCAAAACAGAAGCAGCAACAACCACCAACAAGGATGCGATAATTTATAGCGTTTCATTTGACTTTTGGTGTTGCTTTCGCTTTGCTTCTGAATTCTAATTTGAATTTTCCACCGCGACAATAATAAAATTCGGCAAGGGGCGCTAAATTCGAATAGGGCTGTGCCACAAGTTAGGGAAAAAGGCATAGTCTACACACTGTGTGTGTACACACAACCAAAATAGAATTTTAAAAAATAATCTCATTTTTAAGAGTAGCTACATATATACATTGTATATATTTATTTATGCAGCTTAATTTATGGCAATTGTAGAACGAGTCCAATAGCAGAGAGACAGACAAATTAAAGCAAATTATATTACTTAATTAATATTGATAATGTATAATTAGTATCAATACTCTTAACCCATTGCATACATTTGGTTTCAGAATAGTGGGAATAGCTCAGAGACTGCCCAGCTCTAATAAAATCAGAGAGAGCATGTCAATATAGCAAACTGAATTGTGTTTGAGCTAATATGCCTGCTTAGCTGTACGGAATGGGTAGAGCGTACCCTTTCCCCTGCATGCTGCGCCCTGCTTGCTGCCTCCTGCTCATTTCACATTCATTTTAGCCAAGCCCTCACATTTCATGTTATTTTTTTGTTGTTGTCACCAAGTGCAATTGCCCCTTACGGGAATTTTTCAAATGTTTTACACAGAAAGTATTTGTTGTGCTTTTTGTTGCGTACAATTAGTTTGGCAACTACAATAGAGCTGCAGCAGCACGAACTACAGGGCATAAAACAAGAAGAATTACAATTTGAAAAGGACAACCGGCGCGCTCGACGTGAATGTGGTGCACGTCCCCTGGCAACAAAGGTGACTTTTTAATGCCATTGGTGCTGCTGCTGTTGTTGTTGTTGTTATTACTGTTGTTGTTGCTGTTGTCGCTGCTCTGATTGTTGCTGGCTTGTTGCACACACACACATGTACGCACACATACACAAATGGTTAAGTGAAGGGTTATTGCTCGTACTTGGGCATGCTGTCCCCTTCCATTGCCACCTCATACCCACCCAGCTCCTGTCCCTGGTTGCTTTGTCATGGCTTCATGTTTTTTATCCACGTTAATTGTTAAAATTATTGCATGAAACAACAACAACAGCAGCAGCAATAAGAATAACAACAAGCAACAACAAAAAAGGGATGAAAAATGAACTATAAATAGTAACTGTAAAAAGTCCTTGAATGCACTCATCGCACAAGTGCTCCTTTGTGTCAAAGATGAGTGCTGCGGTTCAAAGGAGCCGACTAGAGTATACCCTTTACGCATGCAGACAAATAGTCTCTACGCCACATAGTGGGAAGCCTGCCACGAATATTTTTCTGCCAATAATGTGGAATTTAAGTGAAATAATTTTTAATAATATATGATTAATGTAATATGGAGCATATTAATAAGACTATTTATACAACCATCATAATTGAATGTACATATTTATATATATTTGAACAAGTCGGAAGAGTACAGGAATTTTTACTTGGCCTTAAATCGCTTATCAAATGTTTGCTGTAAGAATTTTTTTTAAATGCATTTAAAGGTGTTCAACACATTATATATTTTATGTAAAAAATATAAAACGCTTTAATGTTTACATATAAATAATTCATAAATATTATTATTGACCGTGGGCTACGTATTTCATAAAATTCCTTATATAAAAGTTAAATCGCAATTTTCTATAGAGACAACACCTATAGCCTTCATAATGATTTGAACAAAAGTGAAACCGGTGTGAAATCACCTGGTTGTAGTCTAATGATCCAACAATACGACGAAGGTACACTCTAGTGCTCAAACAATTGCGAAACTAATGCAAAAGGCAACTTTTCTAATCAACACACGTGTTGCCTGCTCATACATATGTGCACAGCATTCGTAATGCAGGTGAGTTGGTGGGTTTTTAAACGATGTCCTGCAGGTATTTTGCAGCCGAACAGAAGGTGTTGGCGACTAATGTGCAAGTTATCAAAGCAGTGGCACTGGACGGAGGAGTGGGGCGACGAATGCCGGAAGCTCTAATGGAAATTTTCGCAGGAGTTGCGGGGCAGCTGCAGTGGCTGAATGGGTAGCGTAAAGCTGACAAATCACTGGGCGAGGGGCTAGTCGGTGTGGGCGGGGGCTTGGGGCATGCAAATGAAAATGCATTTATTTATAAAGCAAACGACAAAAGTCCCAAGTGCCAGGCATTGGCATAAACGTGAGCAAACCAACTCCGTGTCAAGCAACAGGATGTATCTGTATCTTTCTATCTATCTGTGAATGTATCTTTATCTGTATCGCACCACGGTAGCCAGTCAGCCACCCAGCCACACAACCACGCATTCAGCCCGATCCAAAACTGCACTTGTCTGCTCTCTGCATGCTGTCTAACTACCTATTGGCTGTGCACACTCGGCATCCCATTCGCATGTCCCTTCCCTGCCCACTTGTATCTGTTGGCAATTTTATTGACAAGCGTTTGCTGCGAAGGCGACGTTCGAACTGTTGGGCAGGGCAAACCCTTTTCTAGCCCAGTGCAAGGTTGGGCAGGGGAGGGTAAAGGGTATGGTAAGTTGCTTGCGTTCTGTGACAATGTTTATTTAGATTTTGCTTTGCTGCCAATTGCTGACATTGCAATTTCTATTCCTGGCATATACACAGTCCAACCGACACACACACAAACACACATACACACATACACAGCCACACACACCTTCTCCCATGTCCAGTGAAATGTGCTGCGTTTGCAATGCGCAGCGTTGCGTTCTATTTATCTATATATCTGTATCTGAAACAGCATGTGCATGTGCATGTGCATGTGCATCCGTAGCTGTAGTTGCAGCTGGAGCTGTAGCTGTATCTGTATCTGTTGCTGCAATTGCAACAGCGACTGCAACTGCATCTGCATCTGCATCTACATCTGCTCAGTGCATCTCGTTTTTGTTTTTGCGGTCATGTGCTGTACTTTTCGGCATTTTAATTTCAAATTGTCAATTGGATTTAAGTACACTCGACAGCAACACGACCAGATAATACTTATATGTCTGGATGGAGGCTCTTTTATGTTCGGATTTCCTGAAACATACTCTCATATACATATTCATATGTACATATGTACATATGTACATATGTACATATGTACATGTACATGCACATATACATACATATGTATATGCCTGCTCTCCGTGTGATTCTCAGGCAGTCTGTGCTGCTGCGATTCTCTTCATCGCTCCCCGAACGCAAATTGCTGCCAAATTTTTGCCTATTATTATCATCACATCACATCACATCGCATTGCATCGCATCGCATTGCCTAAGCTTAACACACACACACACACACATACGCGCTGAGCTTGGCTTTATTGCCAAACGTTTTCTGGCCATAAAATTTGATTTTAAAATGTGTCGAAAGTGCTTTAAATGTGACAGAATTTGATTATGGCTTCAGTTGTTGTCGTCAGCAACAGCCCAGGGACTGAGCCCGGCCAGGCAGCAATGGCATTTTGATTGCTAGGCGCAGCCGAGGCTCATGGCGAGCATTACAAGCATGCTATTGCAGGAGCTTACGGAGATTTTGCATGCCAATTGTTTAGGGACTGCCACTGGAAATTACTTCGAGACATTTGACAATTTAATGCAGCAGCAGCCATTGAGGGCACAGCCGCGTCGCACTCCTAATCACTGCCAAAGAAAGACACATACACCCTTAATGCGATTTCACTCACACTTTCAATTAACTGCCTCACTGGCCAATCGCAGCTGCATCACTTTCCATCGAGAGTCAACGATTATATAAGACGGCAGGGCACATTCGCAAAACAATGAGAGCACAAACGCACTCACGGCCATTGATGAGCGAATTCCCATAATTGCATTGGCGCTAGACTTTGGGCAACTTTCGAGAGTCCTGTCTGCGGCTTCTGTGGCCAGCTGCTGCCTCCAACCATTCCTTATTCAGCTTAGTCCGCTGCGATTTCGTTTTCGATGCGAATCGAACCCATTGCAAATTCATTTGGCGCATAATCAGTCACTAGCTGTCTGACTCTCTCTCTCCCGCTCTCTTTCTATTGACGACTTTATTGCAATTACTCGCACCAAATGATTTTCAGCTATTCATTTGCTGTCTGTGCCGTCTGTAATTGTTGCTGGCCCGATAATCAGCCAGCGCCATAAGCCAGAAATAACAACAGGCAGCACAGAGCAGAGCGGAGCGTGCAATTGTTGTTCGTACTGTTTGCAATTAGTGTCAATTAGCTGGCGGCTTTCGGCTGGTGTCTGTGTGTCGGGTAGTTGGCAAATAGAGGTAACTATTGCTGACAGAATAAATGTATTTCGGGCTGATTGCGAAATATATATTTGGGTGCCTGTTGCGGTATATGAACTTTTAAATGGGTTATTTACTGTGCAGTAAGTTGGCTTTATAATAACTTTCTAAGACGCACAGCTCGACGGAGGCCAGCAGTCCGCATTCGACTCATTAGGAATGCCAGGCGCATGCTCAACAGCTGACGCACTACAGGGGCATTATCTGCGGATTAAAGAGGAGTGAGTGGCGAAATCGCATTATAAAGGTTTTACGGGGTGAACCCCTTATAAAATTGCGCAAAATATGCGAACTAGACTCGGATGCCGCCGTACTCTCTCTGTCTCTATCTCTCTCTCTCTTTCCCTCTTTCTCTCGTCCTCATGCCGGGCCGAGTTGCTGCCTGCCGATTAAATTTGAAAACTTGCCAAAAGACAGCGAAGGACAACAACGAAGGATATTTTGCAAACAAATAATAAAATCCAATTTTACATTTAATCACGCACTCAGTCAAATAAAAAATGGAAAATAAAATGAGAGAGGAATAAAGGAGCAGAAATAAACTTTCGAGGCGACGCCTGCTGTCGCACAAAATACGCTGGCATCCCTTCTGGGCCTGACTTCTAACCCAGCAGCCATGAGGTTGGAACGCGGCTCAAGGATCAGGACTCGAGGCTCAAGGCTCAAGGTGACTCGAGTATTTTGCTTAATTTATTGCATTTTCTACGCTGAAATGCGCAGAAACTTTGAACAGCACTCGTCGAAAATTAGGCTGCTTATGCTGCGCATGGAGCAACTCCCCTTCTCCAGCTCCTCTTCTCTCAAGCACCCCTTGCATGCGGCACACTGAAAAATGTCATTATAAGTTTCAAAAGCGTGTTAAATCCGTCAGACAAAGGGGTTTTAAGCCTGCACCGAATCTGAGCCCTGCGTCACCGTCCTCTCGCGCAATAAATTTATTTTTTCCTTCTATTTCAACACTGCAATTTTTAAGCGTAATTTTTCGTACATGTCGCACATAATTCTTTTTTTTTTTTTTTTTTTTTTTTTTTTTTTGTAAAAATTTTTATATTTTATTAACAAGCTTACTGCTACCATAATGGCAACTTAATCTAGTTCTACATTAAAAATAATAACAAACAGATCTAGACTTAGATTACATATTTATGTGTTAATTTTTAATATTACTTTAACATTACTATTAGTATTATATTAATTAATTTAATTATGTTATTACTCTTTTGGGCAAGTCCGTTGGGTGGCACTTCTTGAGTCGTCTCTTCCTCGGCTTGGCAGTTAGCCGTCTGGCTAGTACGTTGCTGTGGCTGCCAAGGCGTTCTATATACCTTGCGGAACGTGATTGTAGGACATCTCCCACCTTTGGAACCTTTAGATCCTTTTCGATGTCTCGAGTCCTCATGTACCATGGGGCATCGCAGATTCGCCTCAGGATCTTTGCTTGGGCGACTCTAATTTTTTCCAAGTTTGATTTGGATGCAATGCCGTATATTTCTAGGGCGTATTTCCAGATCGGGCTTAGGATGCTTTTGTATATCGTAGTTTTACTATAAAGCGACAGCTTGTTTTTTGGAGCAAGAAGCCATGCCATTTTTCTGGATTTTGCCATTATTGACTGCCGTACCATGGTTGTATGGGCCTTAAAGTTTAGCTTCCTGTCCAGTAAAACTCCAAGGTACTTGTATGAGCTCTTTTGTGGGATTCTGGAGCCAAGCATGGTGATGCCGCTGCAAGACAAAGTTCGTGTGGTAAACGTGACATTTACGCACTTGCTGGTGTTGATGCCTATGTTCCATTTTCTGGTCCATCCTTCAAAGCTATTTACATACTGCTGCAAGGATTCCGTGGCTATGTTGATGCTAGGACTTCTGGTCAAAACTGCAGTGTCATCTGCGTAGGTTGCTATCAGGACGTGTTCCTCATCTAGTCCAGTAACTACATTTGTGGTTGGCATGTCAGCTGTGTATAGGTTGTATAGCGTGGGTCCAAGCACGCTACCCTGTGGGACACCTGCGCAAACTGAGCGTTTCGAGGACTTTTCTCCACTCACAACGACTCTAAAGTACCTGTCCGTGAGGAAGCTTGAGACAAGCTGGAATAGCTGCGGTGGTAATATGTTCTTCAGTTTAAATCGGAGACCATCGTGCCACACTCTGTCAAAAGCTTGTCGGATGTCCATAAAAACAGCAGCCGCATACATTTTTTGTTCCATAGCGTCGAGGGAGAAGTTGACTACACGATGAAGTTGTTCCGGCGTGCCGTGCCCTTGTCTAAATCCGAACTGCCAATTCGGTATTTTTTGCTTTACAGGCTCGAGCTTTATGATACGATCCAGGATCACTCTCTCTGCCATCTTCCCTAGCGCCGAAAGTAAGCTGATTGGACGGAATCCCTCAACTTCCGTGTGGTTTTTTCCAGGTTTGGGTACCATCGTGATCAACGCCATTTTCCAGCAGGTTGGGAAGTGTCTCAGTCTAAGCATGCTGTTGAGTATTAGGACAATAAACAATAACGCTTTTTTGGGCAGTAGTTTTAAAGTTCTATTATCCAGCAAGTCCTCTCCAGGAGATTTTTTGGTTTTCAGTTTTTTGATTTGCTGCACAATCTCTTGGAGAGTGACTGGAGTTGCAGGCAGTGACATCTGAAAGGGCGTCTCCAAACTTAGCTCAACGTCTCTTCTGGTCCTATCGGAAATGAGATTAAATGGCTTAAATCTTTCCTCTAAGCTGTCTGCAAAGACTTCGGCTTTCTGTTGACTGGAGTAACACCAACCACCCAATGGATTTTTAATTGGCATTTTCGGTATAGCGACCCTTTTAAACCGACTTGTAAGTTTCCAGAGTGTGTAATTGAAAGGTGCATTTTCTAGTATTCCATCAATTTTCTTCTGCTTGACTTTTGCAAGGACCTTTTGCAGCCGATTGGATAGCCTTGCGTAGATCTGGTGGACTCGAGTATCCCCAGTTCTTGAGTATTCTCTTCTCACCCTTCTTTTGAGCCTTATAAGCGCGTCAACATGTGGGGGGAGAATATCTCTTCGATGTTGTATTTGCGAGCACTGGGTTACTGGAGTAGCAGAAGATGCAGCTAAGGACACGTTTCTCATGAAGATTGAGATTGCATCTTCAAGATCATCCGGACTATTAATTTCCATATTGAGGTTGGTTTTGCTAGCCAGTTCTGTTTGAAAAACTTTTACACTTGAGCCTCGAGGTAGAATATATTGCCTCTTAGATTTGCTTTGGTGTGCAGAATGCACTGTTGCTATGACAGGCAAATGATCCGAGGAGAGCTCATACCTTATTTCAGCTGCTAGCTTGTTTCTCTCAATCCCATTGGTTATAAAGAAGTCCAGAGCAGAGGGTGTGAGTCGAGTGTTATAAGAGAAGAAAGTTGGCTCACCAGTGGCTAGGATTTCGCACGAACTGTTGGCAATGGCCTCTTGCAAATGCTTCCCTCGAGAACATGACCTGTTGTTACCCCACCAGGGATGCTTCGCATTAAAATCACCACCAACTATGAATCTGTTGCCCAAGCTTTGAATTAGTTGCTCAAAGTCGTCTTTTGTCCACGATTGGTTGGGGGGCAGGTATATTGCAGAGATCTTGATGCAACCACCTTGGGTCAATATGCTCACACTGGCAGCTTGTATGTTCGGTTTTGAGATAGCTTCGTGCTCCACATGAGAAATGTTCGATCGAATGAAAAGAGCAGATCCGCTTTTCGCTGTTCCACTGGGGTGAGCAGCATAATATTGGTCATAACCTGGCAGATATACTAAAAAGCCGGGTCGCATGTGCGTCTCAGTAATGAGCATTATATCTATTGTATTGGCACTTAGGAATAGTTTTAGCTCTTCAATGTTCTTCGCTAAGCCCCTTGCATTCCACAATCCAATTTTTATTTGTGGACTGTTCATTTTGAGATCAGTTTTAGAGCCAGGTCACGAAAGGCTTTATTTGCCTCAATCGAATCCTGCATTAGTTTGAACAGTTGATCCATTCTGCTGTTTAGGTCAAATATAGCTTTTTCGAGCTCTTTGAATTTGCTACCAAATTGCTCATACTCAGGGCAATCTTGCACCTGTGAGTTGACGCGTGCTGCGTTCGTCTTATTATGTTTCCGTCCACGCTGTCTAGTTATGTCAGCATAGGAGAATCCACCTCTAACTGTAGCATTAGGGATGAATTGAGCTTTGACCGATGGTTTATTACTTTTGCTGCCGTTTAGCATCCCTTCTTGAGGCAATCTTGCTGGCGGCTTAAGTTTTTTGCTCAGCTCAATTCTGACTGAACAGTTTTTGTAATTAATTCACTCGCCCTTACACCGATTCGTGCACCCCGAAAACCGTTGCGACTCATGGATTAAGTGCCGTGAAATGTCTCCATATCCACATCCACAGAAAAATTAACAAAGAAATGTGTCTGTGTGCCTTTGATGCGGATTTCTTGTCCTCCATTCGAATCAGTTGCCATAGAGTGGTAAGCGCTCTCTCCACCAGCTACAATTAAAAAGTTTTATCTCTTGAACTCTTTGAATATGTTGTAGTTCATAGTCGTAGAACATATTTGTCAAGCGTGCAAAACTCTTCCTCAGGCAATAATATTACTAGCTGAGCCGGCTACCGTCATATCCATTATTTCTAGGGAATATTTTGTACTCAAATACAAAATAACTAATTAATAAATAATAAATAAGTGTGTGGAGATACAGTTATAGTCGAAAGCGTTGTAAGAAACCGAAGTCTGTTTTATCCCGATTGGCTCATTTTTAAATTCAAGGGCATGGTATGCGGGCATTTCTTGTCCAATGCACTTTGGAATGAGCGTAATACTCAACATGATGATCATACTGAAATGCTAGTCGCAGAAATGAATGTGATGTAAATGCTTGAAGTACTTGTTGACATTGTCGGTCAATTCCTCTACGGCTCTCTTCGTTCTAATTGTCTTTGCTGATTTCGCTCGCACGTAACTGCGCCATTCTCACACGGACATCTGCATTGATTTGTTTCCTTTCTTCATCTGATCTTTGTGCTCTGCTATTTTGCATGCCTCTAGATTTCAATGTTCGACGACTCAAATTAGCCGCCTTTCGTATCGGTGGTATGAACGGCGCGATTGAAGCTATAGACTTGAAATTTGGAACATATACTCGTGTATATCTCCGATTTATAAAGTCATAGAATTTTTCGGATCCGCCCACTAGGGGAAATGAATTTTCCGATATGTCAGAAATCATATTATTTAAAGAGCTAGAAAGCTGAAATTTGGCATGTAGATCCGAGTCGACCACCCAAGATCACCAGCTATGGCGGATATATCTCCGCCCTTTGGGGGCGTGGAAAATCGGATAAATTTGTATCTCCCAAAGTTGTAAATATAGAATGCTGAAATTTTGCACTTGAGCTAATGTTTCGATTCTTTAAAGATGGGTGAAATATCTACGCCTACTAGGGGCGTGGCAAATCGGAACTGAAGATATATTTATTTTTCAAATTCTGCTATATTTTTGGCACTACTGATGCTAGAGACCTGAAATTTGGTATATATACGCAAGTTGACCTCCCAAGTCCAACGAGCTATGATGGATTTATCTCCACGCCCAAAAGCGGCGTGGCGAGCCGCAAAAGTTTATATTTCCTAAAGTATAAGAGCTAGAAGTTTCAAATTTGGATAGTTAGGTTATTAATCTCCTTTATCGATGTTCCAAAAATAATTTATATTCCTCTTAAGGGGGTCTGCGATGATTCTTTCTGATTGTTACATATTTTTCACAAAAAGATTATACCCTGATTCCCCAGTTTCAAAAGGTTGACGGTATACAAAAAAAAACAAGTAAGAACGTTGCAGTCGGGCTCTACCGACTGCGGAATACTCATTCACAGTCCCTTTGTAAATTTAATTTAATTTGGCTTTAAAAAAAAATTAGTACAAAACAATTATGCTTTTTGATTATATTGTAGCTTTTGGTAATTTTTATCGAGTAATCGACAATTATTAAATTGATCGTGCACTTTTTGAGTACAAATGTATGGTAATTTTCGTTGATAGCTTTCGGTCACACCTATTGCAGATTCTTTAGCGTTTGCTTACATTACAAAAGCGCGCTTTTTAGCATTCTAAGAATTGCGATGATTTCTGGATTTTCTAGCTGTTGTTGTAGTTTTGTCAGATGACGCTCTGTTATTAGCTTATTGTATTTTAGCTACCAGTCTGTAAAGCAAAGCGATAACGTGGGCGCTAAAGGCGTCGCAAGTTATGTAACAGCGGCGGAGGTTCAAGTCCCCATTAAGGTTGTGTTTTTTTCATACATATTTCGTTTTTTATAAAATAGATATTTTATTCTTTTTTCTAATTGAACAATTTTATAAGTTTAAATTTGTGTCTTCTTAAAAAGCCCTCATATATGTATGTACGCATATATTCATGTATATGTATGTACATAAGTCTTCACGCATATGTAGCATCAAGCATTCCAGCCTTTCTTATGCACGCGCTCATTTGTATGTGTGTATGTATGTAATGCAAATTTATCATCCTCTACTCTGGCTCTTCTTTTCTATAATGCGTCATAACAAGAATCTCATTTTTGGATTTCATTTTAAATATGCTTGTTCACAGTAGGCGTTAGCGCTGTCGGCAAAGGCGCCGGCTAAATTTGTTTTTGTTATTTTGACAAACATGACTTGGGTGCGAGTTCAAATCCCGCGGAAAACTCTTTTTTGTAAATTGCAAATTTTGTTATTTTAGCTTCTTTTATATTTTTTAAATATTTAAATTTTATTTTTAAATTTTATAAAAATGTTTCCTTCCGTGTTATCAATGCCTATTAAGCCTATTTGTATATACATGTACATACATAGATAGCTCAAGCATATAAATGTCGCAATTTGATACTACAAATGCCGATTGCCACGCCCCTAGTGGCCGTAGACACCTCATTTTTGGCCAGTTCTTAGAACGGTAACGGTAACGTAAATGCAAAATTTGAATGCTTACGCTCAAAAAATGTGAAAATTACAGGGTATTTTTCGATATGCCACGCCCCCAAAGAGGCGTGACAATTATTTTTGGGGCATCGATAGAGGAGGTTACCAGTAACTCAACTATCCAAATTTGAAGCTTCTAGCTCTTAAACTGTAGGAGATATAAAGTTTTGCGGTTTGCCACGCCCCCTTTGGGCGCACATATATCCACTATAGCTTGTTGGACTTGGGAGGTCAACTCGCGTATATATACCAAATTTCAAGTCTCTGGCTTCAATAGTGCCTAAAATATAGCCCAATTTAAAAAATCACTATATCTTCACTATAGCTCACGTGCGAAATTTCAACGCTCTAGCATTAGAACTTTATGAGATACAGTTTTATCTGATTTGCCACGCCCCCAATGGGCGTAGATATATCCACCATAGCTTTTTGGACTTGGGGGGTCAACGCGGATCTACATACCAAATTTCAACTTTCTAGCTCTTCAACTAACATGATTTCTGGTATATCGGAAAATGCATTTTCCGATTTGCCACGCCCCTAGTGGGCGGATCGGGAAAATTTTAACACTTTATAAATCGGAGTTATACACGAGTATGTGTTCCAAATTTCAAGTCTCTAGCTTCAATAGCGAAATGAACTGCGTTCATACGGACAGACGGACAGACGGACGGACGGACAGACGGACAGACGGACAGACGGACAGACGGACAGACGGACGGACAGCAAGACGGACATTGCACAAAACCAATATACTAATTCACTTCGTGAATGAGTATAAAAAAAAAAAAAAAAAAAATAGGAAAACTCTAGTCGATAGCGCTCGACTAGATACTACCCTGAACCAAACTAATAGAAAAGCACATTTAGTATGGTTCAAATTTCAATTTCGATGTATTTAAAAATATAAATGAAATAGAAAACCCATTTAATTAAATTTATAACAATTTTGAAACAATTAAAAAAAAGAATTACGACACGCTCTGGGCTTGAACCCTAGACCTCGTGATCAAGCGCCGCGCTTTCTACCTTGACGCCACCCTTCTGTTCTGATTTTAAATGTCAAAACTGAAATAGATTCACTACTACAGCGCCATCTACCAAATCTAAGTCAAACTATCTGCTGATGTGACTTTAAGAATGTGCAAGAACAACCAAACTAATAAAAACGTACATATAGTATGGTTAAAATTTCAATTTCGATTTTTGAAAAAATATAAGAGAAATTTATTCAAATATATAAAAATTTTGAAGCAATTAAAAGAAAACTACAATACACCCAGCAGGATTTGAACCGGGGACCTCGCGATCTAGTGCCGCGCCCTCTACCATGACACCACTCCTCTGTCTTTATTCGTAATGTCAAAACTGAAATAAATTCACTGATGCAACGCCATCTAGCAGAACTAAACGAAACTAACTGCTGATGTGATTCTAAGAATGTGCTAGAAGATGTTTGAATGTATGTGTGCACACGTATTGGAAAACTGCTGTTGCTGCAGCACGTGCGTTTGTTAATTGGCCAAACATTTTGTTATTTTTATACCCTGAACCCATTGAAAATGGGAAATCAGGGTATAATGGTTTTGTTGAAATGTATGTAACAGGCAGAAGGAGGCGTGGCAGACCCCACAAAGTATATATATTCTTGATCAGCACGACGAGCTGAGTCGATTTGGCCCTGTCCGTCTGTCTGTCTGTCCGTCCGTCCGTCCGTCCGTCCGTCCGTCCGTCCGTCCGTCCGTCTGTCCGTATGTATGAACGCGTCGATCTCAGAAGATATAAGAGCTAGAGACCTCAACTTTTTTTTAAAATGTCCGTATATATCGCGCGCATATCGAGTTTATCACTAAAAAACGATAACTCATTCCGATACTTTTTTATTGATAAAAAACCTTATCGAAGATCACTTAAAAAATTATGTCTCCTACATCTTTCAAGCTAGAGTCTCCAAATTTAAAATGTATATAAAGATGTATTTTATACAATTTCGGTTTTTGTTAAAATTTACCCCCACCCCCAAATTCACCCCCTCACCATCATCTTTGTAGAAGTCGCATATCAAATACTAGAGACTTGAGCTTCGGTATACACATACATTTATACATCATGATTACGTTCTGAAAGTTTCATTACGATCGTACGTCTAAAAATTAAATTATTCCACAAATAAGTTCTCATAATATCGCCAACTCTGCAGCGCAACCCAAGCTCAATGTATATACGTGTGTGTGTGTGTGTGTGTGTGTGCGTGTGTATGTGCGAATTATTATTGAAATATCAGTTGCTCGAAGGGTTCAGGGGATCTCGTAGTCGAGCAGTCTCGACTAGAGCTTTCTTACTTGTTTAACATCGATTGACTAAACCGAATTTAATGAATCTTTCAGCATATGATCTACATATTTTATTGAATATTTGGCATTTAAAAAACAAATATGTCAAATCATTCACACTTAGCTATACTAGCATCTGACCTTCACTGGGGATTCTGGTGAATTTGGAGCCGGTATCCAAAATATAACAAAAACCGAAATTGTATAAAATGCATTTTAAAATTTTTTAAATTTGGAGACTATAGCTCTAAAAATGTAGGAGATATAAATTTATAACCTATTGCGCTTGGGTTGCGCTGCAGTGTTGGCAATATAATGAGAACTTATTTGTTGAATAATTTAATTTCTAGACGTACGATCGTAATGAAACTTACAGAACGTAATCATGATGTTTAAATGTATGTGTATACCGAAGCACAAGTCTCTAGTATCTGATATATAACTTTTACAAAGATAAGAGGGGATGGATTTAGGGGTGGGGGGTAAATTTTAACAAAAACGAAATTGTGTAAAATTCATCTTAATATACATTTTAAATTTGGAGACTCTAGCTTCAAAGATGTAGGAGATATAATTATTTAAGTGATCTTCGATAAGGTTTTTATCGATAAAAAATATCGGAATGAGTTATCGTTTTTTAGTGATAAACTCGATATGCGCGCTGTATTTACGGACATTTTAAAAGAAAGTTGAAGTCTCTAGCTCTTATATCTTCTGAAATCGACGCGTTCAAACTTACGGACGGACGGACGGACGGACGGACGGACAGACAGACGGACAGGGCTAAATCGACTCAGCTCGTCGCCCTGATCAAGAATATATATACTTTGTGGGGTCTGCCACGCCTCCTTCTGCCTGTTACATACATTTTAACAAAACCATTATACCCTGATTTCCCATTTTCAATGGGTTCAGGGTATAAAAAAAATTAATATAATTAAATGAAAAACGTAGCATCCCTTCATATTTATATTTTTAACGTTTATATGAACTAGAGAATCCATATGATAGTAAGGCTTAGAGCTGGATGTGAGTCTCTACGAATCGCTGAGTATTCTGATTTGAGTGCACTGTTATTGCGAAGCACTTTTTATTAGGTTATGCAACGGCAATCTATGACAAATGTCATCAGCGACTTGGAGCCATTACAGACGACATGTCTGGTTGGCTATGCGCGCGGCGCCCAGACTGACTTTGACAGACAGAACCGAAAATCATAACGCATATGATAATGACAATGCAGCACTGCCAAAGCGAAGCAGCGAGGACCAAGTTAATGCCCGTCCCCCTCGATCAGCTGTGGGTGCTCCAAGTTGCTGATGTTGATGACAACTGCCTTTGCGGGGCAAGCAGCCAACCGAGAAACGCAGAGAAACATGTGTGGCGCTGCCGATG
Organism: Drosophila navojoa; assembly: GCF_054131105.1. Lineage (NCBI taxonomy): Eukaryota > Metazoa > Arthropoda > Insecta > Diptera > Drosophilidae > Drosophila > Drosophila navojoa. Next base: position 24,575,539 of record NC_142892.1, read on the forward strand.
GGCGGGTGGGGCCATAGACACATACAGACACAGTCGAACTAGATGTGGATGAGGATGTGTATGAGGATGGGTATGGGGATGGGGATGGGGATGGGGAAAAAGAGGTTGTGGTGGGAGAAGAGAAGAAGCAGACCAAACGAGACGAGGATGTTTCTTTTGACTGTCCCCGCCTGCTAGGTATTGGCACTGCCTTTTATTTTGTTGGTGCAGCTGCGCGTCTATCTGCCCCGTCTGTCTCGTCTGTGTCTCAGTGACAGTTGTACAAGAAATACAAATTTGCAAAATAAGCAGAGGGCGGCGAGCACTGCTGGATAAATGGCGACATGCTCAGGGAAGTGTCAACTGATTGCGCTGAGCTAGGCAGGCGTAAAAAAGCATTCAATGGGAATGCCGAGAGGAGGGCGCTCACAAAAGCAAAAGCAAAAGCCCTGCCCTGCCCAGCCCTGCCATGCCGTGGCACCCGGCGAACCTGCACGTGACGTATTCGCCACGTTGTGCGTGTGACGCGACAAATGACGAACAACTTGGCGAGTCTATGGCAGCTCCTGCCTTTGTCCTGACAATAAAACACAATAAAAAGAAATTATGAATAAATAATACGCAAAGTAGTAATAGCAACAGCAATGGCAATGGCAATGCCAACGGCAGCAGCCTAAAAAGCATCAAAAAAAAGCGTCATCTGTTTATGATTTATATATTTTTTAATATTTGACGGCCAGACAGACAAAAGCTCGGCATTTGGGCCGCTTGCCATTTGCCATTTGACATTTAGCAACAAGCAAAATCAGTGTTCATTAGAAGGACATTTGTTCGCCAGATAGTCAGACTGGCTTGGTTTATATTTTGTGCTCGCTATCCGCTTACTCTGCTGCAGAGGCAATACGATTTCGTGCATTTCCTTCAAGAATAATAAAGTCGTGCTTTTATAATGGAAAATTTATGAGAGCTGCTAGACCCACATTTCTTTTCCCATATCTGATAATGCACAGATTACCATCTGTATAATCAATCCATACACAATGATTAAACACGTGTGAATTTAATAGCTTAAATATTATCATAAGATATATCTTAATGAATTAAAAGAAAAAAAAAAAACAAAATATTAGGGTATTTGCAGTTAGACTTGGAATTTTGTTTTTTTTTTTTTTTGCCTCCGTATATTATTTTTATTCTTTTTTGCTTTTTTGCTTTTTTTTTTTTTGGTAAATTTAATTAATTTTCGTGCTATTTCCGCTGTAACGTTCAATTGGGAATGGCTGACGATGGAGCTTGCTCTGCGCTTGGCACCTTGAAAAGGATTCGCGCAGACACAAATTTCTCATTAGCAACTGCTGTGAAAAGAAAGCACACTAAATTTGGCCCTAATGAAATGTTTGCCCGACACTTGTGACATCCGCGCGTTCGCTCGGACATGGAAGAAGCTGCTCCAGAGGCCCGGAAGCTCTGCAAAATGAATCGCATTCAGCTGGCAACTTCACTTCCTGTCGAAGCTATCCCTTGATTAGTGTTAATTAGATTTGACCTGGCGCCGACTTAATTCACTCTCTATGGCTAAGCTTGCGAAAATTTTCATTGTAAATTTCCACAGATCAAATGAAATTTTCCCACCATTCTAGCATACTCCGTTGCTACTGTCTATATTACCTTCAATCAATTACTAATCCGTTTTCTACCAGCATCACACTTCATCCAAAGTCTATATGGCATATGGTTGTAAAATGAAGCAATCTCAATCAAGCTTTCCCGAGTCTAGAATCGCTGCCGAATTTTCTTCCTGTTTGCTGTGGGCTGCATTAGCGAACATGCAAGAGTAGATCTGCATTGTGGCTCGCTCTGTGTGTGAGCCAGTAAGGAATGCAATTGGTTTTTTATTATTATGTTCAAGATCTTGCAGAATGAAACTCGCCCATATATAATCACATCTATGGTTTCAACTACGAAAGCATCACAATAAAGCTAAATAGATGAACGATTCAGTCGCTTTGTTGCGTTGAAGATTCGTTTATTAAGAACTTATTCGTGTTCGATATAAACTCCTCTGGTTTTGCCCTGTCTTCAGTGCTTGGCTGCTGTAAATTGAAACTCTCTGCTTATAAATGCTTTAGTCCTATAAAACTTGTGTGTCTCTGATTCAGAATAGAAGTGAATATATTGACCTCAGTCGGATAAAATCTTTTATGAGGCGACTCTTGGGTCTTCCAATTCCAATTCAAATTCAATCAATGAAGATTTCAATTCCTATCTTTATAAATATTATTTTGCATAATACTCACAGTGATCATCCGACGATATCTAAGAAGGCTACTTAGTTCAAGCAAGTGAACACAAATGTACAAACAGAAGCATTTGGCACTCCAGGACATACTTAGATAGAGGGAGAGGTAGCGAGAAGGAGAATGAGAGAACCCGCCTTGGGCGGAAGAGGAAAGAGAAACAATTTGTGCAGCTGCTGCCTGAAGCGCGTTAAACGGAAATTATGAGTTGCAAATTAAATTTGGCTGCATTTTACACCACATTCACTGGCTGTGCTTTTATGGTTTATGAAGTGTTGCGAAAATATCTGCAGATATGCGCCAAAATAAAACAAACAGAGCGGGAAGAAAAAAGAAGTGTGCAAAAGGACGGAGGAGCCAGAGCCAAGACAAGGACCTGGAGCTCTGCTACGTGGCAATCGCTGCCTGCTGAATCAGCAAGCGAATGGCAACGTATGGCAAGCGGATGAAGAGCCAGCCGAAAGTGGCACTATTTGGGTTTTGGTAGCACGGATTGAAGTGGCGCGCGCTCCGAACTGCGAACTGCGAGAGGGAAGCGCGCCGCCTGAGTCCTGGCCACTTGTAACAACATGCTAAAGGATTTTCGTCAATTTTCGGTGGGTCCCCCTTTGCCACATGTGCGCGTTTCGCCCTTCCTCCTCATCCTTTTCGGATGGCCATTTGGCACTTCTGCTGTGCTGTTGTTCCTTTGCAGTTGTTGTGCTCGTCGATAGCTGCTGCTGCTCCTACTTCTCCTGCTGCTGCTGCTGCTCTGTAGTATTCGGAGCCATTTATTGTTTTGGCGCCAGTTGTTTCATTCGCTGCCAGTTTTTGGCAGGTTTTTTTTTAGCTCTTACCCCCTTCTCATAAAGTGGTGCATACTCAGCATTTTTAACAGTTTATTTGCCCACAATAGAAGAAAAGAAAAACTATTCAGCAGCAAATCCTGCCAAAAGCTGCTAGTACTGCTGCCGTTTGACTGGACCAAATTTTTGGGGCCTGAAATGTGTAAAGTAGAGCAAAGACCAAGTGCTGGAGTCTACAAAAAGTCCATCGAATAAACAGTCGACATTGGCGATCTATTTACAATTTGTTGTCATTATTTTTCTTTTAGCTGTTATTTAAGTCCTCGCAGTTGACTCTTTTCACACAATCATGTGGAGCAATCCAGCATAAATTTCAGCAATCCCCGCCATAAATTAACCAACTGACAAATCAAATTCCTATCAATGTACGTACACAACTTTTCAAGGGCTAAAACAACAAACCTAAAGCACAAGCTATGCAACAATAAATCCGCACGAAATCCTTTAGCAATTACATCTACACAAGAGCGCTTGTGCCTGTGTCTGTGAGAGTGCGTGTATGTGTGTGAGTGTATGTGTACCCAGCGAGACAGGACGAGAGTCAGCCAAACAGGGAGCACAACTGCCATAAAAAAGCCAATGGGCAAAAGAGTCGCTGGGGCCAAACTGCAAGCGCAGCAAAGCAAAGAATAGCACAATTAATAGAAAGACGACCGGAGGAATGGTTTCTGTTGCACAGTGAGCGAACGAGATAGAAAGAGAGAGAGAGAGAGAGAGAGAGAGAGAGAAAGACCGCCGCTGACCGTCTGAATCCTTTTTTATTTTAGTAATTTGTGCTTTATTTTATGGGAATTGAGTATGCAGCGTTGCCAATGCCGCACCATCAGACACAATTTTTTGATGTCCCATACACTAGTCAAAGCGTGCCTAAAAGCTGCTAAACTAGCCCATACCCTCTAACTGAATGTTTTTAGAAATATACATGCTTACTTAAAACGCTCCAGTTTTGTTGGAAATTGTTTAATCACTTTGAGTCTTCAGTTAGTTAGATCCGTAAAGATTTACTACATTCACCTGCGCAGCTTTTTCATATGAAGTGTAATTTTTGGCTCTGTTTGTTCCGGTATTTTGCAAGTGGTATTCGGTTCTCAATAAAAATAGACATGGTAAGAACTAGAAGTGTTTTGGGCCTATGCATGTATTCATGATGATCGATAAAAATCGATTTTCAACAGGCTATATTATTTTTGGATTGTAGTTATTCATGGCATCAAATATAAGAGTGTGATATTTATGTCATTATTGTGAAGTCGAACCTGCACACGGTATCCTCTAGTCGTGCACTCTCAACTGCTACACTCTTGTATTTTCTTTTTGGATGTAGCAACATATTTTATATGCGATGCAGTGCAATGCCATTGCATCGTTGGCAAGAGTCAGCGCTGCCTCCTTGGCAAACTTTATTGCCTTGTCAAAAAATGGGCAGCATGTGGAAGGTCGAGAAAGGGGGAAAGGATTCGCTTTTATTTGGCAGGAGCGCGTGCTGCTCCATCGACGGCTACTGCTGCTGACGATGTTGATTGCACAGGCACTTCACTAACATCTTTGAATGTCCTTCAAGGGAGCGGGACTCTTTGAGTGTCAGTGAGTTCGGGAGCAGGAGGCGAACATGTGCTTAGCATCATGAGCCCGATGCTATAAACTGGGCCCAGTTTCGACTCCGGCGCTTCTGCTGGTGCAGCATGAAAAATAATGAATGCCTCGGGCTGTTATTGCAATATTTCCTCATTTCTCGTGGTACGTGCACTCTGCAATTTCTCGGCTGACTGGCAGGGGTTCAGGTTGACCTTTCGCATGTGCTTATGTCTATATAAGAATATTGTACATGATTATATAAAGTGTAAGTTTTTTGCTTTCCAATGACCTTTAATATAATATATAAATAATTTATTCTGGCAGATTTTGGCACAAAGACTCTTTGAATGAGACCACAATATATTTGTTTATTTATTGATTACAATTGACAAATACTAGGCTTACTAAGTACCATTAGCTTAAAATTAGTGGTAAATATTTCATAAATCTAAAAAAAAATTTATTATTCTCGATAAAAAAGATATTGGGCGAGTTATCGAAAAATATGATAAACTCATACTGCTTATGGTATACATGAGTATACATACGCAATTTCAGCTCTCTAGTCCTGATCAAGAATATATGTATATACTTTATGGCGTCTGCGATGATTCCTATAGCCAGGCTTTCCATTTTCAATGGGTTCAGGGTATAAAACGAATTTAAAGAGAAGTACGAAAATAAATTGCTACGAATAATACACTATCTCCACCTCATAATTAATTAAATATATTTTAATAATTTTGTAAATTCACTGTTTAGTGACTTGCAGATTGCAAGGCTCAGGTCATTTTAAGGCGAAGCCCACAACAATTTGTCAGAAACTCTATTCAGTGCTGGAATTTAAAGTTGCCGAAACGGCCGATTAAATTTCTCGTGATGCATTCACCTGCAAATGAGCAGCCAACTGTAACTTGAAGGCGAACTGAGACAGTAATCGCATTCGCTGGCCACTCATCAACGGCAGCTCATTTTCACACGCTGTCGCTGCGAAACAGTGGCCCGCAGTGGCCAGACAAAAGTCGTTGGCTCTAATTGTGCCATCAGTGGGGCCAATATGTTGGGGCTGTCGGGACTGCTGGCCACTCAACACGGCATTCACTGCGCCCACGCCCATGGTTGGTAATCCAAAACGTTGGCAGCTGTTGACCCAATAGCGTAACCAATTTTGTCGGGCGTCTGCTATGTGACAGTGGCCAGCAGGCATTGGGGCGCTGTATGCTCCACTTCATCATTACCCAGTCGTTATCACTTTTTTGCATTTAAATGACGGCCTAGCTGCATGCGCTGCGTGGGCTCTGCTATCTGTGTATGCGCTTTGGAATGCACCCCCGACACGTCCGATGTCAAATTTTGCTAAAGTTGCTTTTGCCCCACGTTTGCGCTCTGTCGCTCGAAATGCCCTGGGGGCTTGTATCACACATACGACGCGTGGGCTGCGGTCGCATGCATAATATTCCACCACCAGCAGCCGCCACGCAAATGCATATTAACATTTTCGAAAATGTAGGCAAAATGTTTTTGTTTTTTTTTTTTTTTTTTTTTTTTTTAATTTGGTGCGTGTGTGTGTGTCTATTTCAGAAGTTTTATTTCCCTGTCAGTTTTCAGTCAAATTTTAGAAACACACCGAAACTATAACAAATTTCTTTTTTCATAGCTCAGATTTGATGGCTTATTTTCTACTTATCAAAATGATTTGGGGAATAGTTCAAAACGTGGGTTCAACAAAAAGTTGATATGAGTGAGCTGCCTGTGTGAAGGACAGTCCCGATTGGTTTACCATTATGTTCTGAAGGTGTTTGGGTCTCTTTCTACATTAAGTAAATCTTACATTATCATCTAAGAGGCGTCATATCTCTGTTAAAATCAAACTAAATGCCATCAATTAAATGAATTATTCATATGGATTTTGTATATTTTAAAATATGTTAAATTCAACAAAAATAATTTAAGTGTTAATCTATTAACTCAGGATACTAGGTAGTCCAAAGAACCCTCGATTACCCAGAGCCCAGGTATGAACAGCATAGAACTCAAAACGCATTGGGTAATCCAAAATTATGTTTAAGTAAACAAACAGGCGCATTCTGGTCTCAGGCGCTATGATAACCCGCTGATGGCATATAAATAACAGATTTAGTGGTCCCGGTCTGGCCTTTTGGCTGCTTTGTTTGTATTGGACCTTTTAGTCGGCGCAAACAGCGAAGTCAGATAAGGGCAGCTTTGCTCTAAACCCAGCAGCCGGACGCAACAACCTGCCAGGCCATACTCTGGTCCAGCTAGCCTGTTTTTATGTGCCCTAGCGCGACCCAATTGCGATTGTTTAGGAAATGCGACACCAGCTATGAAGGCTAAGGCGAAGGAGAGGCGAGTCGGTGTTGTAGGGTGTGTCGAACAGAAGCAAACAATGGCCTCGACTTCATTGACTGCGTTAATTGCTGTCATTCGTTTGAAAAGTCATACGCGCTATTTTTGCGATCGAACGCAGGACGACCACTGGTCTGGTCTGGTTTGGTCTGGAGCGTCGTTAAAGCTGATGATGATGCGATTACCCCTTCGCTCTCGTCGTGTTACGAACCAAGCCCTCCATAACATTGAAGATTGGCATTCCATAACATTTAAGAGCCGCATCTTTATGTCGTCATCATCGCTGGAAACAACAGCAATAGCATGAGTGGCAGGAGTAGGAGAGGGAGTTTTTACTGTTACTGTGAACCCTAATCTCCCATTGCGACTAAAAACAATCGAAGCTTTTACTTTTACCCAGCGCCGCCCTCAAACCAATCATTTATGTCATATTATCTGGTTATTTGCCCACCCCGGTCCATATGGGACCCAACGGAATGAGTCTGCCCCTCGCATGCTCTTTCTATGCTATTTTGACAAATCCAATTTTGCTGGAAAGTTCATACCCTGAATACTTCTACATTGTGTAAGGGGTGGAATGCGCTTCCTGCAAATGTATGTTGTTATATATTCATAATTTAACCCGATTTACCGAAGACCGTCGAATCGTATAGAATTAAGACGGACTTCAAAAAATTCACTTGGAGAAAGCCTTTCTTACTTAGTCGGACTGTTTGTGTCGGCAGCTTGACTTAGGGGTCACTTCCTTGCCTATAATTCACGGCTGGAAGTTTGCTTGTCAGCATTTAGTTATTGATTTTCCTTGGTCATACGAAGGGTCAGCCAAATAGCAGCTTAACAAAGGCTCTGTGTTACACAGACGGTATCTGGCAAGCTTTGGACAGCTTCCCAAACTAAGAACAACAACACCCTATGAAACGACCTATGAGTGAAAGATAATTGGTATAAGTCTACATACTAACTAATGGCTAAGCACTAAAGCTGTTTTACAACTTCCTTAAACTTGTGATTCTAAGCATGATAGTGCATTTGAGACATAGTACATATACATATGTGTTCTTCTGCAGCTGGCCAGCGGATGTACATAAATTCCGCTCGTGTGGTTTTCGAAATGCATTACGAGCAACCCGTCGAGCTGCAGCTGGGGTAAGCTAATCAAAGACTTTGCCAACAATTTAGTTATCCCGCTCTCTGACCCCTATCCGACCTGTTAGCGGGGCTGGGAATGCATCCAAGCTGGTGTTTCCATCATATTGGCTCCCTTCGCGCGAATTTCCTTACATGCAGGCGTTGGTTAGAAGCTTTTCGGGTACGTCCGTTCCGTACCGTTTTTCTGTCCGCTTGGGCAGCTCATGCATAAGCCAATTTGCGTTGCCTAAGCTCAGGCGCACCAGGGTCAAATAAGTGTGGAGAAGGAATGCAAGGATGACGCGGCTAACTGCCGCCCACTTTATGCATTTATGCTCCTTTGTCTGCGGTTTTTTGTGCTGCTTGTCTGCGGCGCCGGGTCATTAATTCGGAGGCGAGCGCAGCACCGTCGACTTTCGACTCCCCCATCCGCGGTGCCCCGGGTGCTAGCCTAACACCAGCTGGCTCAATCAGCAGGGCAGTCGGACATGTGGACCCAGTCCCAGCCTTAGCTGCATTTCCCTAGTGAGAAATTAGGAAATTGCATTTGCTGGCAGAACGAAGCGATCCACAATATCTCCTAGCTCGGCCAGCGGACGCAAAGACCCACGGTCCAAATGAACGTGGCAACGGAATTTACGCGCTGCACTCCAATGAAGATTTGCAATCGACGATAGGCAAATGCAGCCGACCAATTGAACTGAGGCGAGGGCCCGACGGAACAGACTGCGAAAACTGGAAATTGCCAAAATGTAAATTCATATGCAGACCGCCCGAATCCAGGGCCGGTCATACAAATTTATTGCTCATTCGCGGCGCATGCGGTCAACGTCATCAGCATAATCATCATCATCGCGTGGGTCGTCATCAGGGCTGCCTTTCGCCAGACTGCGCTGAAATATTCATAATCAACACGGCATTAGAAACGGCAGCAGCGTTTGAATCTCGTTACGTTCTGTCGCTGACCAAGCCCCATTGCCGTTGCCACTAAGTCGAAAATAAATCAGCGACCACTGTGCGGTTGAGTATGCCGTGCTAGGAATGCAGTCCGACATTTACCTGTCGTGGATGCCTCACGGGTTGAATATTTAATTTTCGGCAGATAAAGCTGAGAGGGCTGGGAATTGTTACTGGAGTTGGTAACTAAACGGCAGTTTCGGCTTCTTGAATTTCAATAAGTGCAACGAATTGTTGCACTGCCCTTGAGTTCGGCAGAGAAACAGACAGGCAGACAGACAGTCAGTCTGTGAAGCTGGCAGCAGGAGCAGGTGCTGGCGACAATAACAGCCATTAAGTCTGACCAACACGTAACCGGGCAATAAACAAGCGAGACAAATGATGCTGCTAAATGAAAGTTGATTGCCAGTTGACGGCCACACCTATTTTGGCTGGCCGGACAGGAGCTGCTCCGACTGGCAAGCAATCAAAATTGCCGGCGAGCCAAGCCAAAGCGAATGCCTGCAAGGCGAATGGCAGGAGGCAGCGTGGAAAAAATCACAGCACGAACGCCACGCAACGGAAGTTAGTGCAGAAGCAAATGTCGCTCGCATCGTTATGGCACGCCCAGACCCGGACCCGGATCTGTTGTCCGGCCCGGTCCAGCTGGTCCCGTGCCGTTCCGGCCGTATTAATAATGATGGTGGCAGCGACACAAAACGCAAAATGGCTGACGCTCTTGCTGTCGACGTCACGTGTCGAGGCTGCGTGTGATTTCTAGACAGCGGGGCGCAAAGCGACTTCGACTATCGTGCGGCCGCACTACAAAGGGCCAATGCCAAGCTGAATTTGAAGTCCGACTTTGTCTTCCGCCCGGCTGTTCCATCCAAGATCGCCGACGTCCCGCTGTCGCCCTCTGATTGCATCGGCCATGCCCCTGCCGATGTCTACGGGGGGGTCAGCACATCGTCCATTATTATAGTCGGTGTCATTGTTGACGTTGCCGTTGCTGTTGCCGTTGAGCTATCGCATTGTCACATTGAACTCGCTCGTCTTGTCAGTCGATAAAAATTAAATTAGTTAACAGCATGGGAGCAGAGCTGCGTTGTTCGCTGCAGCGGCAGACCAGGCAGCATCTGATAAATGAACTGTAATCTGTCAAGTAGAGCTTGCTTAAAATTAATTTAAACAAATTGAAAATGAATGGGGGATAAGCCGAGCGGCATGTGCACGGCTTGAGTTGTTATTGCTGTCGATCTGATTCACACTAATAATGGAGAACGTTCAGAGTTACAATCGGCGAAACTTTACGAGTTAAACTAACGCCACGGAAATTGTCATCAAATGAAACCAAATTGAACCAGCCAGTACCTGTGCTCCCTCCCGAAGCTCTTTAAAAAGGCACAGCCTCTCTCTCTCTCTCTCGCTCACTCTTACTCTCTTTCTCTATCTCGTTTGAATGCTCGTCCTCAAGTCAACCAGGCGGCAAACAAATTACTAATTGGCAAGCAAAACGCTCTGCTTGTTTTCTAACAAACAACGCTAGGACCACGATGCGTGCGTGTGTGAGTGTGTGTATGTGTGTGTATGTGTATGTATGTGTATGTATGTGTGTGTGGTCTTGTCTGGTCTGCCAGAGCATATTTCGCAAGGGCACCAAGGTGGCACACAAGGATGCAAGCATAGCACACAAGCTTCATTAACTCACACTATGCAGCTATGCTGCATTTTGCGATTATCAAATTGTCTTTGCACACACGAAGCCAATGAGGGCGCAGATTACTGAGAACGAGAACTAACAACTGGCGACTGCTCGACTGGTCGTTTGCCGACTGCGGACTGCGGACTGCAAACTGCGGAGAGGCGGCTGCTGATAGCAAATAGCAAGTGGTAAAGTTGCTAGGATGGCATCCCGATCCCGAGTCCCATGGAAATTCAATGGACAAACTGGCAACCGCAGAAATATGAAGCGCTCGGTGCGACGATGACAGCATTAACAACAGCAACGGAAACAGAATGCGGCAAAGCCATGGCACAGTTGAGATACGCTTTCAAATATCGTTTAGGCGCGGCATAGTTGACGGACTCATACGACAGTCCTTGAATGATATAAAGAAATTATACTATAATTAATAAAAGAGAGACCTATACGCATGGATGTAATGAGGCTGGCCATATCTTTCATGTGGTCATATGAAATCGATGTACTACAGGCATGCTTGAGAACGGTGCTAAGCAACAGTCATCGACTCTAGAGCTCCAGAAGGGTAGAGATCGCCCTGAATAGCTTCAGGATGTTTTGTAAAGCAGACAGGCAAAGAGGCATGCAAATATGTGGCAGGCCATGATGGCGATGCTTGATACGACAGAGTGACAAACTGACTCGACTGGACGCAGACTGGAGAGAAACGGACAGGAGCTGTACGCATGCCGCATTATCACACCTGACTGCTGACTGTGATGGGCACAGACGGTGCTGCGGAAGGTGGGTTGAAAAATCTCTCGTGTGAGCTAAGCGAGCTGCTGATTGATGGGCCCGAGCAGCAAGAGTTGCTTAAAGCAACTCGAAAATAAGCCACTCATTTGAAATATACAATCATATACTGTTGGAAAATTGTAAAATAACTGAAAGAATCCAAATCTATCATATATGGAGGGTACAGAAAAAATATACATACATATATATATATATAAATAATATAAATATACATGTAATGATACGAGCAGCCCTTTAGAGTCGCCATTGAAATCAGATAGTAAGCAACCAGTCTGTAAAAAGTACTTTAATTCTACTTTACTCACTGAAGTTTCTCTTCTCTTCATTTTGACTTCTCTTGCTGCTTCAGGCAGTCAATTTCTGTTTCATCGGGCCACAGTGAGGCTTGACTGCCCTTCTCACTTGCTGCATGCTGTTGTTGCTGTGTGGAAAACAAAACTTTCGCTAATGCAAAATATAGGTCAATTCATTGGATTGCAGGAGAACTTTAGGAGTAACCGCTTTCCGCCTTCTGCCTGCTGCCCTCCGCTGCCCTTCCCTTCCCAACTCAGCTGTTATGTGCAAATATTTTCCATTTAATTAACGCATGGAAACTAGCTGCCAAGTTAGTTTCGCGGCAGGAGGGGGGGCTCTGTCGCAGCAGATTAAAATAAATTGCATAGAAATTTATCATTCGAATCTGGGAGCCAGACAACGACAACACCAACAACATCAGCTTGACACAGTTGCAAAACTTGGCGAGAAACCGAAGCTTGGGGTCAGTTTGCGTATCTCTCTGCGGTGTAGATGTGTCTGTAATTGTGCGCTTGTGCCATAATTAATCATAATAAAAGCAGAGGCGGCAAGAGACCAGGTAAATGCGAGGCCCGAGCGAATAAAAGAACCACACTTTGCCAACATATTCTTTGCCATCAAAATAAATGAGCCAATTAAGCGGGCCACAAGTGAAAATGCCTGGCAAGAGCTTCCGTGTCCTGATGAGGGTAGCCCTTAATCGTCCGAGACTCGAGCACCTATACTGAATCTGAGACTCAGGTGTTGCGCATCATCGTCAGCTTCTCGAATTGGGCCGCTGAATCCCTCGCTTGTGCCAATTTACGCGCCTGCTGCTGAAATTTATTTATTCCTCTTAGCGACTTTGCCTGTCCCTTCCATTCTCTCTCCATGTGCCCATGCCTCTTCCTGAACTGGACCTGGCTGCAGAGGGCGTGCTAATGGCGTAGACTGGGATTAAGTCATTTGAAAATTTGTTTCTAATGAAACTAAAAGAGTCGCTAATTGTGGCACCGCTGTCAACGTCACGACTCTTCTGTGTCTGCGTCTGTTTCTGCGGCTTTCAATGGGTTTTGGTTTGTGAAGCTTGCCAAGCGCGCTAATTGCAATCAATTTGCTTCGGGCGATAAGTTCCTCCTATTATATTATCTTCAGCCTCAAGCCATAAATAGAACGAATAAAATCGAACTCTCAAAATTTAGTTTCTTGTTGACTATGAATTTCGCACGAATAACAGCAAATTCAACTATTCAGTTTAACATCATAGAATACATTTATTTTAAAGAAGTTGACTCACTGAGAATATGCAGCAGTTGGCCAAATATTATATTATTCAATAGAATTATCATTAATCTTCTTCGGTCAGAGAGCATACTTGGATGTTGTACAGACGGGGTAATTTGTTGTTGGATAAAAAGCGGAATACAGAAATAGGTCTATTGTTCTTTTCACAGACTCGTATTTAAAATGTTCACATCTTCAGCCTGAGCTCTGAGGTATAAACAATAATATTTCATACGCAGTTTTTAAATTATGTAAAATTAACTACGATTTCAAAAAACCAAATGAAAATTCCATTTATTGATAATTTGTTCAATCTTTTGCAGGTATGTAAACGATTCCCGAATTCGCGTCGGTAAGCTAATCTAAGGAAAAACCCCTATATTTAATATTATTACTAAAATATTTCGGTGCTGACAGCCACTGTTTACTGACTGAGCTCAAAATATTTGCACAGTTCTATAGTGCTTATACGCAAAACTATGCGGAATCTTGTAAGCAGTCTCGTATGTAGATGCCAGAGCAAATAGAACGCGGAAAACGAGACACAAATGCGACAGTTGACTTAATCTGGGACTAAATTATTAGAGGCTGCCGCTCAGCAGGAAGGAAGCGACAGACGCTCGCCCGCCTTATCAACTAGCCCCATTATATGCGCATTGTATCTTATGAGAAAAAGCAACAAATTACACTTTTAATTGTCCATCTTTACTGTCGGTTGCTTTAACAAGCTAGGGCTGAAACGCAACTAAAACTAATTAGAGCTGTGGCACGTAACTTGGCACAAATCATGCGGCAGCTGCTTCGCTCCGGGGTCCTCTTCGACAGGGGCACCAGCAGAGCCACCAGCAGAGGCAGCCATGGCAACAGGAGTAGGAGCAGCTGGCTTGGCTGGCGACGTATTTGCATTTTGCCCTCTGCCGCTTGCTAGACGCAGGCGCTCGTCCAGCCCTGCCGCCCGGACAGCCGCAAAGGCAATGGCGGCGCCCAGCAGCGAACCGGCCACAACATCCGACGAGTGGTGCTTATAATCCATGACTCGACTAAGGCCGACAAATGAGGCTAGGCAGACGCAGAGCAGCTGGCACACTGGACGCAGCAAGCTGCCAGGCAGCGGCCAGCGGATGCGCTCCAAGTGGAGAACCAAGAAGAGCAGGCCGTAGAAAGTGTTGCTGGAGTGGCCACTAGGAAAGGAGACGTGGATGTCGGCGAGCATCTCCTCGGTGGCCCCCGATAGATCCGTGCGGCACCTGTAAACTGTGTGATAGACACCGCCGCTCCGATTAACTTCATCTGAGCAGAAGCCGTTATCGGGCAGCTGCGGCCGACAGACCTCAAAGAAATGGGGACGCAGCCTTCCGATAACATTCTTGCTCATATCCTTTAATAGTGATTGCGCGGAATAGCCCACAATGAACCAGCGCAAGGTGTTGTACACATACCAGTACTGGCGGCTCCCCTGCCAAGCTCGACTGGTCTCCAGGATCAGCAAAGCCATCATCGGAAAATAGATACTGATACAATGAAGCATGAGGGAGGACACCGTGCTCTCCCGGTAGGGATACATTAGTGACTCGTCGTCGCAGAAGAAGCCTCGTTGTGTTGTTGGCGGCCATAGATCTTTGAAATACGTCCTCAGCAGGAGTAACAACCCAAGCAGCGTTACGTCCAGCAGGAGACGGAACTGTCCGCGCTGAAGGGACACTCCTCTGATTTCTAGATCGAAACTCATGATCCGTTCAGTTAGGCAGCTTGCGCTTTACTGATCGCATCAAGCACCCAGGCGCGACGTTAGACCTCAGATTATGATTTCAATATAATAAAGTCAGGTCTCTTGACGATTCAATCGCTGCTGATTACCGCTGAATTATATACATATATAACACTACAGACACTTTTTTTCTGCAGGATGGCAAAGATTAAATACTCTAACATACATCAGCTTAAGGGAAGTCAGACAAATCTGTTCGCTTTAGGTATATCATTTCCGGCGGTATATTTAGTTAACAAAATAAATAGTTCCATGTGAATGGGAATTTGTTTGTTGAATATCAAAATATAAACAAGTAAGAACGTTGCAGTCGGGAGGAACGAGCTGCAGAGTTTGGATGTTTACGCTCCAAAAATGAAAAAATGGCAGGGGATTTTTTATATTCCACGCCCCTAAAGAGGCGTAACAATATTATTTGGAGAATCGATAGAGGAAGTTACTAGTAACCTATCTATCCAAATTTAAAGCTTCTAGTTCTTATACTTTCGGAGATATAAACTGAGGTTTGCCACGCCCCCTGTGGGCGGACATATCTCCACCAAAGCTTTTTGGTCTTGGGAGGTCAGCGAGAATATATATTTCAAATTTAAGGTCTCTAGCATCAGTAGTGTCAAAAATATAGCAGAATTTGAAAAATCACCATATCGTCAGGTCCGATTTGGCACGCCCATGAAAAGCGTAGACATCTAATTTTTGCATCAATCTTTATAGAATCTCAGAATCAGCTCACGTGTAACGTGTGCTTAAAAACTCTAGGAGATACAGTTTTATCAGATTTGCCACGCCCTTAATGGGAGGAGATATACCCGCCAATATACTCATTTCACTTTCGTGAATGAGTATAAAAATTAAATTAACTATCTTACTTTTGACTCCGAGTATGTATACCAAATTTGAGATCTCTAGCATCAATGGTGTTCAAAATATAGCAGAATTTGAAAAATCACTATATGGCAATATACTCATTTCACTTTCGTGAATGAGTATAAATAAACTAAAATATCTTATAGACTGCATGATATAGTATTAGTCATCCACAGACTCTCCTCCCATTGGAAAGATCGTTTGCACCTTATTTTTCTCAATATTTTGAGAGTCTTAAGATTTCTCAGTGCTGCGCTTTAAATATAATTTCTGTGTTATCAGTGCCTCTTTATTAGTTCCACAAATTATTGGCCTTGACAGATAAGCATCGCATCCACTCGCGCACGTGTTGCGTCTCGGGGATTCTACTAGTTGTTCGACAATATTTTCAATTTTGTAATTTGTCTGGCCTTGAGAAGTCAAATGTATATGAGCTTGTTTTTTTTCAACATTATAATCAAAATATTATTGACAACACATATGTGGATTTTGTTGAGCTTTTAGGTAAAGCTTTCATATTCTTGTTAGAATTCAGTTGGAATTATCTGAGTCACCCAAATTTGAGATGAGCAGAGCTGCTGCCCGACTCCGAGGCACACGATTTCCCACGATCATTCAAAGAAAGGCCCAGTGAAAAGTTTATTATCTATGCCAGTCCCTTCCTTCGCGCGTCGTGTAGATGACGCAGCATAAGTATTCAACAATGTATGTAGTCGAGCATACAATACCCTGTAATTCATTTACCCTGTGTCTATAATATACATATGTACATATATCATTGCTTACCGAATTCCGAAAAATCACTCCTCCCACAAATTCCACAGCGATTACTCTAGCATAGATGTAACACAGTTAGAGGGTATACTCTGTAAGCAACAATAAAACAATTGGGCTATTTTGATGAAATGAGGTGAAATTGGTAGATAAATTGATTACAAATATAAGTAAACATGGCAAGCAAGGCAATTTTACAGTTTATGAATACGCTGAGCATAACATGTGAGATATGATTTTGAAATTTGAATCAGATTCAACGAAGCGTTAGCTTCGAATATTACTCATCATCGTTCGTGATTCGTTGTGACTTTTAGCACCCTCATTAAAAAGGATTTATAAGTGGTATACAAACATATTTTCGAATTCATGACTGAGGCACAAATACACATAGGCTCACATATATAAATAAAAATATAAATTATATAAACAAATAAGCAGATGTGCATACATACATACGTACCTGAATGCCCTGTATACAGTCGTTAATTAGGAGAAATAGGCGCTTATCGATAATATTCATGGCATGCAAATATATAGCTTATAGTTCACGTACCTCAAAGAATACTTTTAAGCGAACAAATTTATTGATGTGTGTACAGGAAAATTACAATACAATATGAGTAAAACAGCTTATCATGAAACTATGACTTGCGATGCTGAATGCCAAATATATTTTATATTGGGTGCCCAATTCATATAAATATATAAATATACAATACGTAAACGTTTGAATGAATCTTATGAATACATGGAATGGGTGAAATGTTTACAAATGCATTTGGGCGATTCGGTACTGGACTACAATGGACTTATGTGTTAATTAGAGTACTACAAAATACATATGAACTACAGCTAACGTATCTGTTCTAGCAGCTCTGTCAACTCTGTTTCACAAATATGTTTTTCATTCAGGCTGCATTTTATTTGATTTGGAATGTTTCATTGCAAATTTGCACTTTGGAGAATCTCTTCGAATCCCATCCGGCTACACTTTGGTACAATACTGGTCATCGCTGTAGCTGCTGTTCACACAATAGGGAGGTGGGGTGCTGGGGCAGACCTCCTGCAGCGTGGCCGAGGTGTCCTGCCGTCTCAGGCCAACGCCCAGCCTGACGTCGTGGAAGGGCGACTTGAACAGCTTGGCTATGTAGCGGGTGGTGATCAGGGCTCCTGCCACGCCCAGCAGCGAGCCGGTCAGCACATCGGACCAATGATGCCAGCTGTCCATGACGCGGCTGAGCGCAGTGTACCACGCCAGCATGACGAGCAGGAACTGTAAGAAGTGGCGCATAAGCTTGGAGCTGCGCCAGCTCAGCTTGCGCTGCAGATAGAGGGCCGTGTAGAGCAGCGCGTAGAAGGCTATGCTGGAGTGGCCGCTGGGAAAGCTGAGGCGCGCCTGCCGGACGTCCGCAACGGTGAAGCCCTCTGCGGCGCACTCGTAGTCCTCCACGTAGCGATGCAGATTGATCGGATCGCTGCAGAGGCTGCCGTCGTTCAGCTGCGGCTGGCACACAGCCATGAAGTGCGGTCGCAGGCGCCCAATCGTGTACTTGCCCACCTCGGTGGCGTCGAAGGTCAGCAGCATGCCGAACCCGAAGTAGGTCAGCTGCCGGCCCAGCGCCACGCACCAGGCTGACAGCTGCCAGCCGAGCAGGTCCACTGTGGACGACAGCTCGCCGGCGCGCACAGAGTCCACGTACTCGACTACGGCAAAGACGAGGAACGGCAAGGCGCCAGCCAGTAGGCCCAGCATCACGGGCGTCACGGTGTTCTCCTGGAAGGGATACCGTATGCTCTCGTCGTCGCAGAAGAAGCCGCGCCGCGCTGGCTCCACGGCGAACTCGTAGATGTAGATGGGTATCGTCAGCACCACGATGACGAACAGCTCGATGAGCAGGCGGCGCAGTGTTTGGCGCTGGGCGGCCGAGGCTCGTCTCAGTTCCCTGTCCGTCAGGCCGTCGGCTGCGGCTGCGGCGGCGGAGGCGGCTGTGCTATTTTCGTTGTCGGCGTCGCGCATTTTTCCGCTTCTCGCCGGTCTCAATGCGTTTTTAATTAGTTAATATTCCAATTTTTATGCTGTCTAATTAGGTTTGGGTTCGTTGGTTTTTTAATTTTTGTAGTTTTTTTTTTGTTTTTTTTTTTTTTTTTTTTTTTTTTTTTTTTTTTTGTACCCGACGAATTCGTTGGCGTCGTTGCGGGTTCGTTGTCAGCGGCTGACTGAGCTGGCCTCGAGTGGGTAACGTTCTTTTAATTTAACGATCATTTCATGCGCGACGGAGCTCCTCTCAGCGCAAATTGAGTGTGTTTAATGTCTCTCCTTCACTTCTCTCGCTCTCTCTGTCTCTTTCTTAGTTTATTGTGCATGCAGTTAGCTTAGTTCTAGATTAGACTACAAGCAATTCGGATTGTATTCGCAGTCGGCGGGTGTGCACTGAAAGAAGAGCAGCATTGATAAATTAGACTCACGTAGAACCGAAAAGTGGAGCTATCTAAGAATCGCACACATGACAATTTCGCAGCACTGCGACCCTTCGCTCAGTGTAGCAATTTCGTGGGCACTTGATAAGCGCAAGCAGAGAGCCGCTCAAGATCATTTTGATAAGATAAATAAAAGCGTGTTCCAGATAGCCGACCCTCACTAAAGCGCCAGCTTCGTCACTTGGACGGGGTTTGTGCCGATTCATTGATGCTCAGCTTATTTGAGTGATAAAACTGACTGGCAAACCGTCGCTGCCGTTCGCTGTGTTTATCGCTTTCACCTGCCATGGAGCGCACATCGTGGGTCAAGAGCTGCCCCCGCGGGGTGACTCACTCGCTCTGCTCATGACTAAGTAGTCGCCTATTGTTTGGAGCCAGTGATGCATTGAATTGGCGCGTTGCACGCACTCAATTGCAGATTCGCATTATCATCTATGAGGCGGCAGCTAAGAGTGCAATGCGAACACGCTAATCTGTTGCGCCTCCAGATCCAAGAACAAGAATGGCCCCCATTGTGCGCTCTGATCTTTGGCCGAGTTCCGCGCTCGTAAACGCCGTAAAGCCGTCTGGCCAATGCCGAGTGGGCCGAGGGCCGAGGGCCGAGTGCCGAGTGCGTCCCCAAAAGCGAATGCGACATGCACTTTGCATGCACAAAGTTGAGCAGTTAATTGCATTAAAACAACTTCATTTGAGCTGTGCAGTCGGCAGCAACAGACTGCGTAATACTCGCTCATACTCATAAGCCAAACAAAACGTAGATTTAGATAAACTCAGAGTGATTACAGACATCAGATAGCATGATACGCCTAATAAAGAGCCTAAATGTGACTTTTTGCTGATTTTGTCTAGAAGTTATCTGAAATATTTGCCAAAAACTTATGGCTGCGGAATAAAACCGAATGCGTCATTGCAGAAGTGAGCAATATCATAGGATTTCCATCTTCACTAAATCTACTATACGTTTCATAGGCACTCTAGTCCCAGACAGACTGAGGCACCAATATACCCTTTTCCAATAAGCACTCTGTCAACTATTATAAAAGCATACTCTGATATATGTATGCAGAGACTCCACCCACCCGCTAAGTGGCTGCTCGTACTCATATTCGTATACTCATACTCGTATTTGTATTCGAATTCCGTATTTGTAGTCGTTGTGGGACGTCAAATGGCGCGACCTTTAATTGAATGAATAAGCGACATTTGATTGAATTAAGGCTCTCGTCTCTGTATGCTTCACTTTTTGTTGTTTTTGTTGTTTTTTAGCATACGTAAGTGTAACTCGAATGCAGCAACTGGCGCTTATTTTTTTCATTTTCATGTTCATTTTCATTTTGCCTCTGTTTGTGCGGGTCAACTGTTGGCATTTTAAAATGCACTTTGAACTCTGCCCGTTAAATGCATTATTATTATTATTTGTTTTTTATTTTCTGCATACTTGAAATGGAGTGAGTAAAGGCCTTAAAGCCAAAATCAATTTAACCGATGATGCACTTCATAATAATAAACAACGGAAAAAGTGACGATTGCTCCACCCTCAGTTTGTACTCACTTGCGATGCTTTGCTGAGGCCTGTTTTATAACTTCTATTAGCAGCATTCATTTCTATTTATGGCTCATATTGTCCGCAATATCCAGCCCTACGATCTTTTATTGGCTTTACGACTGCATCGATCCGAATGAAACTTCCAAGCGGCGCTTGCCGACCGCCGATCGCAACTGATTGAAAACAAATGCGTGCGCTCGCTCTTGTTGACTTTGTAAACAAATCGCTTGCCCACTTGTTGCTTTTTCTTTTCGTTGATGGAGCGTAACAAAGCAGAGCAAGATAAAGAAAGAGAGAGAGTGAGAGAGAGAGGGTTTGTTGTGCAGAGAGAGTGGATTGCGATCGGAGGTATTTCACTGGCTGTGTGGATCGTAAGCTTGTCGTTGATGGATGGGATTGGTTCTGAGCTTGGCTACGGGTTGATCCCTCGGCTAAATTACAGCTAAAAGACAGTTAGTTTACGAATGGGTTTTTTCGTTTATTAATCATTCAGTATCCGTATGTGGCGCGATTGTAGTAGCCCGCATAGCCGTAGATTTGTTCATTCCGAGGCCACTGGCGGCGCTTGACTCGCACCTCCCTGAACAGGTGGGCCACAAAGATGACCACAAACGAGGCCAGACTGAAGCCCACTGCCAGGCCGGCCACTACATCGGACAGATGATTCTGGTAGGTGGAGAGGCGCTCCAGGCACACCAGCAGCGCCATTGCCGCACAGGCCAACTGCAGCGTGGCGCGCAGCACCCTCAACCAGGGCGCAAAGAGTCGGGCCTGCATGTAGTAGATCAGGAAGACCATGGCGTAGCTAGTGCTGGTCGCAAAGCCGCTGGGGAACGAGTGGCGCACCAGCGCGAGCAGCTCCTGCGAGGCTGCGAACTCAGTGCAGCTGAAGAGCTCGATGTAGCGAGTGGCGTTGCTTGAGGGCTGCGAGCCGCAGCTCTGCCTGCTCTCCTCTTCGTCGTCCCAGCTGGGCTGGCACACGTCGAAGAAGTACGGACGCAGCCGGCCAGTGGAGAACTTGGCCACTCTAATCACCAGGAGCGTGAGGCCCAGGCCGAACAGGTAAACGCCGATGACCTTGTAGCACTCGCTGATGAAGCTGGGAATGCGCGCCCCGACGAACACAAACCGCTGCCGCAGCTCCGCTGAGCTGGGCAGGAGAGCAGCCCGCAGTATCTCCACCACCAAGATGAAGGCCGCTGGCAAGGCCACCACCGCCAAGGTCAGGTGGGCCTTGGTCAGCCAGGGCTGGTGGTACGGGTAGCGCAGGCTGGCGTCGCTGCAGTGGAAGCCGCGCTGAGCCGTCGCCAGCTGCTGGGGCAGCACCACCAGCGCGGCGCCGTAGACGGCCAGGAGGAGCAGAAAGTCGATGATGAGCCGCGAGAGCAGTCGCGTGTTGGGATTGCCGCACATTTTGACACTAGCTGCTTGGCTGCTTGGCTGCTTGGCTAGCTGGCGGTGAGGTCGCCGTGTCTTGCAGCTGGGCTCGTGGCTAATTTACATGTCTATCGCAGTTACGAGGGCCGCGCCAGTTGCCACCATGCAAAACTTGTTTAAGAGCCCCCAGCCACCGAGCTGGCCACGTTCTTTGTGTCGGGCTGTTACTCGAAAAGACGGTAACAATGCACAGCCCAGCCGAGTCGGGCTGTCGCATTCCCATGCTGCTTATCGATTGCTCAAGTATGCAAATCTTTATTAATTTATTCCTCGTCTCTCAACCGGCTGTTGTCCGCTTGGCAATATCTAATTTTGGCTATTGAAATGGGCTTTGTTGACTATCTGCTGCTCCCGAGAATCTATGGCGCATTCAGACCTCTATTCGATTATGTCTGCCTAAAAAAGCAAAACTAACTGTAAAACTATGCGAGACATTCTAAACACGATTAAAGAAGTCGCCAGCTCTGAGCTCCGAATTGAAATCGAGTAGCCACGAGAGTCTGGCATCCCAGCTGCTCATTGGCCAAACATATTTCAGGAGAAATCCTTCAGCTGCATCGAGATTTGCGTTGCGTGCTCATCCGCCCGCTCCACTCCTCGCTGAGGCGTTCCACTCAGCTAACTTTGAGTAAAACTGCGATTGGTCTTTGCTTTCTAATTTAACTCGAGGCGAAGCTCGATCAACAGCTCATTGCCGAATTCGTTTGAATCATTATCAACTTTCTTTCAAGTGAAACATTCCGCTTCATTATGCTATCAATATCGAATTTTATTATGCTAAAATATAATAATAACCAAAACAGAGATTTGTGTTAGACTATTCTTCTACTGCTCGCTCTTCTTCTACTGCTTCTATTCTACTGCTTCTACTGGTTCGGCTGGGAGGCGTAAATGGGTTCGTGGAGCACCTGCCTCGCCTGCGACGCCGCAGATTCTGATTAGGATTAGGGCACGTATCCGTAGTTGTGGTACGGCTGGGCATACTGCGCTTGAGCAGGATGCGCCGCCAGGTAGGGCAGCGTGCCAAAGGTGTAGGCGGGCAGAGCAGGCGGCACAGCAGCAGCAGCAGCAGCCACTGCGGCGGCATTCGACTGCGACTTGGTGGAGCTTTTGGGCGACACGTGGCCCTTCCGCAGCGTGTTGGCCGAGTAGCCAGCGCGACCCCAGCGCTTGAACGCAAACAGATCGGCCACATAGACGCTGGTCAGCCAGGCGAACAGCACGCCGAACAGGGCGCCGGCCAGCACGTCGGACCAGTGGTGCCAGTAGTCGGTGATCCTGGTCAGCGACACGTACCAGCCGAACATCACGAAGAGGAACTGCAGCAGGTGCTTCATCAGCTTGGAGATGCGCGTGCTGAGCGCCGCCTGCAGGTAGATGGCCAGGTAGAGCATCGAGTACATCATGAGGCTGGCGTGGGCGCTGGGAAACGACTGATTCAGCTGGTCAAAGTGAAAGTCCGTCATGTTGGGATTGCTGCAGGTGTAGCTGTCGATGTAGCGCCCCTCGTTCTGGGCGTCGCTGCAGCTGGAGCCGTCGGGCAGCACCGGCTGGCAGACGGCGTAAAAATGAGGTCGCAGGCGCCCGATGCACAGCTTGCTGAGCAGCGTGGCGAACGACAGCATGGCCAGGCCGAAGAGATAGTATCCAGCCTGCTTGTACAGCTGCCCCATGCGGTGCAGCAGTCGGCAGCCGTCGCGCTTCTCCCGGGCTCCCGCCTCCCGACCCGGCAGCTGCTTGAACAGCTCCACCACAATGATCACGCACGTGGGCACGGCCAGCGCCACTGCAATGAGCAACGCCACCCCAATCGTGCCCTCCTTCAGGGGATAGCCCAGTGACTCATCGCCGCAGAAGAAGCCGCGCTTGAAAGGCTTCACCAGCTTCACCAGCGCCACAATGCCGCCGATCAGGGCGACCCACAGCAGCAGATCGCAAATGCCGCGGACCAGCTTCGTGTACTTGGACATGGCGATCGAGCGACTCCGAACTGAAGATGCGTTAGCAGAGGTCTCAACCGAACGCCAAACCGCGCTTTACTAACCGAGCGACGCTGCTTGAGTGTCTCGTCTGGCTCTGGGCCCGATTTGGCCGTGATTTTCTCCTCTCTCTGTGTGTTGCTCTCTCTCCCTCCCTCTCTATGTGTCTGTTCTCAATGACTGCTGTGGCAGCTCTTTGCGGTCTGTCAGTCACATGAGACTGCAAGTGCTCGAGCAGTCGTGTTGCTGCCGCTCTACGCGTGCTACATTCGCACACCGCCCCGCCCACTTGGCAAGTGGTTCAGCTGTTGCCTGGTAACGTGCAAGTCTGCCTATCAACAAGCCATAAATAATTAAAAATTATATCGTACAGTTTCATTGAAATGAAAATCAAGACTGCGGCTTACAATGGATTTTAATTGGACCCAGCACCACAGCTCATTGAGTGCCTCGGAAGTGGGGCAGCCCTTCAAGCTACCAAACTGACCCAAAAGAGTGCCTAGGAAGCTTTGTGCGAATTAGCTGCAGATCGACTCGTAGCACTTACTATCAAATTTCTTCCGAACTGGGCCCCACACAGCATCGACGTGGAGAAACTGGTTTCACCTGCGGCCAAAGAAATTATTAGCACCGCTCAAAAGAAAACTTGTTTACTATATACATATGCCTGGGCACGTCTGTCGAGGTGCGGGGGAGGTCCTGCCCCTTGTGGCTCTCTTTGGCTGCAACTCCACTTCTGATGCGTGTGCATGGTTCGCGAGTGGATATGAAGTGGAACCGCGCCGCGATGCTCCAAGCCATGAGCCAGTGAAGTGTTACGGCGCTGCGGCCGGGACGGAGGCTGATTGCTGCTTGGACTGATTCGCCAATGACTATACCTTGGGAATTTCTCTCTTGCAGCTTAGCCATGAGTCACGAGCAGCGCAGCTCTGCCCCGATGTGCAACGTCCCAGACCTCCGAGTGCCCACCTGCGTACCTGCGCGAGAAGACTCTGACGTCTGACGTCACTCGCATTCTTGATTCAGGCCTCGCAGCTGTTGACGCTGTGAGCTCAATGACGCTCGAAAGCTCAACTCGAAAGCTCAATGAAGCAGAGCTTTGCGCTCAAACGGGTTCCCCTCTATAGATACTCGCAGCTTTTGCCACTAACTTAATTCGCAGCTGTCGGCGTCTGCGGCTCGTTAGCTTGTTAAATTGCTGTTCAAATATATTTATGATATTTATATGCAGTCTGCATGTATTAACTGTATTTCTCATATTTGAGTGTTAATTTATACATTCTGTTAATTGAGATGGGCTGTTTATTGCTTATAATGCTGATCATCCTGACTG
This sequence comes from Drosophila navojoa, assembly GCF_054131105.1. Lineage (NCBI taxonomy): Eukaryota > Metazoa > Arthropoda > Insecta > Diptera > Drosophilidae > Drosophila > Drosophila navojoa. The sequence goes on from NC_142892.1 coordinate 24,600,902, forward strand.
CTTGCTTAAGCATTTCGGATCTTGTGTGTGTTTTGTGAATCGGATTTTCTATAATTTGCGCTATTTATTGGAAGAAGGAATAATCTTTGTATATTCGCTATTTATAAATTGTACTATCGCTTCCTTTACTGGAATTAATCATCGTTTCAAAAATTACTCAACTTCCTTCTGTGTGAGTGACTAATTGATAGCGGATTATACAAATTGCACATTCTAGGCCGCTGCCGATATTCTCATAACTGGGCTGAGCCTTTGCTTTGTGGGTGCATTGCACGTGCAAAGAATTAAAATCAATTTATTCTCAATTCGGAGCTTCAATTGCTCTGACCGCAGAGTGTGAATTCTTGTAGGAGACTATGTTAATTACTTCCATTTTGTAGGACGTAGTTCGATAAAAGGCTTGATACTTTTTCTGAGTAATATTTATTTCTTATTATTCATATTTGCCTCTTATCGAATCGATTCGTTCTTATCAGTAACTTACTTCAGTTCCAGCTCGCCTCAGCCCACCTGGCTGTCAGACAGGCGACACCTGCTGCCGGGGGATCGGCTAAACAAGCCGCGAAACAACAATTAGCCCAGAGAAAAGTAAAAACAAAATATTGTCACGATGCAAACAATTGGGACTTATCGCGCCGTCCGCGGGGCTCAGTGGGTGCTGCTGGACTCGGCTGCGATTGCCTACGCGATTGGCATCGCATTCTTACACCTTTGGCTAATTAGCCACACCTGTCGCTCCCCATTGGAATGTTGCGTACGTTCACTCTCCTACACTTTCTCGATTCGAATTTTTCCACTTGAATTGCGAAACCTTTTCACATAGCCCGAATGCAAAATCGACGCAACAGCTAAAATTATAGATAATCCTAGCTTCGAAAATCTCAGTCGCTCAGTAATGGCTATAATTACTAGTTGAAACAGATACTGGTATCTATATTTTTGGGCTTGCCACATCCCAATGAGTGGGCAATCTATAGATCTATCTGCCGAGGAGATCATGTGAGAGATGAGCGCAGCTATATAATTTTGATGAATAGATGTGAATATTGAATTCATGAATATATGTATATTTTAAGTTTCGAGACTGTAGCTTGACTAGCATTAAGTGCCTTAGTAGTGTGTATATTGTAAATATTTATAGTAATACATATAGCCAGTGGGTCGGGTAGCAAGGCGAAAGGGGAAGTTAACGAACGAATATAAAAAGTGATTTACGGATTGATGAGCCAACAGAAATGAGGTCCGAGCTTCAATGGGCTGGCGATCTTTGACTGAAACCAGTTCGGATTGTTGACATTACAATGGCTACTGCATTTTGTAGTTTAATTTACAGCCCAGAGCCAGAGCCAGACCCAGGCCCAGACAGGGCACTTGCGCTTATCGATGTCGCGTTGGGTAATCGCTGCCTCAGCGCGTTTGATGAATTGCGCAAAAAATTAATTTGAATTAATATTTATTTGTTATTCGTTTGTATTACTGCAGCGACATTGCAAATTCGCTGATCCAATTGAATTTTGTTTCTTTTCCTTTTTCCTTTTGTTATGCTGTGCTGTTTCTACACCTGCCCCTCCCTCCGTCCCTCTCTCTGTCTCTCGCGTCTATCTCCCTCAGGTCAGCATTGATCGCTTTTTGTGGCGCGTGCTGCGGTTTCTCATTGATACGGCTATGGGCTGTGGATCTGCGGCTTGCGGATTACTCGGCCCTGGAAGTGGGGCGTATTTTATTGCGATGTGGCTGTGTGGTATCGTTGTGCTTAATCCAATCCACTGATATCGGCTTACAATGAAAGCAAAAATGAAATAAAATAAAAACTGTGTAGAGTATAGGTTACAATGAGTTAACCCGTTTTTTACTTAGGTCCCATGTATATAATTCATTCAATTTAATCTTGCAATTGGAATTTTGCATTGTGCCAATTTAAGAATGATAAAATCGTGAATGCATTTCGAGCTTAACAATCGATGCTTTCTGTTAAATTATGGATCGTGGCTGAAAATAAGAAGATGTAAAAATAGCCCCTCCCTAAGATATAACATTAGGCTGGTATACAAAAGTAAGTGAGTAAGCTCTATTACCATCTTAAAGGTATACATATATAGATAGGCTATAAGAAAACATTTTCTGTTGAGCCCTTTAGCTTCAATCCGGTACAGATGAAATATGATCGTTAAATCCATTTGCAATGATTCACTTGTCTCTCGCGGAGTCTCAATCCAACAGATTTTCAACTTCGCTTTATTCGGAAATTAGCATAAATTAACAGCGAACGGCCCAATCGCGTCAATTTCTATGTAAATTGAGCAGTTGAAATTGCCATAAAGAAGCTATATGCGCTGTAAGACTACAAAGTGGCCATAAAGTCGCTGCAGTTTATGGACAGCATTTGCGGAGCAACATGCCAGCCCCAGCAGCATTCGGAGTACTTGTTCAAGTGGGTCTCACCGTCGCCGTCGTCTCCATATCTGCGCATAGCTTACGCTTGCTCGAGAGGCCCGTGCGACGACCTACATCAACAATCGCTATAAGACACGCAGCAAGCGATCCGAGCAGAGCCCAGCAGCCATTTAGTCACGTCGCGCTGACCTACAGCTGGAAAGGGAGGCAGGGTATGGGAGTCGTCGTGGTTAGACTCAGCTTCTGCCTCAGACTCTGCTCGAGCGGAGGCACTCCTTCATTCCGTAGGCATTCATCGGGTAAATGCAACTCTTTCATTATGCGCAAATGCCAAGACTCTGGCAAACAGGCCTAAGCAAACTTTGCAAAAGCAAACCTTGAAACAATCCAACAGTTTCCTCATTAGCGTCAGCACCGATGCCGAGAAACACAAGTGCACTGGTCCCAGGCCGAGACGAAAGCGCTAACGACGCGACGCTCTCGCCACCGACGTAGCTAAATTGATAAGAAAAACATAGCATTGAAATTCAATATCAATGCGAACCAATGCGCACAACAACAAGAACCCTCCTCCGCAGTTGTGGTGGGTTTAGTGGGTTCTCCACGAGCTAACGGCAGCGGCAGCAGCAGCAGCAGCAGCAGCAGCAGCAGCGCGACTGAGCAGCTCGGCGGCACGATCGCCGATGTCGCAGTCGCAGTCACAGTCACAGTCAGATTCGGTCGCCCAAGCAAACCGTCAGCGTCGTCGCGTAGCTCTGGCTAGACCACGAAGCAAACACGGCCAACAAGATTGTTGCCCAGGAAACCCACAGCCCACAGGCGAAAAAAAAAAGAAAAGGCAACAGCTAAGCCAGAGACGAACGACTGACAGTGGCATTTCTGGCCAATTGATTTAATTTCCCACTCCGAAAAAATGCGCGCGCTAATACTTTGAAAAACTATTCCGACGGGCTATTAAAGCGGCTTCCCAGCTTCCCTGCTTCCCAGAAACAATAGAAAATTGCTTTTGACGCGAGCTTTGAAAATCGTGATGCCTGTCTTGAAAGCGACTCGAGTTGATAAATCTACGAAAATAAACGAAAGCGCAATTTGTGACTGCCAAGTGCCAAAAAGTGAATGAACAAGCGGGTCGCTCTTGCAAACATTTTTGTTGATTAAAGCTCTTAAGCCGACGATGCCATAAGGCATGCCGATTGTGTAGATCAGTGAGTGCTTAAGTGATAAGGAAGCCAATAAACAATTTCAAAACAAAATATATGCTTTTTGCCGAACAATTCAAATCAGTTTCATACGAACGAGTGCCATGAAATATTTTTAGTGACTCCCAATACAAAATACTTATACCGGTGTATTAATGAGAACTCCAAATTGGGAAAATGGAAACTATAATAATTGATTTGAAATTAACTCAAGATTTACTCCGAATTGACTATTAGTTGACTCCTAATTAGCTCCGAAATAATTCCGAATAAACTGCCAGCCCTCCCACATTGAGTCAGATTATACTCCGAGTTAACTCCGAATCAACGCAATCATGCGCACGTTCAAGCGCGGCTTCTTCTGCTCGGATCTGTCCCTGCGCTACCCATACCGCGAGTGCACCATCACAGTGCCCATGCTGTTGGTAATGATGCTGCTGCTGCCGATGCTCTTCATCAGCGTGGTGGAGATAATGCGCCGCTGCAGGCACCTGCGCATGCGGAAATACCTGCGCAATCTGTGGCGCTCGCAGGCGACGTTCAGCTTCGGCTTCATCGCCACCTTCCTGACCACGGAGCTGGCCAAGCACGTGGTGGGCCGACTGCGTCCGCATTTCTACAGTGCCTGCCAGCCGCGGCTGCACGACGGCTCGAGCTGCGCGGATGCCCACAATGCGGACGTGTACGTGCAGCAGTTCTACTGCAGCAACCGCAACCTCTCCTCGCAGCAGATACGCGAGCTCCACGTGAGCTTTCCCAGCGCGCACAGCAGCCTCAGCTTCTACTCCATGTGCCTGCTGGCCTTCTACGTGCACAGTGTATGGCAGGGGCGGGGCAGCGTGCGCGTCATGCGCCACATACTCCAGTTCCTGCTGCTCATGGCCGCCTGGTACGTCTCGCTGAGCCGCGTCGCCGACTACTGGCACCACTGGTCGGACGTGCTGGCGGGCGCCTTACTGGGCGTCGTCTATGCGACGATCACGGCTATTTATGTGGGCGATCTGCTGCATGTGCGACCCCACGCGGCCAGTCCCGTTGCGCCGACCATCTGCACTGGCTGCCACCATCGACACCGCCATCGGCACCACCATCTCCACCGCCAGCTGCTGGCCGAGAATAACAATTCGACGGCTTCGACCAAGGTGCACTTCTTAGCAGGCGCTGCGGTTGCGGCTGCGGCTGCGGCTTCCGACACGGCCGCGTCGCTGGACTATGGACTCAACTACGTCGATGATCAGGCCGATCACGATATCGACCACGCAGTCAACGTCGACTGCGACTGCGACGGCAGCAACGGCAACGATGGCAGCGATGGCAGCGACAGCGACAGCTATAATAAGTCGCCCACATCACGTTCAGCAACGCCACCGCCCAGTGGAGCAGTGCTGCCGTTGAGCCTGCCGAATGCTGTCTAAGCCGACAGATCTGGCAGAGATGGGGTCTCATAGGCTGAAGCTATTTCGACTATTTTTCCATTAGAAATCGAAGCTAACCAAAATGTGATAAGCGCGCGGCGCACTGTTTACCTGATATGCACATGCCGCATGCCGTTAATGATTTACGAAATCCGACGTTGTGCAACGGCCGCTCGCACCGTGGGCATGGAACGCGAACGGCGACTCAAAATAATTCTTATCAAAGCGCTCATGCACAGATGTCCAGCACTTCGTCCTCATAGCGACTCTTCAGTAGCTCAGCCCGCGCTCTCAGCGCTTCGCAATCACATCCATTGTAGAGTGGCCCGAATCAGAGATATACTGGCTCAGCGGCAGCAACTCCTTCGGCGCTTGGCGGCTGCCGCTTGTTTGTTAGTAAACAATGCCGCAGCTGCCGCTTTGAAGTGAGCAGATGGCGGCCTGCTGCAGCGTGCGGCTGCCCAATCAGCTGATACAATCTTCAGGCAGCGTCGTCGACGTCGACGTTCGCGTCGAATAGTTTCGAATGCCTTGCGATAGCCACTGAGTCGATAAGGCAGTAAAAATATTGAACAAAGTAAAAGTAAGTCGAGTCGCCACAGTCCAAGCAACTGCGCAATGCTCGTTCATGGCGCATCTATTATTCGGATTTTCGAGCCTAATGAAATAGGGTACATATGAATTGATATGCTCGTCTTCCATTGCGAGAAACCTGTATACTCTTTTTAAGAAGCAATGCAATGTCATCTGAAATGTTCTAGCTGTAGTTTGTGTTAAAGATTTATTAGTGCTCGAGTCGAGTGATTTATGAACAGATTTATTAATAATTATTTGTTTTATGTTAATTATGTTTAGTGTTTGTTTGTCCATTACATTAAATAAACGAATTACTTTAATATGATTTGTAGAACTCTCTCTATAAGGTCCATAATCTGCTTTATAGCACAAATCGCCCTGAACTGTTTATTGGTTTTCAACTAGTGTGCGTACTTTCGAGGAAACCTATCTCGCAAATTCCTTAACACAAGAATCAGATAGAAGAGCGCCAGATAAGACAAAGCGACACGCAGTTGCGATAGCTGTTGTCGATAGAGCCAATATGTAATTGTGGTCATAATATACGCTGTAGACACACGACAAACAGTTCCTCTGCTAGGCTGGGTGCACCAGAGGGGCTTCGTATCTAATCACTTGATAAGGACTTACTAGTACAAATAGTACAACGTCTAGGTGGCTCGCACCCGGGGTGGGTGCTCCACAGAGAACGTGTTTCTTTTTGCATGCCTGGGCTGATAAGTGAATCACAATAAACAAAGGTTCCCTTATGAAGAGGCTTGGCGCCAGTAACATTAAACAATTTCGACTAAACAATAATTTGGCCCGGAATGCAGATGAGGAGCCAAGAATTTCATTTGATTTTATGCCATATACAAATAGCTTTCAATTGATCTATAAGCATTTGAATCAATTTCCGGCACCAATTCGTGTTGGCGAATCTATCTGCCCCTGGCATAATCAGCAGAGTTTGCCAATTGATATTGATTTTTGCCCCCAAGCAGCGCATCAGCACGATTGATGTTCAGCTATGTAATTGAGGCCCATTTCCTAGTCACCCAGATATGAGCACACTTAGCCCAGCACATACGAACATATAGATACAGCTAGAGACGCAGATACATTACGAGATAACTGCCGCTTTGAAGTACAAAAGTCTTTTGTGGTTTAGCGGTGCGCACGAAATCAAAGCCCGAAATGGAGCCACAGCACCGAGGGAAAGCCTTACGAATAGCACGCAAAACCAAAGCCAAGCAATTTATTTTCAAGCACAACAGAAAACGAAACGGAAAATCCCATTCCCCTCCCGCCAAATACAAAACAATCGAGTGCAATCTTGCAGATAAATTTTTGAATATGGAACGAGTGAGTGCTCCGCCGGAGTGCTGAGTGCAGTGCAGTGCGGTGCAGTGCAGCTGCTGCAATTTTCCTCCCTTTTTCCAATTACTCGTACAATATCTGTTTTCTTGCCTTTTTACCTTTTGCCACTCATGATATTTATAAATGGCAAATATGCCGAACAGTGGGCAGGAATCAAATCAGAGCAGCAGCTACGGCTATATTTACATAAGTCTGAAGTATTCCCCATTCGCAAGCGAAACTCAATGAAACTCAAAAAGCGAAAGCTAATCCAAAATTTGATCGAAACTGAAGTACTTTTTAAATACAGATTGAACTGATTGCAGCCTTGGTATTTAATTGGCTCCATAAGTGCAACATTGAATCGTGAACTGGCTGATAGCTGCTTCTGGCAGCCCCACTGTGCTTTGAGCATCAGATTTATTGTGTTTCTTCTGCACATTTTACCACTGTATCTGACAGCGCTCTTCTACGACAGCGACGCATAGTTTGTCTCAGCTACTCTATTGACATTTCCTCAAAAACTTTTCTCATCAATTCATGTCAGTGTGCTAGTGTGTATGTGTGTGTGTGTGGGTGCAAGTGTGTTGGTACTTGTAAATACGACAACGTTTATTGTCATTGGAATTATTACTGCCACATGCGAATAGAGCAGAGAGTGGAGCGGAACATCGGTGTGGGCAGGGAAGGGGAAGGGAAGGGGAAGGGAATAGCCAGCTCGTCTGGCAGTTTTCCAGCCCGTCTCCAGCGTCAGCGTCATTGTAGGTAGACATCACAATGGTTGCTAGGGGAAAACCTGTTTTTCAGTTTGGATTTTCTTTGCCCGCCAGCAGCAGCGGCGGTGTGTGAGCAGGACGCGACGGGAGGTGGGTCTAGCAATGTCTTGCGTATTTTTTGGCGTATGCGAAAATTTAACGAATCATGAAATACGATAATTGAACCATGCACAAGACTTCATCGTCGTCAGGCAGTGGAGGAGCCATCTTCAACTTTCAGCATCGGTGGCTGCTTTGTTTGCCCCTATGTGTGTGTGCGTGTGCGTGTGCGTGTGTGGAGGCGTGGGTGTGGGTGTGGGTGTGGGTGTGTGTGCCACGTATGTGTCTGGCATAATAAAATTTTATTGTAACCAAAAGTTGCTACCACTCATTCACGGATAGGAGACGGGGAATGCGGCGTAGTTTTTGCCATCTGTAGCTCTCGTAATTGTTGTGTGTATGTGTGTGTGCATGTGCATGTGTGTGCTTGCCTCCGGGAGCCATTGAATGCATTGAGAGAATGGCAAACTAAACACCCACATGCTAAGAAATTAGCGGACTGTGCGCGGGAATGGGATGTCTTGGGCATGTCCTGCCGGGTGTTTAACTGTGTCGCACGCAACAATGTCATGGTTATCGTCAATGCCTTTGATTTCAGCTCCACTAATTTGAGCTGCGGCTTGCGGGTATCCCAAATTGTGTAGTATACTTTTGGGCGGGGCTGCCATTTCGACAACTTTCCTTCCACATGTATGCTTCGAATCGTATGACGGCGCAACAAAACAAGAATCGCTACAAAGAACACCTCCCATGGCAACCTGCACTCGTACAAACTACAAACTCACAACTAATTTTTTCTTTATTTGGTTCTAAACAGATATTTAAAAGAAATGAAATATATATAATTATTTTGTATATATTATAATGTTTCGTATAAATCATATATTTGTACTCGAATCTATTGTACTGTCTTACTATAATTTACGGTTGCGTTGCTTAATAACCTTCTCTGGAATATATTTATTGAATAATATGTATTGACAAAATCAGAGTCAAACTGAAATCAATTCAAAAATAAAAATGGATGCAAATATAAATATACATATCTTGTATTTGTATTATTAATGTATAAGCATTTTACTGTGTAACAGAAACAAACATTAAATAAAAATAGAATACTTGATCAAGTCTTAAACTCCAGTACATATCAATTATCGTTTTTTATATTTATATTTACTTTTTGCTTCCATTTTTTTCTTTTAAATATATTTTTTAGTTATTTTTATTAATTAATTTGGTTTATTTCTTTTTATTTTTTTTAATTTTTTTTTTTAATTTTTTGGGTTTTAATTTATGGTTATTATTAGTTTCATGTGATTATTAATGTTATGATGTGATTTTAACATTATTTCTCTCACTACACCTCTTACTATATAGAACAGGCTTAAATTCCCAAACATTTTATAAGCAAATATGCAATAAATTCTAATGCTCAAACATTATTAAAGTCGTAAAAAAAGTATTGGGTCATTAATTTAAAGTCTTTGTGCTATTGTTTTCAAATTAAAATTTCTTTTGTATCATTTTTATAAATTTTTTTTAATAAAAGGATGAAGATGAAGATTGAAAACACATACCTTTCAAGTAACTTAACTTTCATTTGAAAACACGCATTGCATAGTTATAGGAGGGGTTTGAAATGTCGATGTCCATTGATCACCGCAAATGTCCGCCGAAAGCTATGCATTGTAAGCTCGTCCCATGAGCTGGTATTGTGCTGTCGGTCGATTTGGGACCTCAGCGAATGCGATTGCGACTGCTTTGAATCTTCTTGAGCTGCTTCTCCACCTCCTGCAGGTACTTCTCGGGCAGGCAGTTGTCGCGCATAGATGCAATTTTAGAGGTGATCACCTGCTTGATGTTGGCATCCCTTTGGCGCTCCTGCTCCATCCACTTCTGCATGCGCTCGTGCTCGATCTCCGTCAGGCGACGTCGCTCCTCTTGCCTGTCTGTCATCTGTTGCTTCAGATCTCTCCGATATGCCTGAGTGCGCTGCTCTCGCTCTTGGTCTAGCCTCTTCTGCTTCTCCTCCTCGTCCCGCATGCGTGTCAACAACTGGTTGAAGTCCTCCTCGGCGTGCGCAATCTCTTGGGCGAGGCGCTGCTTCATTTCCTGCGCCTGTTGGGCCCGACTCTGAAGCAAGTCGCGTTCGGCCTCGCGCTTGGCCATTGCCATCTCCTTCTCCCGCTGGCGATACTCGCGCTCCACTCGATTGCGTTCCCTAAGATACTTAAGCTCCTCGTTGGTCTGGCGTGATTCTTGGGCCTCCGTGGCGATTGTGAAGATGCTTTGTTGTCGTCTCTCGAACTGCTTCTTCATTGCCTTCTGCATCTCCTGCAGCTGGCGCTCCTTCTCCTGCTTCTCGCGCATGTAGGCAGCCACCCGCAGGTCCGCCAAGCGCTCCTGCTCCCTGAGCATGGTCTTGAAAACATTCGACATGTCACGTATCCGCTGTAGTTCTTCGCGGAAGCGCGCCTTGCGTAGCTGCACAAAGTTCCGCTGGCGCTCCTCCTCCTCACGCAACAGCTCGCTCGCCTTGCGCAGCTGCTTGGCTTCATCCGCTACCCGCTGGGCCTCCAGGAAGCGTTTGTTTTCGCGCTCGCTCAGCTGTTGACGAATTTCCTGTGCGTACTTTGCGCGCTTTTCGATTTCCAGGCGCTCTCGCTCATCTTCGGCACTGAGGGCCTCCTTCGCTCGCTCGTTTTCCATCTTGGCGAGGCGCTCGTCGTCTTCGCGTAGGGCCTTGGCCATAAGCTGCTTTTCTTGGATCTGGGCCTCTCTAACTGCCTTGCACTTGGCGTCGAGAATCATGCGGTTGATTTGCTTCACCTCTTCCTCCTGCTCCTGCTTGGCCAGAATGGCTCGACTGAGTACAGTATTCTGCTCCTCCAAGGCCTCGTCAACGCTACTCTCTCTCTCACTCTCGCCGACCACCGACACAGCCTTGCGAGCATCGTCGATCTGCTTGAAGCGCTGCTTGGTCTCTTTCACCAGCTGCAATTGCTTCCGATGCTCCGTCTCGGCCTGCTCAATTGCCTGCAGCTTGTCATGGAAGCTCACAAACTTGCATTTTTCCTTCAAACGATTCAGGTCGGCTGGCCGCAGCACGAGCTCCTTGGCGCCCTGATTACGCCTCCTCTCGCGCTCGTTGCGCTTCAGCTGTTTTTGGTCGAAGGCCGCAAACTGGTCATTTCCTCTCTGGAAGCAGCCCTGATGAGCGGCTTGCGATGTTAACGGTCTATATCCTCCAATGGGCGGACGGTATGCGGCGGTCTGGGCGCGAGCCCTCAACTCCTGGCACTTCTGCTTGAGCTGCGCCTCGGCGCTCACAAATCGCACATTACAGGCCGAAAGGCAGGGCATTGCTAGCAGATCTGCTGGAAGATAGACTCCTCTCAAAGCGACGCAGTCAGTTTCAATGTCGAGAAACGTGGTAAAAGTAACATAGCCTGCCTGCCCAGTTGCTATGCGTCTATTAGTTTGTTGTTTATTGTTTGTTGTTTGTTGTCATGCAGCAAGCGAGGGTCGCCTTGGAAGCGGGCTAACCGCCCCACTTGGCGCGAAACTGTTGGCGCCTTGCGTGGATATGGAAACCGCTTTGAGTAATGCGGTGAATGGAGCAGGAGTTGTGGATTGAAAAGGAATTGATTTTCTGCCGAGCCCAGACATTAGCCCGCCAGCTGACATCAGGCCAGAGGAGCGGTCAGGCCTGGAGAGTGTCCAGTGGTCAGCCATCCCGCCTGGAGGCTGTTGCGCTTGTTATCTGTTTTAGCCACTGACCAAACATTTCCTCAGACCCAACCTAGCTCCAGCATCCTTCGACATGAGCGTCAGTTATGCAACGAAGCATAAATTTCCAGCGTTTCGGTCATGTGAGTTATGCGCAATGCTCAAGGACAAAGCGTCTAGCATACACGCACACACACACACACACACACACACACACACACTACATACAGACTGTGTGTGAAAGAAGTCAGCAATTATGCGGCAAACAAAAGCAATAAGCCAACAAAATTCACACATTGTGGCCATTGGAATCGGAGACCAGTTGGGAGCACTGAATGGCGAGTCGGACTTGGCAACTGAACATTTGAGATATCAAAAGAGGATGTCCGAGAGCGAGGAGCCACCACTGGCTGGTCGGTCGGGCGGGGCGAGAAGGGCGTGCAGGGCGCTCAGCTATGCCCAGTTGGGCGTGTTGCAAGTCTAAGCTGGCAAAGTTTATGGCCACACATACAAATTAACTTGACCAGAGCAACAGACAGCCAAAGTGCCACGCCCACATTGTCAAACACATGCAGAGAGAAGGAGTGGGAGTGGTAGGGGAGGAAGGAAATTTAAAACCAAACCAAGTTCCATAGATTTGTGCTGACTTTAATAAAAAGTTGGCGGAACGAAAACTTTCACTATGTGCGCATCACGAATCGTTCGTCGAGTGTTTCACATATGCATTCAGGCGTTAAAGTCAACTTGAGCCGGCTCACCAGCCACATCCAGGCAGCATCAGTTCGCCCATGGCTCATTTACCGTCCTCCTAGGCAGTCGGCCCTTGGGGTGGACAGTGCTAGCCGCAAATGTAAATTGACATCTTCGAGTGCACGATTGAGTAAATGGGCAATTTTTTGTCTAGCCCTGGTCAAGGGTCCGTGCCAAGTGTAATAGCAGTCCAGTTGTTGGCTTAACAGCATGGCTACCCGGCAGAAAGAGAGAGACAGAGAGAGGGAGAAAGCTCATGCATGGCTGCTTTGCACATGGGATAGCTGATTATATGCAAAGTGCTATTGAGCGGTGTCTGGCTCAGCTTGAAGTTCTCATTATAGGGTCTCTAGCCTCATATCATCTCTAAGCTGCAAATATTTATGCCACTGGGTTAATTAAGGTTAAGTAGTACTCTTATCTTGTCAGCGTTGTTTTCTTATTGCGCTCGGTGGCAGGTGAAAAGCAAGGATAAGTCCTAGGAGGAGCAGCAGACAGCCAAGTTTGCAGCCAGACAATAGCTGGAGCTTAAGTCAAGTGCATGAGACGAAGCGCCCACTGCCCCGATACAGACGTCCACTGACTTTGACAGACTTAAGCACAAAACTTTGGATATTTCCACTTTCGAATCACCAGAGTCGAGTGCCGAGTGCCTGGATGCATTACCCATACGCCACTTAGACAAGCGTGACAGTACCCAACGGGCCTATTACCAAAGCAGCTCTTTAGGATCTGCAGTAGCTGTCAAATTCCTTTAGCCATATGATTCATTGGCGAGCCGCTAGAGGGAGTGTTTGTGCCGTTGCCAGACATGCGTGTGCCGACTTATTTGCATAAATTATGTCGGTATGGGTGGGTGGTATCACTGTCAGTTCTCGACTCGACTCGCAGGAGACGGGAGGTAGGTAGGAGTAGTGAAGTTGAATGGCGCCGGGCTACTTACTAACCCTCCGCTGCTATTTATATAAATTTCTCACTGACAGACATTCGATTTCCGGCTGCAGATTTTCGATGTTTCGTTCGCTTACATTTTCATAAACATGTGCAGGGATTTTGGTCCGTCCTGGCTGACAGCTTTGCATAACTTTGTGTGGAAATTATTGATCGTCGGCAGCTTTCAAGTTCGCCTGGCAGCAACAGCGACCCCGCCACGGCCCTCTCTCACCCTGCCTCCTTCTTGCGCAATTTCATGCAGTCTCCTGTCTTCGTCGGCTGCTCGCAGGACTAAGAGCACATCATTTTCACTGCTGCTCTGCTCGCACGCATATTTTTATTTATTACGAAACATATTTCGTAAGTAGCATTCCGGCTGCCACTTTCCACTTTCCACCCTCCAGCACCCACCGTCCGTCTGCTCCTCCACACATATTACTCATACGCACCATTGAACTTATGTCCTGGTCAATTTTTTATTGCAAGTGGCGCCTCTTTTGAGGGTTGCGTACATAAATTTCCACATATTTTCATTGTAAATTAATTTTTTTATGTGCAGCCTTCTTTCCGTTTCTCCCTCTTTTTTAGCCTTTTGATTCATTGCGGGCTATATGTTAAGGACCAAGCTGTTTTGTATGTGGCGCAAATCCCTTGATTAACTGACCCAAATGTCACACAGAACCTCAGCCTGATAATAGGTGCAATTTGGGAACTCATGTTTTTGATTAGTTCATTTGCTTGAGAGCAGCGTCCATTTTTCATCAATAAATCAAAATCAAAAGCAACGAGCTTTCTATTTGATATCAATTAAGTGGCATGTTTTGGCACATGTATATTGCGCATCATCAATAAAAATCGTCGTTAAACCACTCGCCCATCATCGACAGGAGTGCATGGCTGTGTGGGGCTCACATATTTTGCAATCCCTTCACAGTTATAATTTGCATTGCTTTGCCCTTTTCGGTTTGGGCATGCAAACAAATTTCATTGGAATAAAATTTTAATCATGCTGCAGTACGAAACTTGTTCTTGCTTTGTTTTATTTTTCGTTTTGCATTTGCCTGTCATGTGCCCGTACCCGTCCCCGTAAGCCCTCTGCTCCGATTGCGGTCGCGCCACAAAAAATATAATTTATATTTAATCCAGCACACAAACAAGTCATTAACCATATTTGGCCGACTGGGCCCCGGCCAGGGCACTGACATCTTCTGCATGTAAAAATGAAATTTATGAAGACTGCAGCAAAGAATTACGGTGTCCGCTCTGGCTCTACGGCTGGAGCTGGCTGTTGCTGCCAGGAATTCGAATACGCGGATTCCGCTTGGCTTATTTATGGTGATGTTGATAAGATGCTGGGTCAGGTTAGTCGACTGCCGCTGACCCACTCTGAGTCATCCCCACTCTCATCATCGGTGTTCAATTTGTCATTCGCTGCCCGATGTGAAATGGGCGATCTGCAATTGAACCTGGGACCCCCGCCTGATGAGCACAATTATAATTCTCGGCATTGCCCCACTGCTGAATCGAATTGAATCGAATGCGAATTCGCAGAAGTCGACTAGATTGATTGAAATTTATATTCATACGAGCTGACTGTATTATAAGAACCGCACGCGTACGTGCAACATTCCAGATGATACTTGCTGTTGGCGCCGTTTAGCGCTGCGACGGCGACGTCGATTGCGATTACGTGATGTTTTAATCAATTTTTGCTTACCACTTTCGCGAATCGTCCGTCCCGATGTCCATGTAAATAAATTGCTCTGCCAAGTGCCAAAATGACGGCAAAGGCGTTGGCGAAACTTTTCATTGAAATTCACAAATGTTTTCAATCGATTAAGCTGAGCGCGACAATGGGCCATTCCCAATCAAACTGCAGTGATTTTAATGTCTTGTTAAGTGCTTCTCATCGGGCATTGTCTAATGTTAGTCATATATCATTCAAAACAATGCACTTACAAGAATTGAGGCATCTAAGAGTCGGCTCTAGTATGCGGGTCTGAGTGACATGCTTAACCGAATATTAACAGACTGCTCGTAACATATGTAAACTCTGTATCTATTTTGGTATTGAAAAGCGAATCATTTACGGTGCATCTCATTCAAATAAAACAGAAAGGTTTTTGATATGAATACTTTCACTTTGCTCATTTTTGTGTAGAATCAAAGTCTATCAGAGACTTTACGGAATAACTTGAATTATTTCATTGTATGTTATAAAAAGTATCAAATATACTTAAGTATCTGACAAGTATTGGATTATGGAGTGTGCCTTGGTAGATCAGATCTTAAGATATAATTGTGTGCAATGAAAATCCATTGAATTTACTCTTCGCTGTGGGCTTTGAGCTGTTTTATTTTCAGACTTCGGCCACTTACTGCACAGCCTAACCATTAAAACTGAATATTGTCCGAGGTAACAACGTTAAGAGTGCTGCAGATTGCACTTTGCAAACTGTAAGCTTCAAACAACTGAGCGATGGAAGCAACGCAAAAGGCTTCCAAGGAGAGGGCCCGAAAAGCAAACACCGTTGCAGGCCGAGGGGAAGGGTATGAAGGTAAGGCGGGAAAGTGGAAAGGCGGATCTCTGCGGTAGCTGCTGACTGCTGGCTACTGAGGCTTCCACGCACTTGGCGCGCTGCTGTCCAGCCGTCAGGCTGTTGAGAAATAAATTACATACAAAATAACTGCAATACATGTAAATAAAAGTGGACACCCACTGGAGAGTCAGGCCAGGACCAGGCCAGGACTAACCCTCGGCCCAGGGACGCTGTGCACTCGTTGTTGTTGTTGTTGCTGAGAACGTCGACGTCAGCGTCTCATCAACTGGCAGTCGAGTAAAAAGTCAGCCCGGAGAGCATTCAGCCCATTGTCCTGCGTCCGGGGCTTTGCGTCGTGGGCGACATGTGCTGGTGTGTGTGTGCTGTCCAAAGGACTTTTATGCTTGCCACATGGCTGCTGTCCTGCACAGCGACATTTTGACGTCCCCGGCTCTCACGTTGGCTCGAGTGTGCCGAAGACCGAGGAGGAGCCAGACCGCCCGAGGCCAGAAGTATCACTTGTCAGATTAATTTACGTGTTTGTGCTCCCACCGCAGCACCAGCAAGGACTATGGACTATGTGTGTCCTGACAAAGAAATCAGCTGCTGCGGCGCCCCACATGCAAAAACTGGAGCTGAAGCATTTACCCGTCGTATTTACTTGGAGTAGCCCGTCTCCTCTGCCGCCACATCCGCCTCCTCCCCCCGTCCGCTTCCCTTCCGGGACTATGTAAATTTTTCGTCCTCTGTGGAGACCGACGGAAGCCCATTTAATGTGCTCAGAGTTAAATGGACAACGCGCTTGCACAACATGCTTTAATTTTGTATGACAACCTTTACCTAACCACACTAGCTGTCACTTTAACATCACGCCCGCCACGCCCCATCTACCTTCCGCCTATCCCACCTGCCTGCCCTTACTTGTTTAATCGGCACTTTCCATCTTTTAACTCAACAGTAGGCAAGCTACAGCTGCCAATTTCCCAATTTAATCATGCCAATCGATAAATCAAGTAGAGCTGGGATTTCAAAAAGTTGGACGCAGCAAAAGATTGTTTCAAACTTGAACTTGAACAGTTTAGAAAAGCTGTTGCTCAGTGGCCGGTAATATGAAAAACTTGCCAACTTTCGGGTTTATTATTTTGAATTAGAAAAGCACAGATGTATATTATGCATGACAGATTGTACTACGATAAATAAATCTTATTTGTTGTTCAAGCTATCTATCTATTGAGCAGTCATGTTATCAATAATAGTCTATATCATATTTGTATGAGAGCTGGACATTCACTTTCTATAAGCTGTGGATCGATCAACTAAGCCCGTTTTATATAATATACTCACTTATATCGCTTAGACTTTTGCTCCTTGAGTTAAAGTAGTAAAGATAATACTCATACTTAATAGTTCAATTCGACTGTTTCCTGATTGAACATATGACAAGACAAATTCACTAGAATAAGACGAAGCTGTGTGAGATATTCATGTGAGATCATATCTGCAAAACCGCGTACAGACACTAACCATAGTGGTACAGGTCTCTCCATATTCTACAAACCCATCTGGCGACCCTATTTATGTGTATATAAATATATGTGTCGTCGCCTGAGCTCAAGTTTTAATTTATGCAAATTGTCGATATTTGTTGTTGCTGATATTTTTACACGTGTGGTGGTCCTCGGTGCACGTCCGTCCGTCCTATTGTTTGGCTCAAAGTCAGTCTCCTGCCAGGCCACTTTAAGCGCCATATGCCAGGGGCATCGCACACACACACACAGCTTCAATGGCAGCGCTGCCACCGATAAGGATAATGGAAAATTTATTAGTTTAATTGAATTTCTAAGGCGGAAGTTTTACGTATATGTAATGATATCGCCGTCGTGCTTTGCCATGGCAGGACTGTCTGCTGTTTGCTATTGTTGTTGTGGTTGTTGTTGATGCTGTCGGTGGCTGCCTTGGTTTGTAACCATCCCGCCCAGCCTCTGCACTGTTGCGCTTTCTGTGTGTGCGGCTGCTGTTTTAGTTTGAGGTTTTGTGTGCCTCGATAATTTATTAATGAATGCATTTGCCTACTATTTACCCAGACTGAGACTGCCTTTGACTTTGTTTGGCCACCAACTGTCTACGAGACGGAGCCAGCTCCCATTCGCCACCAGGAGCAGGGCACACCACTTCCGGTAGAGGCGCTTCCACGAGAAACGGTGCTGATACTACCAGCTGTATGCTAGACACTCTTTAGTAGCTGTCGATTTTAAAGTCACATGGTTAATCAATCAACAGAAGCATGGCCAATAGCAATCTGCTCGCACAAAAGGCGCACGACAAACAAGCTGAACGCTGAGGAAAAATAAAGCAAAAGAGCCAAAAAAAAAGAGGATAGAAGGTGCAGGAAGGAGGAGAGAAAGAGTGTGCGAGAGAGCGAGAGAGCGTGAGGGCAGAGTCAGTAGTCAAAACACAACACTTAACAGCTGCCAAAGCCCTGACTGAGTGACCTGAAGCGAGTCCAGAGAGTCGCACGGGCGTTGAGTGGCCAGGAGTGGCCGAGGAGGGGGTGCGGCAGTGGCAACGGCAGCTAGAACAGCGACAAATGGTCAAGTGGAAACCCCTTTGGTATTGCCTGAAGTGGTCGAAAGTGGCGCCGGGGTGAAAAAGGCAAAAGCCAAATGATGAAAGTGCTGCTGCTGCTGCTGCTGCTGCTGCTGCTGCTGCTGCTGGCGCTGCCAATGCCAAAGTCCTTGCCGACGTGGAGCGCGCACATCAAAGGTGCAAAGCTGCGCTGCAGGGTTCTAGATTGGGCACTAGGCTAGGAATGGGGACAGTGCGGAGTGTAGAGGAGTGTGCTTGCTGTGTGTACTGCGGCAGGTCGTTGCGCGCCACTTTGCATAAATGACGGGTAGGAGCGAAAATAATAAACTAGGAATACGCACGAACTGCAACTGGAATCGATGGGTCGGGCTGGACAGCAGCAGCGCTGTCATCGCTCCGTTCGTGACCTTTGTGCCTTTTAATGTGGTTTGCCAGGCAGACACCCCTGCAATTTGCAATTAATCAGCAAGCAGCCAAACTGGAGAAACAGACAAATGGTAAGCCCGACTGTTCCCGCTGCTCCGCTGCTTCCTGCTGCTGTTGCATACTTGCAGGCGCGTAGCAGTCAATGCAAGCTATGCAGACACATACATAAATTAACTAGCGACCGTCTGGCCGAAAGGGTTAATTTGTAAAATAATTTAATAGTCGACACTGCAGCGCCACTTGGCCCTTGCCCAGCCACCCCCGCCACCTCCGCCACCTCGCCTCCTCCGCCTGGCCTCCTGCTCCCAGACTTGCCACCTGGCAACTGCAACCCTTAGAGCGAAAGTTTATTCAGCTTATAGCGAGGGCGATAATGCACTTTGCGTTCTCAAGTCTTTAATTTCATTGGGCAATCGAGTCAATATTTGAGGATGACTGCAGTGCAAATAGCCATTTCTAGCAGGGGCCAGTCCGAGGCGTGCAGAAGACTATCTTCTCGGCAAAATCCAAATGAATGCGTATTCGGCTTCGCATGAAAGGAGAGCAGAATATTTATTGCTTGAAAAAATAATAAATGACAATTTATGTAGTGGGACGAGACTCTTCTTCTTCTCATTCTGTTCTAGCTGTAGGTGTTTGTCTACGTGCCAGGCAGGCAAGCGGTTGCAAGACGCGAGCGGCTCCCCGGCGCAGAGCTCAGCTCATAGCACATGTGCTGCTCCAGCCTGAGCTCCAAGATGCCAGGTAATCGCGAACGGCGACTGTCGTCTCTCGACTCTCGACTCTCGACTCTCGACTGTCGAGTGCCAGGAGGCAAGCCGAGAAAATAAGTCATTAAATTGCGGATTACCCAATGCGTGGAAGTGAATTTTTGCATGGCATCTGCGAGATGCGTCGCGAGGCTTTAGACCTGTTGTTGGCCCTCGGATCCACTGGGTCGGATCTGGCAGGCCCGTCACAGGTTGGGGCTCAGTTTTGTGACTGACAGGCCGCAGGCCGGGAGGCGCGCGGCACCGCAATAGAGTGAGCTAGCAAGGCCCGGGATAGCGCAAACATGCTAAGCTCCTTTGCTGTCTGTATGTGTGCATTAGGCCTTTGAATTTGACTGAAGACCTAAGCAGCCGGCGAGTGAAATATTTATTAATGATCCTTCTGAGACTCTTTGCGTGGTCTAGCCACATAATTCATTTCACTCATAAACTGAGCTGCGTGCGAGCGAAAGAGAAGAGTAAAGAAGAGCTCTCCTTGAGGGTGCTTGGCAGCGGAATACTGTTTACTAGATTAGGCTATATCCGTACTATGTTCGTCTCTAGGTCATGAAACACACCCAGCTTATAAGAAGTTAGAAGAAGTAACCTCTTGAAATATATCTCCATCATACTGTCCAAAGGTAATTATCGACTTATCGATATATAAATTATATATTATATATTATATTATATATTATAATTATTTTTATACTCAAACACGAAGTGAATTAGTATATTGGTTTTGTGCAATGTCCGTCTTGCTGTCCGTCCGTCCGTCCGTCTGTCCGTCTGTCCGTCTGTCCGTATGAACGCAGTTCATTTCGCCGCTATAGAAGCTAGAGACTTGAAATTTGGAACACATACTCGTGTATAACTCCGATTTATAAAGTGTTAAAATTTTCCCGATCCGCCCACTAGGGGCGTGGCAAATCGGAAAATGCATTTTCCGATATACCAGAAATCATGTTAGTTGAAGAGCTAGAAAGTTGAAATTTGGTATGTAGATCCGCGTTGACCCCCCAAGTCCAAAAAGCTATGGTGGATATATCTACGCCCATTGGGGGCGTGGCGAATCAGATAAAACTGTATCTCCTAAAGTTCTAAGGCTAGAACGTTGAAATTTCGCACGTAAGCTAATGCTATAATTCTATAATGACTGATGAAAAATTTTATGTCTACGCCTACTGGGGGCGTGGCAAATCGGACCTGAAGATATAGTAATTTTTCAAATTTGGCTATATTTTAGGCACTATTGATGCTAGAGACTTGAAATTTGGTATATATACGCGAGTTGACCACCCAAGTCCAACAAGCTATGGTGGATATATGTCCGCCCAAAGGGGGCGTGGCAAACCGCAAAACTTTATATCTCCTACAGTTTAAGAGCTAGAAGCTTCAAATTTGGATAGTTGAGTTACTGGTAACGGCCTCTATCGATGCCCCAAAAATAATTGTCACGCCTTTTTGGGGGCGTGGCATATCGAAAAATACCCTGTAATTTTCACATTTTTTGAGCGTAAGCATTCAAATTGCGCATTTACGTTACCGTTAGCTCTTTCTAAGAACAGGCCAAAAATGATTTGTCTACGGCCACTAGGGGCGTGGCAATCGGGATTTGTAGTATCAAATTGCGACATTTATATGCTTGAGCTATCTATGTATGTACATGTATATACAAATAGACTTAATAGGCATTGATAACATGGAAGGAAACATTTTTATAAAATTTAAAAATAAAATTTAAATATTTAAAAAATATAAAAGAAGCTAAAATAACAAAATTTGCAATTTACAAAAAAGAGTTTTCCGCGGGATTTGAACTCGCACCCAAGCCATGTTTGTCAAAATAACAAAAACAAATTTAGCCGGCGCCTTTGCCGACAGCGCTACCGCCTACTGTCAACAATAGTAATTAAAATGAAATCCAAAAATAAGATTCTTGTTATGAGAGTAGCGGATGGTAAATTCAAAAACAAAGCAAAAACAAATCAGTCTCATGTCAACGCTAGAGTATGCATTTATGTGTACATACATACACACATGCAAATGAGCGCGTGCATAAGAAAGGCTGGAATGCTTGATGCTACATATGCGTGCAGTCTTATGTATGTACATACATATACATGCATATGTATATGCGTACATACATATTTGAGGGCTTTTTAAGAAGAATAAAATATCTATTTTATAAAAAACTAAATATTTATGAAAAAAAAAAAACTTAGCCTTGATGGGGACTTGAACCTCCGCCTCCGTAACATAACTTGCGACGCCTTTAGCGCCCACGCTATCGCTTTGCTTTACAAATTGGTAGCTAAAATACAATAAGCTAATAACAGAGCGTCATCTGACAAAACTACAATAACAGCTAGAAAATCCAGAAATCAATCGCAATTCTTAGAATACTAAAAAGCGCGCTTTTGTAATGTAAACAAACGCTAAAGAATCTGCAATAGGTGTGACCGAAAGCTATCAACGAAAATTACCATACATTTGTACTCAAAAAGTGCACGATCAATATAATAATTATCGATTACTCGATAAAAATTACCAAATGCTACAATATAATCAAAAAGCATAATTGTTTTGTACTAATTTTTTTTAAAGCCAAATTAAATTAAATTTTCAAAGGGACTGTGAATGAGTATTTCGCAGTCGGTAGCGCCCGACTGCAACGTTCTTACTTGTTATTATTTGCATTACATTGGCAAAATTTAATGCTAATGTAATATCATTTGAATATTTTCTGCATATGTATGTATGTATATGTATCGATGAATATTTATATTCCCAAATCGAAACAATAAATACTTAATACTTTTATTGTCCGAGCGATTCAATTTTATTTGCTGCCAATCTTCTTCAACTGCCATACTAAATGTTAATGAAGTTTATTTATGCTCTGCGCAAGCCTTTAAATGGCGAACTGAGCACGGACACATCAAGATCTGAGCCAAACTCAGCGCTAAGAATCCGAAACACGCCTTTAAATACCAATTAATTTTGCCAGCCGCAAACTGTCAAGTTGTTATTTGGGGAAATATTCCCAGAATATCCCTCACGGCTTTCTGGTTTCTGGATTATTTGGATTGCTTTTATTTGTGAATTTCAATTTTTTATATACTTTTATTTGGAATATCAAAAATGAGAAGCATAAAATTTTGAAGCGGCCTAAGCCACTTCACGCCGCGGCGTTTCCTCTCTGTTTGTTTACGAGCTTTAAAGCCTGGTTTATGACACCGCATCGATCGCTTCAAGAGCCGAAATTGTTGTTGCTCCCCTGACTGGAAATTAGCAATTAATTTCGTATAAAGGAGGCGTGTGTTGAGTTTTATTATTCTTAACCAGAGATGCCAGATCGGGCTGACTCAGCGAAGACTGCGCGGACCTCAACTCATCAATGAGCTGGCCAGCTGGACAAAAGCAGTGGGAACCCGCCGATTGGGCGTGGTTGCCCTGGCGTGTGCGCCAAACTTTAAGCGGAAATTAAAATGGGCTCCAAAATCGAACGTGCGTC
Source organism: Drosophila navojoa (assembly GCF_054131105.1). Classification (NCBI taxonomy): domain Eukaryota; kingdom Metazoa; phylum Arthropoda; class Insecta; order Diptera; family Drosophilidae; genus Drosophila; species Drosophila navojoa. The sequence continues at coordinate 24,623,869 of NC_142892.1, forward strand.
AAGTGCAACGGAGCCTGAGCTTCGTTTGTCATATATGTAAATTATATGCGATTCATATATATGTATATTACAAATGCAGTTAATAAAGAATATAAGCTTTCGCTTGCGACAAAAAGAAAACTATGGAATTACTGTACAGAGACCTATATTCCTTATGGTTTAATGCTTACCCCGAGCAGGCGTTCTGATTTTAATGCCATCTCGCAGCCGCCCAGCCAAGGCCTAATCCCCATTTAGCATGCATACGCGAATGTGTCGCCTTAAAAATGCAATAAATTTTCATTTTGAATATGTGTAACAGGAATATGTATTCACATATGTACCCATGTATGTGTGTATATAATATATGCAAGTGAGCGGCGCAAAGGCGGCTGGAGCAACTGAAATGCGTTCAATAAATTGTGCAGTCAAGTCCGTAAACAGGGTCCCAAATCTGCTATTCGGCAGAGCTCGCTGTTGTTGTTGTTGTTGGAGCCCTTTGTTTATTTAATGTAAAAACATTTCCACATAAGCGATTTTTCACGTAAATCAAAAGTACGCCTGATGAGGCGGCCAGAGGGAAGAAGAAGGAGAACCAGAAGTTGAAGGAGACGGAGATGGTGATGGAGAGGGGGATGGAAATGGAGCCAGGATCGGGCTGTTCAGTCATGGCCGCCTTCTTTCACATGTCACATATGGCACGGCGCCGCAGTGAGGAATTCCCCACAAGTTATGAGATTAATTCATTCGCTTTTTGCTCGACTGCAAATTACAAAATTACGCCATTTCCTTTTGACATTTCTCAATTTCTGTTGAATTGCGCGACATGGCTGCACTTCGTTGCCGAATGTCGGCCCGTCGGAATACTTCAGCGAAACGATAGGCGCTTTGGTTTTTCGCCTGAATTTAAATTTATAAATATTTAAGCACTATGAAGACAGGGACAGCTGCTCGTCGCCGCAGAGGCGAGGAGGTGGGCGAGATGGGTGAGGTGGGTCGCACAGCGTTTACGCAAACCGTTAGCCGAGTTGGAAGGCAGGGGAAACAAAGAGAGAGAGAGAGAGAGAGAGAGAGAGAGAGAGAGAGAAAGAGAGAGAGAGATAGAGAGAGAGAGAGAGAGAGAAAGAGAGTGAAAGAGAGAAATTCACTATACACCACAGTCCAGTACAGGGCACAGGCTCTGCCTAGACCCATAGGCAGAGACCTAGTCAGATATTCTCGTCTCGACATGATAAAAATGAATCTTTGATGTCATTTGGGTTTTGTATGAAATGTATTTTTTAATGAAAAAATAAACACAACAGCAGCAGCAGCAGCAGCAGGAGCAGAGTATCTAGTCGAAACTAGACTGTTTTTGCTAATGAAATTTGCCGAGGTTGCAAGCAGGTCGCTTTATTTGCCAAAAATATTAAAATCGTAAATAAGTCATGAGGCAAACAGCCTGGGGTAGACCGACAAAGGAATGCAGTGGTAGCAGAGCTTTGTAAATATTTTGTGAGTCCTGAGTAGACGGAGATGCAGAGCGAGCGAGGAGGTAATTTCCCAGTGATTCTCTCGCTTTCTTTTTGTGTCGTCAGCCGTGAGCAGTCGCCTTCTGGTTCGCTCTGCGTATCATTTGATTTCATCTGTGGCTGGGCTTCTCACACCGCTCGCACCGCTCTCACAACACCCACAATCACTTTGAAAGCAATCAGTAAATGATTATTCAATTATTTTCCCCACACTTTTCGTGTGGCATTATTCATTTCGGCCATACTCACGGCTCCCAACTCGTAGCCAGCAATCCAATTAACGTCAAAACAACGCCGCATACCACAGACATACTCGTAAGTAGACCTCGGGCGAATGAGAAATCGTTTAATAGGCGCATCAATCAGTTAGGCGAACTCATAAAACACCAGACACCCGAGCAATAGCAACAGCAACAGCAACAGCAACAAGCAGGAGTGGAAATAAAATATATAAACATGGCTGCATAGCACATAGAGCAAGCCATGAGATGCACATGCACATTTTTCTTTTGAAGTGGCTGCTTGGCAGCCGCAGGCGAAGCACCAACAACATCAACAGCATGCAGCATGTGTATCTTGAAGATGCAGATAAAAGCTGAGCAGGGGGAGAAAGAGTCTATGCGGTATTTGTATCTGTGTCTGGGTCTGGCCGGAGTTGGCCTGCGCTTAATTGTTAAGACAAATCATACGCTAATGGCCATAAAGCAAAGTGCGCAACGCGCATCCCAAAGATACGCGAAACGTGCGAGCCCCCTTCCCCCGCCTCCTGCTGCTTCTAGCTCGCCCCTTCGCGCATTTAGCCTAGGGCACACATTAAAAATTAAATAAACAATTTGCTGCAGTTTCATTGGAAAATGTCTGATTAAATGCGGCTGCCGGCTCGCTCCTCGAGTGCGAGCTGAGCCAGTGCACGGCCTTTTTATAGCCAGTAAAGTAGCTGTCGACTTTTTTGTTGGTACTTGAAATGCATTCTGGTTTTCGGCTATGAATTTTATGGCGAACGGATGTGCTATTGGCTAGCCATATGTGAATTGATGGAATGCCGAATACTCGATGTCCAGTGACCCTCCCACTCCTGCCAGCTCTCAGTTGCCTCACTTCAACTTTCCCAAGCGATTTAGCTGGGCAAATTACTTAATACTAGATCGAGACTTAGTTAAATTACTTTGTCAATCGATCGCTAATCGGCGTATTGGAAAGGGCTGCGCCAAATTGTAGCTGCAGGATACGGGTTCCCATTGTGCTTCATCTTGATTGTTGTCTGAGTAAATCTGCATGCGGCTGCGAGCCTAGCAGAGCACGATTCGGGCCATAGCCAAGATAATGCAAGTGCCAATTGCCATGCTCGGCTGTCAATCAGCCGAGGGAACTGTAACCCGTTTTTATATTTCCTCGACTCCGAGCCTCAAGTTGTAACTCTCGCAAATTTGTTTCCGCTTCTGGTCCTGCCACAGACACATGGGAGCTCGTTCCTTCTCTCTCAATGTTTCTATCATGCTGGCTTCCGGTTGTTCTTTCCACTTTCCATCTCCTGGCTCCCGTCTCTCGCTTCCCGCCTTCCTCTCCATCTTAGCCTCGTTTCGGCTCTGATGTGATGTGCGTTACCAATTTTAAAGTTGGGCATTTCGGGCGTTCGCCCTTGCAGCAATTACCAGGCCACACAACAACAATCGTTTCATGGTAAAATAAAAGCGCCTTAAAAATAGACGAACCAACTGACAGAACTCACAGTCAGAAGCAGAACCAACGAACTGTTGGCTGATGTTGCCAATGTCATGTTGTTGCTGTTGTTGCTGTTGCTGTTGTCGTTGCCGTTGCCGTTGCAGTTGTTGGCTTTGCTGGAGTTGTTGTCGAGCTGTTGCTGTCGCTCGCTTCAATTTCGAGACAATCGCAAATTGACAATCAAAGTCTTCAAAGACAGTGAAAACTGCTGCGGCGGCACAGCCGAGAAACAACCAAAGCGAAACAGCCAAAACAGCCAGAAACAGCCAACATGGCATCTTTTCGAAAGCTCTTTCGCTCCCATGTGTGTGCGAGTGTGCGAATGTGTGAGTGTATGTGCATGTGTGTAGTTGAGTGTGCGACGCCAAGCATTTGATTTAAATTGAGTTTGAGAGAATTTTCGTTGACTTGATTGAAGCAACTAAACTTTCGCCAAGCGTAACCAACTACAATGCCCCACCACAGCCAGCAGCCAGCAGCTCGCATCTTACATCTTCCATCTCCTCCTCCCACCACCCTTCTGCCTTATCCCTTCTCTCAGTGCTGTCTCACCCAACAACTACATTAATAGCAATCCAGATGTTGTGGGCAGAGGCAGTTACTGCTTCCATCAGGCCCACGCCGAATACGAATAGCTGCATAGACCATTGTCAACTACTTATCTCTAAAGAGAGAATCATTGCGGTCTTTCGAACATAAGCAATTAAACTGCGAATGAAAAATGAGTTACACAAAATATGTTAATGCAACTTGCAGGGGATCTGCGTAGTCTTACACTTAGGTAAGATTGATTGTCTTCACACGATCTCTAACAGTTTCTTAAGTTTGAATATCGTCAGTGCAATCTCAGCTTTATAATGTGGAAATTAATTTTTGTAATGTTACCGATCGATGTTACCTAATAAAAAATCAGTTAACAATTTTAATCTCACACATCTTTCAAGCTAGGGTATCCATAGATATCTATATAGATATTTTATACAATTCCATTTTTATATTTATATATGTATACGAATATGTGTATATGTGTATATTATATTGACATACGATATAAATACATGGTGATAAGTTGACATATTAATTTATATTTATGTTCTGATGTATTGTTTATTGGTGGGATGGGCTTCGATATCAAGGGAACGCTACGTTGATCATCAGAGGTCTTCTCTGACGCCAATCGTTATCCCTAGTAATTCAAAAGTAGGCTCTATGTTATTTATAGCTTTCTGAGTATAATAACAATACCTCAGCTGTTTATGGGCTTACTACATTACCGATTTGGAATTCGTTTAATCTGAGCGAGCTTTATGGTCTGGTCTCTTATATAAGTACAACAATTCAGGGACTGACTTACACCTTACTTAAATATGTTTTAATTGACTTCCGCACAAAGAGCAGGTCCTCCACAAGTCAAGGCCAAAGAAATTATATTAAGCACCCAGGCTTGAGGTCAACTGGCAAAAATCTTTAGGTACCTTGAATCTGTTTGGCTTTTTGCTAATTGTCTGGCAGAAGCCATTAAAGTCGTTTGCCAGTCACTCTCTAATCTCTAATGCTCCCGGCACTCATAAACATTTTTATTTTACTAAGATGCTATCATTTATCTCCAGCTGGAGCACCAGCACCAGCTCCAACTCCAGCTCCAGCTTTCACCAGACCAGTCTCAGTGGGCCTTAATGCAAACTGACCAGAGTCCCGGAGTTGTGAGTACAGCAATTTTGTCACCTCTATGCGCCACATCATCATTATCATCGTTTTATTTTCTCCTCGCTGAGTCTGTGGCTCGGTCTGCTGCCGACTGCTGAAACTGGAAGTGGAACTGGAGCTAAAGACGTAGCCAGTGGGCAATGTGGCACCCACATGCCTCGCCGGAGTGGCTCATTAAGTCGTAAAATTGTTTTAATCGCCAGCGTCGGTGATGAGATCCTCTTGCGAATCCATAAAGAGTTAATAAAAACACAAAATCACGGCAGTCTCGTGGGCCATGCCCAAAGACACGCCGGACAGCGTTATAAAAATGAGGAAATTTATATGCCTAACTTGTACTTTGAGATATTGAAACCACAATCTCAGTCTGCCCCTGGCTCCGGCTCCAGCCCAGACCCAGCTCCGTCCCCTTGTGGCGCGGGCCGGCGTTGCTCTGCTTTTTATTTTTAATGCTCGCGATGGTTCATTACTCATACCGAAAGCGGGCAACCGCAGCCCCGCTCCAACTTGTCGCTGTAATATAAAATGTCTCATTATCGTTTGTCGGTTTGTTTATTTTTGTGCCTTACGGCCTGAGGGAGAGCTTCGCGGCTGTGTGTGTGTGTGTGTGCCATTGGAGTCGAGGCAGAGTCTTTCACTGGCAGCCACACGCATCTGTATCGGGCGATAAATCTATGGCCCGATAACCTTCATTTAGCAGTTACCTCCAGAGTTATGTATAACACATATCGCGGCTTTTAATAGCTCTTGATTGTCGTTGTTAACATAGGCCCGACTTGTAGACAACTGGAAAACTACAACAGAAATCCATTTAAATACCGACAACAACAACGCGACACAACTGAGGCCCGCACGAATCAACGAAATCGAAAGACAACGCCTCCAACAGAGTCCTCCCTCCAGCCACGCCTCCAGTCCGCGACTCCCCTGACCTATCGGGTCCATCCGTTTCGTCGTTTTCGATTTCTGGCATCGCTTATTGTTGTTTTGTTTTGGTTCCCAGTTCCCTGTTTTTATATAAATTATTGGGACACGAGCTGATTCCGTTGAGGCGGACAACATTTAATGGTTTGCTCGGGTCCGAAGTCCTTCGCTGGGCCGCCAAGTCCAATTGCAATGCCGATGATCTTAAACTGTTGCTACAAGCCGGTTAATTTATGTTTAATCATGTCACGGAATGTTTCGTCGCCTTGTTTATTTCCCTGCGCCTTCGCCCTCGCCTTCACCTTCACTTCTACAACAATGCACTTTGCATACCCATTTCTAGAGCGGGATCTGTCAGCAGAAAGTCCCACAGGTATATTTGCGGAGACCGCAGTCCCGACCCATGGCCGGCATTTGTTTGCCCATGTACTACGGCAGCTATCTGGCATTGTGTGTGCCATTGTCTGGACTGGCGGTGTCCTCTGGGTCGGCCGTCTAGACTTTTGCCAACCAAGCTGCAGATTCGATTCGCCAAAAATGTTAGCTCTATTGTCTCGGCGTAAATCCGAGCAGGTTTTTGACAAGCATTGGCTGGGGCCTCACGCTGAAAACGGGTAGCCTGATCCACGCACTCGCAGAGTCATATTCGAGCCTTTAGAGCGTTGCTCTCTGTTTGCATTCCGTACGGACTTCAGGCAGTTTCGGGTAAGAAGTTCATTAGACCCTTAGCCAGCTGCATGGTGCAGATGATCACTTCCTATATGCCAGCCGTCCAATCATAGCCCATCCATGTCCGTGGGTGCGTCGCGCAATCAGCGGCAGGCTGGAGACCGGCTCAGACGATTGCATCGGCCGCGGCGGTAAGAGTCGCTGATTCCAGGCATGTGGTTTATGTTTTTCATGTTGCATGACTAAAGTGCAGATTCACCGCCAATAAAGATCTCATCAAGTGCAACATGCATCGTGCGTCTCAGCCTGTTTCAGGAATGCTTGTGTAAACTTGTGGCTAGTCTTTTGACTTTATCTGTGGCCTTTAATTTATTAATAATATTCTCATGCACTTCCCACTCGGCTAGCTCGCTCCTCTTTCTCTTCTTCTCTCTGTCCCTCTCTCCATCTCTTGCTGTCTTTCTCCCTCTATTTCCCGCTTGGCTGCACAGCTTGTACATACATTTTTCAATTTGCGATCTTTGAACTGCAGACAATGAATTCTTTATAGCTTAACCTTGTCTACTGCCTCTACATCTCCGGCGCTCGCACAGTGGTAGAATACCTCAAAGACACGCTGCTTCCTCATGTGGCTGCCCGCCTCCTGCCTCTCCATGCCACCTCGCACTTGTGCCATTTTAGCTGAAGGTGAATGGGCACAGCCCTCTTCGATGGGCACCGCGAGTCGACTCCACTCGGCACCAGTCACATCTCAGACCCAGCGATCTCTGCCGAAGTGTTTGCTGGGATCGCACTGTGTTTATAAATAGGCTTTCTTTCAGTTTTCATGAACAATTTCCTGTTGCTCATAACGGAACTTGCCGTCGGCTGTTGGGAAAGTATCATTTGAAAGTTGTTCTCGCACTGCGCACTGCGCCCTGCTTCCATGGTAATTCACGCAAATGCGGATGGGCTCTTGCAAAATCCCTAACCTTGAATGGCTCTGACCCATTTCACGGCGGTGCAGATTTATTAAATTATTAAAAGCAAGTTGGCAAGAAGACAAATTGAAAACCACCGAATGAAAAGTAGAAGAGACACAAGAGAAAATCAAATGAAAACGATAATCTGCGAGTGCCAGCGAAATAAAAACTAATGTCGCCTCAACACACAGCCGAAGAAACGAGAAGAAGCAGAGAAATTTCGTTGATGTGCTGCGAAGAAATCTTCCCATGGCACTGAACCGACGGTCAACCCGATCACGAGAAGCGTACAGAACAGAGAACAGGCCAAAAAAATTGGAGTCGAATATCAGCAGCAGCCTCTGAATTTATTGATCATGATTATTGACGCCGCACAAGTCGTGGCGGGCAAAAAATGAAGATGCCCCCGTCGATTGCCAAGTGCAGGCAGTGGGTATCCGCGGGCACTGCATCCCGACCGCTGGGAGAGAGCCGCCGACGTTTCCTACCTGTTACAGAATCGTCCTCCTTCCGCTCACCTCCGCAGTTTCGATTGCGCAATGTGCCGAGAGTGTCGGCAATCCGGAGCACAATGCGGTCGTTCCTCAGCTCCCTCCTGGGTGCCGGGTGCTGGAGGGCCAAGGTCTGCTGTGGCGTATGTTGCTCTCTGTATCTTGTCGAAGTAATTCGTACAATTTAAGTCGCATGGGTGGCGCAGTCCTGCTCGTGTGCATTTGTGCATCTGTCTGGCCTCTCTCGGCCTGGGCCATCGAATTGAAATCGGAAATTCATAAATAAACTTTGCCTTTTATTGATAAATCAAAGCGAAGTGCAGCACTGCAGAGCAGCAGCCGGCTTATGCTGAATATTCGGTTGAATACTGGGGGCGTCCCTCAGCCTCCACCTCTACCCAGCTCATTGTGCGGCCCAAGACAATCGTGTCGTGTGGCACATGTGGACTGGCAGGGCACCACTGCAGTGCGGACACTCTGGAGCACACTTGTCGTCAGTCTGCACTGAGACTACTATGGATTCCGATAAGGGCTTTCTTCGCCTGTTAACCTTAGACAGAGTTACTTACCATCTGATGCGCAGCGAATTGAAGTCTTTAAGAGAGTATTGGATGACTCAGTGAGTTGACGCTAACCACAAAAACGGCAATCATAACCACATTAAAAAGCTACGCTTTACGACTATTCCTCTTAAATGCCGAAATGATAAAAACGCTACAACCAAATATTTACATTCGTCGACAAAAGCCCGTTCAGTGAGAGCATCGTTTTATGGCTTATTAGACGCCACAAGTAGACAAATCGAACAAAAGGCGCTTTTACAAATTTCCAATGGACTTCGCCGAATCGTTTTTTAATTCGAATCATAAAGCTGCGCCGACTGTGCTCGCCCGACATGATCGTTTTTATGTCTAAAAGTCGGCGCTGAGTATTAACTACTTTAGAGCCTCAAATGACACCAAAGTCTTCATAATGAACTGACATTGGTTAGTGCTCTGTTGCATCTATTCTGTATTATTATTTGGAAGCCCAAAGCCCCAACACCTAAGGCGTCAATAAGGGGATTTGCATGGACAAAGCAGGAGTTGACTTTGAGTCTGAGGGAATTAGTGAAATGCTGACAGCTTTTCTTCACGTATATTCATGTATATGTCAATTTTCCTGTAGCGGACTGCGATACCCTGTATGACTATGCAGTCGGGGTGTAAATTATTCGTCGAATGGCATAAATAAATGATTGACAATAAATGGATTAATCATCAGCCTTCCAATTCGAGAGCAAGCAGTCAATATGGGGGCGATTGCAGGGTATCTTTGAGTGAGTCAAGACTTCTTCTTCAAAATCGATCATTCAAGAAAGAGCTGTATGAATCCATCGTTTAAAGGTGAGAAGTTGTGTAAGCTGACAGAGCTGACTGAGTATTATATTCAAAGTTAGATAACCAGGAAATAGATGAAAATGAAAGTTATGTGTCGACTTATGAGCATCCACTATCTGAGCATGGGAAATAGTTGAGTGACTGGAAGTCAACGAATTTGTGGCTAATAAGATTAGTAAAGGCGTCAAAGTGTCCCAATGCTTCTGGATATTCCCCTGGCCCATCAGTCGATTCTGCGTGTTCCCTTCAAATTCATAATATTTCATTGCGGATTGCGGATTGCAGCCTCTGCTGGCTTCAGACAGTTGCCTGCCCTTCCGCTCTCGCCGCTGCCGGGCCGGGGGAATTGGATTGCGGCCAGGCTGCCCAGACAACTTTATGGTCGCAAGTTTTGAGCGCGACAAATGCGCAGGGCACAAATGAAAAAATAAGAACATAATACCCGATCCACACACCTACACTGCGCCTCGGAGCTACATATATATCTGCGGAGAACACGTCCAAAAACAAAAGTCGCCGTATAATGAGATTAAGAGTTGAACTTCGCTAGCCAAAAAGTTTCGACAGCCAAGCAGCAGGTAAATCATTTTACGCACCCGCAACGTGGAATATGAACTTGAAAAACTTTTGCAATATGCTAGTCAGCTCTGCTGCGGTCGTTCCCATTCCTCTTGTTGCTTACCTAACTGTTCGAGCTCCATTTGTTAGGAGCTCATAGTGCTCCTACACGAGCTGCTGCTGCTCCTGCTGCTCCTGCTGCTGCAGTCATGAATTACGAGTCGCCATCAGCGTCTCTGTCGCCAGTTTGCATTCATTTCTCATTATCGAAATTCAATAAAAATGCAAGCAAAGTTTCTTTTCGCTGGGTATTTTTAATATTTGGCATTTTGCCATTAGGACAACGATGACGACGACGACTATGAAATGTATTTTGGCTTACGACTGCTAAGTTTCAGCAGACGCCATAAATAGAGCCAGCACCCACCCACGCTCGCAGGCTAGCCCAGTCATGGTCTGGCCACGGAGTGAAAGATGACAAACCAACCGTACTCAATAAAGCGTCGCCTTTGTGTTTGTTTTGATTGTTTATTACTGCGGTAAAGCAACTCGTTCCAAAACAAAAACAAAAACAATGAGAGAAATAAAATTTGAGGTGAATCTAAGACGATCCGACTAGGAAATACCCTGAGCTCAGGAAGAAGCTGATTTTGCAATCAGTCATTATATAAAATGGAAATGAATGGAAATATACTTTGATTCGGACGCACATACTCGACTGATGGAGAATACATATAAAGAAACCACGCTTCATCCTCCAGTTACATCCGTTTTCACATAACCAATGTACCCTTGAATTACCATTTTAACGGGCTCGGCCTATAGGTAGAACGTAGCAAAGGCAATAACAGCCCCAACGTCCACTAAAGTGAAAATGGAAACTAGAAGTGCAACAGAGATACAAAAAGTATCCGCAGACAGTGCTAGACGTGTGTATATAATCAACTTTGTTTAAACACGCTTTCGTGTGGGCCACCGAGCCAAGTCGAGCCAGCAAGTCAACGTCTCTCGCACCGACCCCTCCACCTCCCCTCGACCACGACTCACTTTCTTTTGGCTATTGTTTTGCTTTGGACTGTAGCTGAATTTGTGCGGCGGTCGTTCACAATTTGACAGGACTGAGACCACGCACGGCCGCCTTATGCCAGTGACTGGGCTCGCCTTTCGATTGACATCGCACATTCCATGGTCGTTTCTGACGATGACTTGATTGAAATATTATGTTCCGCAGCATTTTGGCTAATGTACCTCTCTTTGAGGTGAGAGTTGTGGGCACAAAGACGATTCTCTGTGAGAATTCAGCAGTGCAGTCATTCGAGTGATGCATTCATTATCCAAGATCGTAATAGTTAATTGATAACTGGATGTTTGATTTTCCCTTATCTGGCAACTAAGGAATCGTTCGAATGGAATTTCAGATTTTTCTAATGAGCGGCTTTTGTAACGCTAATTTATCAATTAACAATTCCAATAATATTCTAATAATTAATCTGACTACTATTTTTATTATTTCCATTAATATTCTAATAAAGTCAAATAAACTATTAACTATTGTCATTATCCACTTTTCTACCCATCGTCATTAACGGCTCTCAATAAACTGTCGTCACTATCGATACCTTTCCATATGTGAACACCGATTTTGTTTCCAATATGTTTAAAAGTAGGATTTAAAAATTTAAACTGTGCTCTACATAGGAAATATATATATCGCTGCATAATGAAACAATCTCGCTACTTTTCATACGAAAGGCAAATCGGTGTATCGATTCACAGGCTGCAATCCTTGATTTAGGATCTGCAAAAAGTATCTACAACACGTAAGTTTTATGTAAAATTAACGTATATGTAAAACTGAGTGGACTGCGAGCGTGTGAGTGTGTGTTGGTGTGTGTGTATGTTTGTTTGAGTGTGTGCGCGTACATGACTATTCCTGATTTCACTGGAAAAGTTGGCTGCACGCATTATGTATGCCATGCTCCTGCATCGATAAATCAGTCAAAACTGTCAAATGCATATAAATTATATGCAAGCGCGCTCCACTGCCCACCGGGCAGTGGGTGTGTGGCTCTGGTCATTGTTGTCGTTGTTTTTGTTGTTGTTGTTGTTCGATCTGTTGTAGCTGGACTGGAGCTAGAGCGCAGAGTGCAGAAACCAGCCAGACAGAACAATAACAAGGCACGTATTGCATAAATGCAATATGCACAGTTGCCGCTCGTGAGGTAAAGAAGGGGGCAGGGGAAGGGGAATGGGCTTACGTGGAGAGCGTGGGCTGCAAGAAGATGCTGGCCAGGTAGAAGCCGGCCAGGTGTGGGAGGCGTCCTATTAGAACTTGTTGACTGCCGTTTGAGTGGACGACGATGAGAGGACGTAGACATAACCACCGTCGCTCATGAAGTTATGTTAATGGACAATGACTGTTGGGATTTGTGCTAGATAGGGTAATGCGAATGGGCCAGCCTATAACAGTTAATGCCTGCGATAGTAATGGGCAGCGCGGCGGACGTGGACGGATGGACATATGAATACTATTAAATGCTTATGTATGGGCAGACGCATGAGCGAAAGGCGACATGACTGCATCACTGCATCATTCTGGAGTTTATTCTGGCTTGGGAACAAAGTCTACATATATATCTCGCCGAGACTATCTACCAATTGACATCTCAAGTATTGCATCTCAGCTCTTTGCTGCTTCAATCTAATCTCAAAGCCTAATTTACATACGCAGCTCCAGTGGAGCTCGGGGCGAAGAGTCTGGAGTCTGGCTTAATGATGCTGTTGCCCCATTTTGGAGATCGACGCGCAGTTGATGGCTGCAGAGTCCCATAGATGCATTCGCAGCTGATTTCAGCGATGATACGCCGAAAGAAAGAAGCATAGAGGTAAACTAAACAAAAGTTCTCTCTTGATGGCCTCAAATAATGTTGCACAATGATGTGGCATAAACGACCAGGCAATGTTGTGGGTAAATCAACAACTGGATTTCCCTTTGTTTTGGTCAGCTACAGAGCTGAACCCGACCGGCTCAACCAGCGACCCTTGTTGATCCAGCGCGCGAGTTTCGTGTGCGTGATTTGTAAGAAAATTATGTAAATGACGGCTTTACAGCGTCCGCCTGCGTGCGGAGATATAATACAGTATTTTTGTTGAAGCAATTATAGCTGACCAAATGTTTACGCAACAATTATGATTTTTATCGAACTCCGACTCGAAATGAATGAGAGACTGAGCTCTGACTCGCAGCGAATTAACATGATAAGACTTATGAGAAAGTAACTCACAATATGCAAATGACAACTAGTCCATGCCACAACTGCCGCTCTTGGCCCACTGTGGAACGAGCCGAAAGTCATCTGCACGGGAGCCGAGCACAAAAAACCAAACGCCAAACGACAACTGACAGCTGCTGCGGCTTATGACAGCGACAACATGCAACAGCAACAGCAACAGCAACATCAGCAGCAGCAGCAGCAGCACCAGCAACGTCAGCGGGCGATCGAAGTCGGACACAAACGACTGGCAGAAGCACAAATGTTGCATGACGGCAGAGTAATGCAAATGAGGCATGCACCGCGTAGGCGACAAACAGAGTCTGAGGCAATGACACATAGGATGCTGCGCAGGCGCACTCACCGAATTCCAATCGCAAGAAAGAAAGTTGACTAGCTGGCAGGCTGGCAAGCTGGCAGACTGGCAAGCTGGCAGACTGGCAAGCTGGCAGACTGGCGCTCGGCTCTTGGCAATTTGTGCCAACTGTCAAAGTACTAGAGTCGAGCCGCCGGAGTGTTGAAGCTTCTCTCTTCCCGTTGGCATGGCCCTGCCGCGAATCACGCGCAATGAGCAATTAAATATGCGCAGTCGTGTGTACCCGATTTGAGCGCTGAGGATGACTCCGAGGTCGGCTGAGGTCGGTCGACTGACTGTGCTCCATCTTGTGGCAGTCATGTCACATCAATGCTTTCTTCAATCCGCTCTTCAGTTGCATTCTCTAAAAAGCATATGACCCAAATTGCGGAAAGCGCTACGACTTGACTGAGGACGGGACTAAAAAAAGGCTTGACTAATTTTCACTTCAAGATGACTGTGCAAAAAGAACCATGAACCTAAGGGGAACTGATATACTGATATACTGAAAATTTCCTATATTTATATATTGATAGGTATTGACATATTGATATATTCATTTATCTGCTTGTTTGATTATTAAAATAACACCTCATTAGTTTACTTCAGAATCCGGCTATAACGGCTCTACCGTCTTCCGTGTAATAAGCGGAATCTTCTGTAGTTCAACTTGAGAATTATAAATATGTATTACATACGCATTTCTGCATTTTGTATAACTGAGGTTTTTTTTCTTTTCTTTTCAGGTATGTATATATCTTTGTGCTTCGGCCAAGTCTCTATGCGAGGCCTCTCTCCATTCTCGAACGCACTGTGTGTATGTGATCCTCGCATCGACACGCCTGTTAGCGCGCCACAGTCGATTGCCATTAGGAGAATGCTCAAATTGAGCATGGTAAATGCGGCGGGAAATCAAGACTCGTAATTCCTAATGTTTACTACGGATTTTTCTGAGATCTCTGAGGATATTTAATAAGCGATTCTGTATGCCAGTGCATGGCATGAGAGTCGGACGATGGCATGAGTGCTGTTTGTCAGACAGTCCACTCTCTCTTTCTCAGTTTTTACTGGGAAAAAGTTTGGCGCTCTGTCTATGAATAGGAAATGCAACTTAAGAACTCGGCAAACGATAAAAGTTTTAGCACATACATCTCGATGGGAGCACGCCGATGGAGGCAGAGGCGAAGGGCGACGGCGCCAACTTCTGCGGCATTGCACAAAATCAAAACACTAATTTATTGCACATTTGGCACAAACAACGCTCGGATCAGGAGCCAAGACTCAAATGCACCATTGGGAGCTGGAGCTGGGCTGGAGCTGAAGATGGAACTGGAGATGGAGATGGAGCTGGAAAGACATCGCTAAGTAGCTGGGCAGGCAGACAAAGACAACATCTGAGACGACGACGGAGACAAAGTCTCGCCGCATTTCTTATAGTCATAAATCACTTTCGCTGCGGTGTCTGACAAAAAATAAAAGACCGAGAAAGGGACAGAGAGAGAGAGAGAGAGAAAGAGAGGGATGGAAGTACTTACTGCTCATACGAAATATTCAATAGTTCGCCAGCTCAGGAGCAAAGGCAAAACGCTTGCTCCCAAACGCCTTGGTCTTTTGGCCGCTGTCAACTTAAAAATGTGGCCCGGCGACACAAATATTATTGCAGTTGTGTAAATATGTGGCAGGACGCAGTTCCCAAATGTGCGCTTAAAAATACTTGTATTTATATGCCACATCAACATAACCTCCGCCCCGACTAAAGGGCACTTTTCAAGTGCACTTTTTGCATGCGAGTTTCCTGTGTGCCGCTGTTGCCCGTCGCACTTGAAATCCTTCTGCATTGTTGCCCCTCTCAGTCGCTCAGTCTCGAGTCCCAGCTACTCGCAGTGCACATATGTTCTGCCCGAGAGCGAGGGCAGGCCTTATCCTTAGAGCAAACAACCGAAAAGAGTTCTCTCTCTCTCTCTCTCTCCCTCTCTCTCTCTCCCCCTCTCCCTCTCCCTCCATGCCATCCATGACGGTTTTTTATATCACAGTCCTTAGCTGAAGTTGTTGGTTTCTTCTATTTTCATGCAGTTTAGTTTGCATAGTTTAATGATTTAAGATTTGATTAGATTTTCAAGTCTTACTTTTTTTGTGACATCAAATTTTTTATATTTTATATTTTATTTTTTATGTTTTATATTTTATATATTATTTTTTATATTTTAAATGTAATACATTATATTATACATTTTATATATAATATATTGTATTTTGTATATTTATATTGCATATTTTATAATTATATATTTTTTTACATTTCATAGTACACATATAATTTTAATATTATTTATATAATAATAGTAATATTTTTCGAGTATCCAATTTTTGAGCTTCATTAATTCTTACTGCATTCACCAACATTTCTTTCTCCCTCGATATAGCATTTTCTATCTCTCTCACTCCATTTCACATGTGTTTCTTTGCCTTTCTGATGCGGATGCCAATGCAGATGCGGATGCCAATGACCTTGTTGACACATTGATTGATTGTTCGGTCTTCAAAAGTAAACTGATTTCATATATTAGTTTGTTGAGAATATCTTGATAAAGTAAAATTCTTACAGTTTACCGATTATAAACAGAAAATCAATATATTTACAGAGTTGCAAGATGTCGGAAAAGGCATTATATAAATGTGGTTCCTATAGCCTTTTGACTTCTTTTCATTTTCCTTATCATACATGTATATGATGTATGTATAGAAAATCATTTCCATAGTTGAAGAAGTTACATATATGCAGATCTTTGAGGATCAGTTATTAGGTGTATTTCCTAAATATTAAAAAAACAATCTGAAAGCTGTAAATCCACTTTTAAGTTGTCCATTGTGAAACATTCACGTACGAAAATATCAAACTTATAGAAGCAAACATATCACGTTACCTAGGCTAATATACATATTTTTCAATCGTCTGCTGCATTTGAGACGCAATTTGTTTAGAAAACTATTCCCGAAATGAAAACTAATTTCCATATGTGAAATGCAATATGTGCTGTGGAAATGCCTCGCCTCCCCCGCGCTGTTCGTCCATAGTTTTCGCTCCAAACACTAAACACACGGCTGCAATTAACAGTTTAAGTGGCGGCAATAAAAGAAATTAAGTCACTTGCTCCACCCGCGCAGGCCTCCAGTGGCATGCCGAATGCATTTCAAATTGTGTGGAAAATTGAAAATCGGAAAATCGCCGCATGCTCTCTCCAGCTGCAGCCAATCGCACTTATCGCAGAGAGCGCCGTCTCGATCCGCCAGACTGCTCGAGTGCAGCCGTTCGCCTGGCAAAGTCGTTTCTCCATTTTTATTTTCCCCATCGCGCTTCCCCTGCAATTAGTTTTATCGCGCTGAGAGCAGAACCCTTTCGACCCCTCAATTATGATTAACGATGCTGAGCCTGAGCCGGGGCGCGTTTCCTCCAACCAGCTCAGGGGGCGCTTCCAAAATTAGGATTTCTTTGTTGCCGCGTCATCTACTCAGCAATTTTGTGCATTAGAATTAACACGAGCATTATCTGGGCTCGATGTTTTCTTTGGGTTGCCTAAATGCTAATGCACATTGAAGCAACCCGCGCATTTTCGACTTCCATGTCTTCCATTGTTGTTGTTGCTGTTGTCTTTTGTCATGTACATTGTTTCGTCAACTGTTGTCAATTGTTGATTGATTTCTTTGGGCTGACACTAAAGTCTTCCAAAATTAGCCCAGCCCCGGCCTTTGTTTGCCTTTTATGGGTAAACGACTCTGCTGAAAACATTTTGTTTTACAAAGCCCAGGGCGCTGTGAATGCTTTCAGACTGTTTCATTCTACTTTAAGCATGTCTCCGATGTCATCTAATGCAACTATGAACTGACTTCATCACTTCAAGCTAAATGAGAACATCAAATGCACAGGTTTAAATTAAAATCCACTTCTCATTCATGCCAGAGACAAGCGAAGTGCTCGATCTGATTGACAAGTCGAACAAACAGATTTCGGCAAAGATAAATCGAAAGGCTAACCAGGCCAGGCCAAAGTGTTGAAGGACCTGTGGCAATTTCCAAAATGAAAAGATCCGCCCAGTGCACAGCAGCAGGCAAATGTGTTTGCTTTTGGCCAAAGAACAGCGCACACAGAGTCAGTAATTAGGCCATTATGAGCATAACGGTTATGGGTAGTTGGGAGTCGGCTGCGTATGGGGTTGCGGCCCTGGCAATTGAGTTTACAGTTGTGCCTAATGCATTTCACTTACCCGGGTGATAAAAACGAAGCGATAAGCCAGAGTTTTAGGTTTCGTACAGCTCGAGTGAGTGAACCGACCGAGAACTCTCCCCCACCCTAGCCCATCCATCCCCACACTCTACGTACAGAGACCGCCATCCCCATCCCTCTGTGCTAGGAGACTGTCTTATTGCATTACCACGCCTGTTGATATTGTTGTTGTTATTGTTATTGTTGCCTTGGTCTTGTCTTGGTTGTCTGTCAATCGTGCGTCGCATGCATTCGAAATCCAAAATCCATTTATTGTGTGGCTTATGACATTCCTTCCACCGAAATTCTCATTCATTTCGTGTCACTTTTCGTGGCGCTCCTCTGGTTCTTTGTGTGTTTAGTGTAACTCTTTTTTTTTCTTTGACAATTTATTAGAATCGCATTAGCATTTTGATGCGTGCGGCTTTCTTTTCACTGGCTTTTTTACTCCCCTTCCTTTTCTGTTTTTTGTTCATTTGAATTCAATTGAAAATTGTTTTCAGTAATTTTTTATTGCTTAGTCACGCGTCATTCGCATCTATATATATGCAGAGATTTATATACATACATATATGCACATACATGCATACATATATATTCTTTATTTCGTTTGTGAGTGCATTTACAGTTGCTTTTTGTGATAGCTGTTCTTTGAATTGTGGCCGCCGAATTAGTCATTAAAAGTCCGAATCGATTGTAAAAACTATTTTGCATAAATTGTCTCCCTCATAAATCCGAGTGGGCAATATACATAAATGAAATGTCGACAGCTGGTAGCACGGCTTTATGGCAGTACTCAAAGAGATTTGGTAGTTTGCATTTTAGTGACATCGCATTCAGTTGAATACACAGAAATTGTCGACCCGCCGACGCGTCACAGCTTTTCATGAACTGCAATGGCGGGGCTGCGATATTGCGATTTCAATTTTGGAGCATTTAAGTATAGTCGAGCAGGTTAATTGCGAATTACCGCCGCACGAAATGAAATTATAATGCATGGCCGCCAGGAGTAAATCAGAGAGCTTCCCACTGCAGCTACAATAAATTCAATTTAATTTACAAGCCGAGCCTGCTTTGTTGTAGCCTCACATGCCAGCGACAATAATTCACAAATAAATTGTGTGTGAACAGCTGACAAAGAAAATGAAATTTATTGCATTATGTTTGGCACTCAAACAAGTTTATTGTGTGTCGGGATCGGATCAGCAAGAGGAGGGCAGAGGCGCTTCAGTTAGTAAGTTGGCCATTTAATAACTGGTTCTCTTTAAACAGTTAGGGATATGTGGGCCAAATGAAATTAGAATCTTCGTTAAGGGCCGCTGGCCAGCAAACCAATCATCGAATTAGCATAATGGGTAGCCATTGCCACAAATCGATTGAGGCTAGAGCGCAATATGATTCGCATATAAATTGAAGCGTCCCGGCCAAAGCAAAGTCGAAAACAATTTCAAGCTAACAGGAAAATACAATTTATAAATTAGCCATACCGAAATCAAACAAAAGCCCATCCATGAGGCAAAGCCCAGCAAATATATCGACAGCAAATCATAAATATTACACAAGCCGAAAAAGGGGGAAGGATTTGCCAACGAATTTTCACGCTCCAGTTAAAACTAAAGCTTCTAGGGGCTCGGTAAGTGCGGCAGCCAAAAGAAAATATTATAAACAAAAAAAAAAAAACAAAACAAAAAACAAAAAACGAAAACAAAATAAAAAAGAAAAAATAAAACAAAATTTGAACTAGGAAAAAGGAAAACGGAAAACGGGCCCGTCCCTTGCATAAGCCTGCATAATCAAGTGGTTTTCGATAAATAGAGAATAGCAGCAGCAAAAAGGACCGACTGCCTCGCCCATCGTCTAGGCCAGCCCCTCAGCCAATACATATATCGAATATGTTTGTGAAAAAAGTTTTGAGGCGTAAAAAGGCATTGCAAGAGCGAGTCGAAGTCCTGTCCGACGCTTTAACCCTTTAAGGGCTTGCTGAAAATTTAATTTGCCCTGTGCCGCACCGGAAAACAAGGCACGAAAAACTCGAGAGAACTTTCCCAAATGGATCTCGGCGCGAATGTGAGTCCACCTGGAATAGCCATGGCCATTGCCACTTTCCACTTGCCTATTGACCCACATTCTTCGGGACCTGAGCCTGTTTTAATTTCCTTATTCTCGGCGAGTGCTGCCATTCGCTTTTACGCCCTCGGTCTAAATTGCATCCTTTGCACGAAGGGGCGTGGGGCGGCAGACCAAGGGCAGAGATCCGGTTGTAACTGTAGCTGTTGCTGCTTCGCAGTCCAATTTACAATTGTTGCCGCATTTCCGGGCAGCTTTTGGCCACCCTTTTCTCCGTGCCTCCCGCTCCCCCTCGCTCACGCTCCGTGAACGTCTTCATAGTTGACGTCATCCTTCAGACGTTTTAATGATTTTCATAGCATGCATTTTTGTGTATGTAGTTTTCCTGCTTTAAATTGCTTTTGTGTGCTTTAGCAGTGCTTTATTCTTCCTGTTTTCCATTTTATTCCATTTTTCTTTTGTTTTTAGTTTGCCGTCGAGGTTTGTTGTTCGTCCAATTGCTTAGCTCTTACAAATAGTTTGCAGCCAAACTGTGAATGGATTAAAGAGAAACTCAACAGAAAATTCCAGGGGCTCACCAGCGCTTAACGTTACATGGCAGGCCATCAATTGAGCCCAATAAACATTTTCAAGGATTAATTAATTAAGTATCAAAGAGTTTTTCTTCCAATAATTTCAGCTTGAACCCATTCAAGAGTCTAGTACACTCGCACGTGCGTTACAAATCCAAAGGGCCATAAACCCAACTCTTTCGGAACGCCAGGGCTGGGGGCTCACTTGGACAATGGCTTAGAAGCCAACCCAAATACCTCCCCGTTACCAGACCACAGGGGCCGTTGGATGAAAACCCTAAAAATATTCAGGCACTTGACAATACAAAAGATAATTAAATAAACAATGAATAAAAGGTCTAAATGAAAATGAGAAAATGCAAATTGAGAAAAATATCCAAAAGGAAAATGTACAAAAAAGGGAAAAATGTTCATCTCCTGCATATAAAAAATGGAAGTGTAAGGCCGTACAAAATCATTGAAGGACATAAAAGCCTCGTAATGAATAAAGTGTTAGCTAAGTGTGAGTCCGCGCAGGACTAAAAGGCGAGACAAGCCCCTCTAAAAAAAAAAAATGAGAAAACGAAAATCAGAATAAACTTATTAAGGGCTCGCCGAAATAGGCGAGTCGAGAGTGTTAGATTACCAGACATCCTCTGCATATACATCCCAGCAAGGATTTGTACAGTGGTCTGAAGTGCACAAGAAATTCGGTATCACTAATGCGTGGAAGAATGAGAACAATGGATAAAATAGACCAAGATCGAGATCATTATGAAAGTATCCAAAGTGTAAAAATGCTCTCTTCTATTTATATTCAGGATTTACAACCGAAAACTCTTAATGCCAAAAAATTCTCTAAGCTATATTTGTAATGCAAAGCACACATCATTCGCTGATGATTCTATGTATAAGTACACATTCCTTGAGTTATTCTAGCTCATCATCAAGTGTAAATGAAAAGCTAACATCAGTTGATGATTCTCCTATGGGACAATAGAATAATTTAGCGTGCTAAAATCGCGATTTAAATCTTACTGAAATCGAACTTTTTTATTAAATGGAATTCCTGATGTTGCCCCTTTCGTCGTCCGTATGCAAATACGGGCAACTCTTTCCAGTCTTGGTGACAATCAGCCCGACACAGTGAAGCACAGTCTCCTGCAAACAACAAAACGAAATCAAACAAATAAAATTGTTTTGCGTAAAAATTGCAATCATGCAATGAAGTGGAAAAGTTTGCACAACGTTTGCGCAACGTTTGTCTGCTGCAAACTTGTAGCTGTTAAAGTTGTAATTGTTGTTGTTGTTGTTGTTCTACAAAGCAACAAACGGCAAATACAACATAGGATGAGCAGAGCAGCAAAAACATAGGCTCGGCCCGAGACAAATGCTGCAGGCCAAAAAGAAAAAAGTTAAGAAAAAAAAATAAAAATACAAAAAAAAAAAAAATTGGAATAGAGAAATCGGGAATGCGGCAGACCGGCTACACAGAAAGCGCCCAAAATGGCGGCGGCGTCGCAGCTCAAAAGCGGAAACAGACGCCGTCATCATTGTCATGGAACCGGTGCAAACTTTTTCTCGGCGAGCCAGGACAGGAGGAGAAGGATTCATGAGCCTCGAGCGACGCGTCGCGCCATCAGACAAAGACAGAGACGCAGACGCAGACGCAGACGCATTGCAGGCACAGACGCTCGTGATAATAATGTTCAAGCGACTGGCGCTGGGGGCTAGCCAACTTAAAGTGAAACTATATACAACAAGAAGAAGCAGGAGTAGGAGTACGGGGCGAAGTAAATAATTGTACATTTTCTGTGAATGCTCGATTAAGCAGGATTCAGTATCCGCTTGCAGCTCGCATCGAGGAGCTTCGCCTCGGCGTGTTTGCTTAGCTGCATCAATTCGCCTGTTCGCCTGAGCTCAGCTCTCAATCAGTTTTGTTTTCACACACGATTTTCTTGGCCATTTCTCCTTTTTGGCTAGTGATCTATTCGGGCCCTCGTATGTCTTCCTGACGCTGATTTCCAATGGCTGGCCAAAGTGCAAAATGTTGTAAGTTAAATGGAAACAATAATGGGCTTGGGCTTACCCCACAACGACTATTCCATTCCCATTCCCATTCGCTTCTCATTCCCATTCCAGTCGCATTCTCATTCTCACTTTCAAGCTTTTCTCCTCGCTCATCGTCATTTTCATTCTGGTTCGCCTCCATATTCCGGCAGCTGAAGCCGTCCGTTAGTTTTTTTCCGAGTTTCCTTGGCGTTCCTTTGTCTGATTCGATTCACTTTTTTTGCGCTTTGTTCTTTATTCGGGCTGTGTTGGTTTATTGCTCTGCACTTTTCAGTTTGCACTTTTTCCCTGCCAATGCATCATTGTTTGGTGCTTAGGTTTTATTTGCCCCACTTGCCCCAAGCTTCATTTGCAGTCCTGTACAATTGTTTAATTTGACAGATGAATTGACTTTCATTGAGTGAAGAGCCTTTGCTGTTAACCTGGCACGGCTAACACGCCTCGAGTCTGCCCAGGATGAGACCTGAGATTCCAATGGCAGGCATTAGCAGCTTTAATTAAATCACTTGAGCTGCACGGCAAAACTTTTAAGCACTGGCCCCACAGAATGGGCTCTGCGAATGCAATCTGCACGGCGACCAACGAACAAACCGTAAGACATAAAAGCCAAACCGAAGCTCTATAACAAAGTCGACCACAACACCACCTCCACCACTTTCACCACCACCACAGTCACCACCATCAACAACAGCCGGGTCTGAAGCAGGGAAATAGTTTGGACAAACTATTCGCCAGCCGCCATTTTCATATGCAGCGACAGTAGTTGGGCCATAATTTCATGCCAGAGCAGCAAAGTTGTGCGGTTGCACTCGCACCACTCGCACCACCACTGGGCCCCGCCTAATAATAAGAAATTAGAACTTACGACAGCCACTAAGTCGTCTGCAGCAGCAGCGGCAGCGACAGCGGCAAAGGTATAATCGCCTTGTCCCGGCTGGAGGAACTTGGAGCCGACCGCAGAGTGTCCGCTGCAGCGAGGAGTCTTAGCACCTGCACAGGAGTCGGAGATCAAACGTTGCAGATTTCGTTGTCTGTTGTCTGTTGTCTGTTGTCCAGGGCGGACAGCTGCTGAGCAGTGATCGGGTCTCTATCTAACCATATCATACTCCCCGTCTGAGTGTGATCCAATTTTAATCAAACCAGGCGAGGAGTAGGGCATCGCCTGGCGATGTCAGCGCTCTGGTTCTCCGAGCGTGTGCTTGCGCTTTTGAGTCGGACTTCCTCCCATGGGCCGATTCCCACAGCACGGCGGCATCGACTTTGTCGTGCACTGCTGTGAAGTTGAAGTGAGCGCAGCGCATTATTTAGGATTTACCTTTATGTTGTTGTCAACGCGGCTGCAGTTGGCTGCCATTGTGGTTCGTTCGTGTTCTTCTTGCCGGCTCCTTTTGCCGGCTGCACTGCACATCAGTCTAGGACGTCGCCCAGAAGGAGGACGTGTGGGCAGGCGGCTCGCCAGTGATGAGAAAATGCGAGGCTCGTGTGACATTTTCATTATCGTTGCGGGATGTGCGCCTTCCCCTTGAATCCCCTCCACCCGCTTGCAGCCTGTTGTGACAGCGACAGCCAGATGAGGTTACAAAATTATTAGCCGGAATTTACAATGCTCCAGTTGTAGCTGCTGGCGCCGCAGGACGCGTACTCCGTATGCCAGTAGAGCGCCATCCTTGAGGACCTGCTCGGAGTAAGTGCCTGCCGCCTAAGCTGAGTGCCTGCCAATCCATTTGCCATTATGGCTCATAACTAGTTGCCTTTGCGATCGGCTTTGCTTTCAGTTGATGCGCCCAGCCAAATGGCTACACGAAATGTATATCTTCCGAATTCAATAAGCCAAAATCCCCCATCCACTCGGTGTCCCTCAATACCTGAATGCAGTCGCTTAAGTTGGCATCAATTTATCAGCGCCGACATTGAGCGCTCGAAAGTTCAAAGATTAACACAATTTCGACAAATAATGAAAGCATAATGAAAGCCAGCCACAAGCAGCGGCGAATCCTGCGACAGGAGCCGCTGCGGAGCTCCGCGCGCTGTCAAGGGGGGAGGGAGAGTTTTCCTTTATCATCATATAAATTCCGCAGTTGCTGCCGCCTCGCTGATAAAAATGGATGTAAGCGACGGGATAACGCACCGAAGAGCCGGAAGCCAGGAAGCCGTAGCCCGGGGAGTTGGGAGCACGGCAGGAGGTGGGCAAAGAAAAATGCAAGCAGGAATTTGAAAATTTCAATTACGCGTGCAATGAAAATTACGAAAACCCACAAAAGTCATTTTTCTTGATCGATTTTTTCCTTTTACTCTCGCTCCCCCCTCTACTCGCACAGTCGCTGACCTCAAAAGAAACGCAGACCAACAATGCGAAGTGAAGGATAAGGACAACGAGAAGCAGGAGCCGGCGAAAAAAAAAAGAAAAAACCACCTGGGCAAAACGGCGCTAAAGTTTGATGGCGTTCGGGTGGTTTGGTGGCTAGAGCGCAAAGATGGCGCGACGCTCGTGCGCTGTAGAAGTAGAAAAAGCAATTTCGAAATCCCAAAGAAATTGCAAAATTCCATGCGGCGGTGCTTGGCGGCGTCAAAGGGCCACAGGATGCGCCAGGACACGCTGGTCGGCAGCTCACTGCTCACTGGCTCACTGGCTGCTGATAGCGCGCACTCCCGCATCCTGCTGCACCTGCGACTGTCGCTGCCCATCTGCAGAGCTTACTAAGCGGCGAGCGAACTAAAGGGTTAGCGCCGAGCAGCGTTCCCCCAAATGCACTCTGTGCCCCAACCCTCCTGCGCATCTTCTCCAGCTCCATCTCCATCTCCATCTCTTTCCGCCTTCACCTCCTTCTCTTCTGCAACCACAAGCTCAGCCCAATAGCATTGTTTGTGTTGACATTTGCCAAGTAAGCCATCTTTTGCGCGCACAGGAGTTGCAGCTGGGAGTTGCGTCCTCGACTGGCTGTGTGTTGCAGTTTAATGTCACCTTGTCGGGCTGCTACGCCCTGCAGCTGCAGCTGCAGCGCCTTGTAGATTTTCTTTAGCCAAGCATAATATTTTTATTTTGCTTTTGACTTGTGCTTCTCCTGCTGCTGCTGCTGCTGCTGCTGATGCTGATGCTGCTGAAAACACTTTTCATTATTTAGTTTTTCATATTTCACATTTTTATTTGTGCCTGACAACGAGCAGTCCATGAGCTAAGAAGCAGCTCAGGGACTGCTGATGAGGTCATCGCCAATCTCTACTTCAAGTTGGCATCGTGTGCTGCTCCTGCTGCTGCTCGTTGATGGACTCGCTGAGCCCTCCTCTCCGCTGAGTTTGCCCCGCTGCCCACATTTTGTGTAGCCTAGCGACCGTGACTAAGACGATTCCAGGAATGTTATAAGCATATTAATATATCTTGGGGAATAAAGTACTTTTCCTATTCGATTAGGCCAAAATAACTTACTTTAGTTGCCAATTTGTTGATGTAAACAAAATTGCGGGCCTACGTCAATGTGAATCGCTTATAAATAGCCAAGACCACAATAGCTTTGTTTATTAAAAGCTAACCGAAACGAGGCGAAGGCGAAGGCGAAAAGGCCCACTGAGCTGCGTCTGGGAGAGGCCCGGAGAGCGCTGCATAATGCATGCTTGCAGATATGCATTGCTGGTTACAAAACATGCCTGGCATGCCAGACCCGAAAACTGGACTTACATCAGTTCGACCAGTGCCCCGGCCGCCCCACGCTCCCCGCCAGCATCGAGGGGCACCCATTTGTGCAGAGTGGACTTAAGGGGCACCGCCTCTGCGGAACGATTAAATCTTTCAACGCCTCGCAACTGACTCATTCGGCTCACAGCTGCTGTTCGATTGGGGCAGCAACAGAAAAACAGAAAAACAACAACAACAACAAGGCCTGATGAATTGTGGGATAGGCATTGTCGACTATCCAATACCCTGGCAAGAGATTACAAATAAATTTATGTTATTCCTTAAACAATTTCGACTACATATTTTATTGGAATGACTCAACTTTTTACTTTTAATTTGCAATTGCTACAAGGTTTCTAATTATGCCCAACCAAACCTCTAACTGGCTTTTTAAAACTCGTATATTATATCTTATATTATAAAAGCTCGCAGATATAACAGAAATTTAAAAATCAATAGGAATAATAATCTCATTATTGGCAAATCTATGAATAAAGCTTCTAAAAATATTTCACAGTATAATAATTTATTTTGTGCTTAATATCTTTTTCAAAATTTTTTGTTGGATTTGTCTGACGCTTGGATGAACCTTTCTCAGATTACCTGAACCTTCACTTGAAACGCAAACTGGGTCAGATAGCTTCACACTCACTTCATCGTTTATATATATATAATATACAATAGATTCAGTTTATAAGCTATAGCAGTATGGCCTATGAATGAGAGCATATGAATATGGATTATGCGCAGAAATTACTCTAAGTAGGTAATCCTTAACGTTAGTTACGTTACTTAGTTCTTCAGTGCACATATTGTAGAGTATCTGGCTCGAAATCAATCAAACTACGCAGAGTCTTGGCAACTAGTTTGCTTAGATGAAAAGCCGGAAATCTCTATCAGTCCATCTACTTCAGCTACTCAAGCGTTAATACAGACCATTAATGACAACATGAGTTTTGGCTTGCGATATACCCGATGCAAGGGTATAAAGATGTTGAATTCATATTCAAATTTGTAGAACGTGCAGTGAATTTGAAAATGAAAATAAAAATGAGTAAACACACAAACGAAAAGAAAAAAACACACACACTCAAATTGAATTGCATGAGGCGATTGCTGTTGTTTCTGTGGTTGCGGCGGTGCCAGTGTCTGGTCCGGGGTCAAGCGAAAACTTGCCAGCTTAGTCATAAGTATTCCAATTGCACAGAGGAAACCACTGAAACTGTGACTGCAGCCGAAACTGAGAAAGAGACTGTGACAGAGACTGAGAATAAGACTGAGACTGAGATGGAGACAGAGAATGAGACTCAGGCTGAGGCTGAGGCTGAGACTGAGACTGAGGCTGCGACTCCGGCTGTGGCTGACCTGCCATCAAATTGATAACCTCCAGTGGAAGCAGTCGACAACAACGGCGACAACTTTGTGGAGTCGCATCGTATGGAGATAACCTTTGCATTTCAGGGCCCCCTCACCCCACACCCCTCGCCGCTCGTCTCGTCCCCCGCCTCTCCACGGCCACTGATTGCTGCACTCTGGTTATAGTTTATATGATTTCTGTTCATAGTTTTCAGGGCACTAACAGCTCGCAGTGGAGCTCGTAAAAGCCAGCGGGCAAAGTGGTTCTCATTTTAAAATGCATTCAAATTGTGATAAACTCTATTTGAGACAATTTTTCTATTCGCTGCTCCACTCGAAGCTCGCTGAGCTATTAATGTGGCCCACAAATTGATATGGCCCTTAGCCATCTAGAGCTGGCGTCATTTATGGCCTGCTCTTTGCTCGCAGGCGGTCTTTGGTATTAATCGATTTGATTTCAAGCATTCATCGCTGCATGTGCCATAAAAGCATGTCTCTCTCTCTCTCTCTGTCCCTCTTTTTTTCTCTCTGTCTCTCTCCCTCTCTCTCTCTTTCCGTATCTTTAAATCTAACTCGGGTCTAGCTGCATTTCCTGCCCATATAAATCGTCATTGTTTGCTGATCTGAGTCAAATGCAGCCACTGCTACTGAGGGCGTTCGTATGACAATTTATTTGCATTGCAAATTTAATTTGCTCGCCAGCAACAACAACAGCAACTGCGACTGAGCCAAGGCAAATTTCTTGCGCTCTGCCGAGCAGCCAACGACATATAAGGTAAATTTCCAAGCGGACATAAATTTTGCGAGCAGGCAGCCAACATTGCGGCGAACAATTGATATACCAATTACCCAGCTACACAAAGTAAAACTCTAGCTTTAAGCTCCACAGAGAAACGAGCTAGAATTTCCTATTCGTCTAGGCTCTACTGCATAATACTCGCTCATAGGCAAATCCAGCAAAATGTAATGTAGTTGGGGGAATAAATATCATTTTTTTCCCGATGTGAAGTTCAAATGAAAATTGCTCTGTGTTCCAGGAACTTTTCTAAAACTGGTTTATATAATAATTATTTGATTCTAAGATAAATACGCATACAAAAGCCTTAAATTATCATAGAGCAATCCGTATGCTTTTTGGCAGAAACTTTCTGTATACAGAGGTTAGCTATATTACAGTAAAATTATGTAGATAGTTCCATGACTATTTTGAAATTGGTCTTAACTGAAATATATCTATCATATCAAGCCAATAGGACTTAGGAATTAATCTAATCTCTTGTCTTCATAAACTGTGCAAATGGAGTATGTATTTCTATAGTTTCTAAGGTGTTTAGAGTAGGGATATTCTACAATGAGCTCCCCTCTAAATGCAAACCCAATCAACTCATTTCGTATCATGGAGTATGTGAAGCTGGCCGATTAGCCGATTTGCGGCTCGAATGCAATTGTCGATGCTCAACAGCTGCCGGGGGAACACTGCGTGGGGGAGCGGGGAGCAGCCCCCGCTGGGGCACAATCGCGTGGCTCGAATCTTGGCTTGTATATTGGCAGCATTAGAAGGTGCTTAAGCGAATCTCTCGCATGGCCGAGGCGTATGACTAGTGCCAGGGGTCAAGTCGAGTGTGAAGCTTGCGGTTCTCGCGTTAATTGCAACATGACTGAGCCCGAAATCGAAACAGAAATATTATTTGCCAAGCTGCCCACTGGCCGACCACTCGGTAGATCCATATCTTGGCGATCTTCTCTGAGCGCTGTCCATGCCCACATTAGCAGCGCCTCAAAAGGCAAGTCGAGCCCGACTGCGATTCACAGCTGCGATATGACCAGCATCCATGCAGACCGACCCAGCCATCGACTCCAACTGCGACTCGAGCTCCCAAAACAGATGCGCTCTCATCAGCGTGCGCGTAATGAGCCATTATATCCTCGTTGGCCAAGGGGGTCCAGGGGGAAGGAGGCAGAGGAGTTGTTGGCTTTGGCATTTCGGCCATATTTGTCGCCTGTGTGGCGTAGAAGGCAACATGCTCGCTGCTTCGTTTTGGCTTTAAGCTGCCATCAACTTGTGCGTAAGTCCAGCATAATTGGCCCACAGCTAAGTCTTGTTCGTTACTGCGATTGACTCAATCGCAACGAGTTGCGCAATCCACTTCACATTGATAAACATTTCAAATTATATTAGAGACAGACAGACAGAGAGAGAGAAAGAGAGAGAGAGAGAGAAAGAAATACTAAAGATATTGATATATATGGTAGTTGCATTATTTTCATAGCAGCATTTTTAATATTATAAAATCCTCTTGATAAAAGAAAAATTACATCCTTTCCGCAAGCGAGCTTGTGATTTTGTGCAATGTCCGTCTTGCTGTCCGTGCGTCCGTTTGTCCGCATGAATGCTACTCTGTTGACATTTGAAATATACATTCGTCAATATCCTCATATAATAAAGAGTTTAGATTAGACTATGACGGGCTAAACATTGTATGGAAAGAGAAAGAAATCGCCTTCAACTGTCAGATATGACAGAGTCAGCACTCCTCAACAATTAAACAGCGCTAAATAGTTCTCTATACAGTTTTTATTGAAGTATTTAAACAAAGTAAAATACTTGTTCTTCAGTAAAACTTTGGGCTCTCTGAAGAAATTTAATTTCATAACGAAAACTGAAGCGAAAATTGCGATGCGAAATTATTTAATGGATATACATATATATTTACGATAAATATTTTCATTGACAATTATGAAATACTTTGAAATACTCAATAAAATGCATATTCCTGTTCAACATATCAGCTTTGAATTTATTATTAATTCATTCGATTCAATTATTTACGGCAATCAAACTGTCATTTTCAATAATAAATATTATACAAATAAAAGCTACGAAATATTCCTTATAATAGGGACGCGCTTCAGGAATACTGCTTGGTTGTCAAAAATTTCTTAATCATTTTTGTTCAGCATTAAATTGATTCATTAAAATATAAATATTTATTTCATAAAATGTGTCTCAGAATTAATTTAACCATTTCTCTGCGATTTCTTATATCTCTTACATTTTTACTTTCAGGTAAGTCCGATATTCTATTGCTGTTCAACGATTCTATTCATATATGATGGTACTCAAATGTGGGATGGGACTCCTTATCTGTGTTTTCTTCATTCATATGCCATATACACATATACATATGTATATATATATCACATCACTGACTAAGGAACTGCGTAAGTACAGAATGTTATTCACAAATTGTTTATGGACGAGAGTATTAAGCCATAGTAATGTGCACTTCCTGTCCCCCAAATAAAAGTGCCCAGTTTATGTAGGAGGAGCGATAACAATATCGCCAACGCAACGACTTCAACTAAATACTTTTAGTTCGGTTCTATTGCGCTCTTACAGCCCCGACTTATAAAAATGTCAATGCTCAGTGCTTCACAAGTGGAAATATATTTACGAGTAACGAGGGAGCTCAGTTCTCGTATACTCTTGCATTGGGCATTCACGATTGCCCGCCCATTTTGTCAGAGAATGTGTAGCACATTGCTGGGGACATTCATTTATTAAATACCAATAGAGTTATATATTTAGCTAACGTGCTCTCTTATCGACTTTCTTTGCTCTAGACATATTCCTATGAACTCAGAGATCCTTTTGAATAAGGACACTTCGTATGCCTGTTTGGCGCAAATTAAATTTATTATTGTAATCATCATCAACATCTACTTGGGCAATTACTTTCCTTCATGTATACCGCCTAGTTCCTATAGACTTTCATACTGGAATTTCAAAACAAAGATATTTCTTATAAGTACAAAGTGTATCTCTATTTGTCATTTGTATAAACTCCCTTTGGCTGTTTTTTCCGTTGAGTTTCTTACTATCAGCTATGAGTATATTTTATATAGTACTTATTATAAAATACATCTTTAAAACAATCACACGAGAAGAAGCATACGAGCAATGTGTGCCAGCAATGAGATTATCAGTAAGAGAATGTACTAGGCTGTAAAATACTCATAAAAAATTGTTTAGTTTTTATTAATATTCGAAAATTGATAAAGACCCTATTACTCATGGCCTTTTTATTGCTGCTGATGGAATTTCTCTATATAATTTTGAAGTCATTATTTATGTAAAGATCATCGAGTTTTGCTGTGTGTGAGCCGCCTTAACTAAACGATTTTATCAATGGAATATATTTTTCATTTAACTGTCGATGGTGTCTATATGTGTGTGTTCAAAAATATATATACGTGTACATAAATTCAATAATTGATAATCTCTAAGCAATAAAGAAAAACAAGAAAAACTGTTTATTGTGACTTAGGTTGAGCTTAGGCCGGAGCTTGGGCTGGGGCTGGGGCTGGGGCTGGGGCTTTGGTTGTCTCTGTGTGGCAATTACAGCGCGACCAGAGACATTTGTCCCAAAAAAGTAAACTGACCCAGCAGACGAGGCTGTGGCTCTGCTGCCCCTGTGACATGGCTCCAGTCGAACGAATGATGTTTATCGGTAGTCCATTGTTTTCTCTGGGGTCTCAGCGCCTTTTGCTCTTTGTAGATGAATGCTTTGTGTCTCCTCCCCCCCTTACTGGGAGAGGTGCTCGTTACCGAAATGCGTTGCATGACAAATGACTTGAAATTTATTATCGCACTCGAGTCGCCAAAGACACACACACACACACACACAACACACACACACACACACACACACACACACACACACACACACAAACACACACACACACACACACACACACACACACACACACACACACACACACACACACACACACACACACACACACACACACACACACACACACACACACACACACACACACACACACACACACACACACACACACACACACACACACACACACACACACACACACACACACACACACACACACACACACACACACACACACACACACACACACACACACACACACACACACACACACACACACACACACACACACACACACACACACACACACACACACACACACACACACACACACACACACACACACACACACACACACACACACACACACACACACACACACACACACACACACACACACACACACACACACACACACACACACACACACACACACACACACACACACACACACACACACACACACACACACACACACACACACACACACACACACACACACACACACAAAAAAGTAAGAGACGGAGTGAGAGAGAGAGAACCACAAAGAGAAAGAGAGAGGAAAAGAAAGACAAAAAAAAAAAACAAACAGACAGAGACAAGGGAAGGAATATTCTTATATTAATTATAATATTATTATATTAATTTTTTAGATTTAAATGCTTTTAGATATTCTTTTATGGAGTCTGAAGTTAAATAAATATTTACAATAATTAAAAAGGAATTATTTATTTTATGAATTTCATTCAATTATTCAAAGAAATGCGAAACCAACTCAACTAAGATAAGTTTGTTTGATCAAATCTTATGCTAGATACGAATTTTAAAAATTTATTACAAATTATATTAGTATATTAAACTAAATAGTTTAATTTTTATTTTGTTTATTTTTTTTATTTTTTTTTTAGAGATTTGAATTAATACAAAATTAAAAGTATTTTGAAAACGAAGTACTAGCAGTTGGGGGCCTACGGCTTGATAAGTGCTAAGCTTAAGTTTTTACAAGTTTTTTCTTTTAAATAATGTAAGAATAATATTTAAATGTTTATACTTCATTATAGAATTATTATTATTGTTTAAAAAATATTTACTTATCACACTAATCATGATCTTGCTCATGCTTAATTTGAGCATTGACTGACTCAAACTTATGACGTTAATCTTAATCTGCTATTAATCAACATCGATAACTTTTTAATATTCCCAAGATTACTTTATTTTTAAAATCCCTTTATGTTTATTCAAAGAAAAGTCTGTAAATTTCTGCCACTTGGCCAAAATATTAAGACATTAACTAATCCTTTAAAATAAACGTAGAAATCTTTTCAATTACTTACATCATTTTTATATTCTTTGGCGTCTCTCAGAAACATATTTTTTTAGCCAGATTTTGTGTGATTCTTCTTAAATTTGCAACTTTTGGCAATTAATTTAATTGAAACTCGTTCCTCGAATTTCACTCTGTGTATACTGAGGCTTGATTTTATTGTGTGCTTTTTTCTAGTTTTGAATGTTTGGGTGTGTGTTTGTATGTGTGTTCAATGTATGCCGAAGGGCTCATTGATATTATTTGTTGTTTCTGGCCGCTTCAAATTGCGTAAATTCATAAAAGTAACAATAATTTACAATTCGTTGCATTTGCCGTGCGCAAATTTGCAGTTTGCCATTTCGGGCGCTGCTCTCACCAATTACAATAACAGCAACAAATAGAACAACAGCAGGAGTAGCAGCAGAATAAAAACAGCCACACACATGCATATACTATCAAAATAAACAACATTGCAGTAGCTACTGGGTGGCTCGAAAGCTGGGTGGTTGGGCGGCTTGCCAGCTTTGCCTACATTGAACGCATATTAATCAAGCGCATAATTTGCTGCTCTCTGGCGAGCGAATGTGAATAACTAGCGATAAAAACTTGGCAAATATAAAATGCAAACGAAATTGCCTGTAGAATTGTGCCAAAGCTTTGCCAGATTGATGTTAGAGACAGAAGAGGGAGACACGGAGTTGGGGGTTGGCTGTAATGGCCGTTAGCCATTGAATTTGCTGCAGCAGTTGTTGCTGTATTGTTGGTTAACCATTGAAGAGCCATTTTCATATCGGGACCCGAAAATGTGGCGCTGTGGCTGCCACGCCCACACCCCCACACCCACACCCGCACCCACACACACATATGTATACAGTATTTGCATTTGTGTGTGCATATTGGTTGCTAGTGTTTATTTTAGAGTTGATTTTCAAGTGAACAGTTTACTTAATGCACGCCACGCATCGAAATGCATCGCATTGCAATGCAATGCAAATGCAAATTACGCATACGCCAGAGTTGCCAGAGCTTGCGGTAAGCCGTGCATCGAACCGACAATGACCACCCCCGCAGCCGCCCCCTGCACCAACAACTTCCTCCCTCTCCAGCCACTCTCCGCGACTCTCACTCTTTCTCTCTCTCTCTTTCTCTCTCTCTTTCTCATTAAACACGCTTCATGTATTGCCCAAAAACATTTCATGCCAATAATTTTCGATAAATGCCACACCCACACACACATACACACATTCACTTACGTACGCAGTTATTCGAACAGCTGTCCTCCCCCCTTGCGACTGGGCGAGCTCTTCAGCGTTAAATTGGAAACACTTTAGATTCGCATTTAATTAATTAATTTAAGCAAATTGTTTGCTTCAAATTAATTGAATTTGCATTTAATTTGTGCTTACGAGACACAACAATAACAACAACAACAACAACAGCAATTACAGCAACAGCAACTTCTAGTTTGGTTTCGTCAATGCGTCAATGCGTCAATGCATCAATACATCACTGCGTCAATGGGTCAATACGTCAGTTACACTGTTTGGCAAGCAGCTGCAGATGTCTGCTCCTCTGCCCCCACGGAATACCCCGCCTCCTGCTGCTCGTTGAGCAGTTAGCATTCAATTTATTAACTAAGTTCACTTATGCGGAATAAAATAAGCAGCTACAACAGCAACGCCAATGCAAACTCCACAACTCTGCAATATTGCCAGACTGTTAATGCAAAAAGGCCACTGAGAGAGCTCCGTGTGAGTACGCACTTTGCCGAGCAGCCAGATGGAAGCACGCAGCTGCCAAAGAACTTGGCCAAGATGTGCTGAGGGCATGCAAATGTGATGCATATTTATGCAATTAATGTCGATTCATTCACATTTGTCAATCATTATACGCAAATCACACAAAGCTCAATTGAAATTGCGAGTTTTCAATTCAGACCTTTGTCTGTCACTCAAATCCCACTCAGGGCAGTCGAAAAGTAGCAAAAATAATGTCTATGACTTCATTAGAAGTAATTTTGCTAAGACTGCTTGATTAGTAGAAGATAACACAGCAAAGGCAAATAATTATTGGATTATGATTAATTCAAGATTAATTCAAGAAAGGAGTGCAAAGACTCTCAGGTTTTGTTAAATATATACATATTGTGCATAGATATATGTATATATATGTATATATAGGACGCTCAAGGGACCGTCGCGACATTATACCCGGAAGACGCTTTATCCGAAAAGTTTGCTCATATAAGTTCGTCGCAACCGTACGGAAATTATAAGCGGAATCGGTTTAACCGGATTCTACAACACTTGCATATCATATTTTTGTGATAACTTATCTAATTTTTTTTTTGTTTTTTTTTTTCAACAATAATTGATACATCGATGTATATGTACGAGAGCATAAAATAATCGTTAAATAATTGGAGTATCAACTCTTTGCTGGGCTCAGGGGATCCCCTCGTCGAGCAGTCTCAAATACAACTCTCTTACTTGTTTATAAAAAAAGAGGATTTTAAACAAGAGTACTTGAAGCGTAATACCACTGACCAAACACTGGTCAGTGGTAATACTTATATCGCGCATAAAGATAGACGATCGTTGCACTTTAAGTTTGAGTAACTGATTTCATATTCACATTCGCGGCATTTATAAAATGTAAAAGTAACTTTGCATGTTTCAATCAGATAATATTGTGTAAGCCCGTCGAGCTCTTGAACAACTTTAGCTGCATATTTCGATTTATATACATACATAGGTAGACACAAATATTTAAACAATCTCTTCATAGTTAATAAGAGAATTAAAGCAACTTCAGCTTTATACATATTTTTCGAGGTAAAAGAACTAAGATGCAAAGCCCTATATTGACTCAGCTCAGCTCGTGCTTCTATAGTAGAATGGCACAATATATATTATATAGAGTCGCTCACTGAGGAAGCCTCGCACAACTTCATCCGTGTATAATACTAGAGAGAGTCCTCTGCTGTATAGTTAGGCTCAAAGTAGGTAAACTTTTCATTTTTGGGATACATCAGATAAATATTAAATAAATATGAATAATTGAAGAACTTTAAGCTCACATTGAATTGTAGAAAAATAGCTTGAATCGTTTGACTGATTGATTTCCGACAAAGTAATTTTCACTTAAAATTTGCTACTTTTCCAAAGAACCGTTACGTCTAGCTGCCATTCGCGACTGATTTGATATGGAACATAAAATATAAGGGGTTGGCCAAGGCAGAGGATAGTGAAAGTTTAGTTTTTATTTCATCATGCAAGAAAAGTGCACGGCAGGGCTGCAGTCGGCAGAGTATATGGCGTGGTAGGCGTAATGATGATAATACCTACATAAGCACACATAGTAATTATTATTAATTTTAAGCCAATTAGGTTGCACAAGTCGAGTAAAAGGCGACGCACAGAACGAGCCAAACAATTTGCGATTTTCACACTAATTAATGCGAATGCGAATGCGAAGCGAATGAGACGAGCTGACAGACTGGCAAAATGAATTGCATAGTGAGACAAACAGGCGGACAGAAGGAGAGAGGCTTGCTGCCAAGACGGAGTCCGGGGCGTGGCTGGGCGAGAAATTAAGGCAGAGTCGCATGCAACACACAAATGATTAAAAATGTAAATTTTAATTCAATTTGGCTAGCGAATAACGAACTGAGAAACAAAAAGGAAACTAGTAGCTGAATAAGTGGCTTATTGTGAGCCAGCAGGGAGCGGCGCACGGGGCGGAGCACGGGGCGCGCGCTGTCATCTTCGCAGGACGCAGCTGCTGGGACTGAGACTAAGACAGACGGGCCAAGTGACGCGCCAAGCTCCGCCGCAAGGCAGCGTGAATGAAATACGGCAAAAAGAATTGTGCAAGGAAAGCCATCGTCGATAAAGTAGTTTGCTTGCGGGCCAATCGAATGACGACGGGCGGACGGCTCCTCTCCCAGGATAATGGAAAAGTTACGAGGCCTCTCTGCTGCTGGGACACGCAGTCAGGCAGCCAGGCAGTCGGGCAGGCGAAATCTTAGCACAAATCGAATTCCTATTTGCCAAGAAACAACATGTGGCAGCATGTGTGAAAGGGGAAACAAAAGATGCTCGCTCCATATTGATAGCTTACTGGCTGCTTATCACAGCAGCCCGTCTGTGGAGTGCCCTACTCAAAAATACCCTGGGAAATAAAACAAATTTGATTGATATTAAGGTGCGAATGGAAAAGTAAATATAAGATATAAATTAATGTATGATTTCTTAGAATGAGTATTCATATTGGAGTCTTGTTAAGATTTAGTGACGTGAGAGTAACTGACTTAAAGATACCCTGGAATGCTTTAATTTAAATATCTGAACTGATTCGATCTGCATTTACTTTTGCCTAATATGTATAAATAATGTATGTAGGATTTTACATTTATTGAGTAAATTAAAAGTCAATTTAACGATTTCCTTTTAACTTTAAACTTTAACGAGTTTTACAACAAATGTCTACAAAATTATATTATATTATATTGTATTTTATTATAGAGATTAATTTTAGTTACACTTAGGTTATTTAATTAATTGTACGTGTTCATGATCTTTTCACTTCGTGTGATCTCTATTTCACTTCTGTTCTTCTTTATCTTATTCGGTACTTTTACTTAGCGACACTTGATTCTGTTGTACGTCTTAGCTGCTTGACGGCTGCCTCACGACTGCCTCTTTGTCGACGACTGCATAACGACTCTTCTTCTTCTAAGAACGACTCTTGATCTAGTTCAAAAACTAACGTTTACTCCGATTCCTTGCGGTTCATCTGCCAGGGGTGTTGCAATTTTTACGAATCCCACATGTATGCATATTCAGAAGTAGTATCAAAATATTTGCTTACTTTGAACTGACGGATAATGATATGATGATGAAGATAAAAGCTTTTTTATCGAAGTTAAGTAAAGAGCGAACAAAAAAATGATGGCAATGGTATAGACAGCATTGCTGCAGTTTCACGTCCAGGTACTGAGGAATTATTGCATGAACACCAGGTGAAACTGTTTTTAAGGAACTTGAGATATTCTCTAAAAGCCGTTGCAAAGCATAAATGAAACTATGCTTTACGTCGTGTTAATCGAATGCTTTAATGCTTTAATTAAGAGCAGACCCTAAATAAAAATAGTAATTAATGGGAAAAATAAATAGCTACCTTTGTATAAAAATTTGAAACGGAAATAAATAAAATAGTCTGATATAAAGGAGTTTTCACTTCTGTATAAATAAACACCATTGTAATAGTAAGATCTTAGTCATGAACTAATCCAGTAATCTAATCTACGAGATTTTGATTTGACTATTTCCATTCAGTATACGATCAGCTTTCTAAAGAAGGTTCATACAATATTACGTTGAGTCTCTTCTTCTTCCGCACGTTAGTTTTCTCTGGCATCTATGAGCATACACAAGTCCTTGGTAGTTCCTTTTGGACACCTTTTCATACACCCCCGACATTATCATGCCAGTTTTGTGTCGACCTTTGTGTTGGCTGCCCAAAAACAAGCAGGAAAATCAAAAGGAAAAACTCGCATAAAGGTTACCTTCAAAGCAGGTGTCCTGCAGGACATCATCTTTCTCGGTCGTCTTTCGTCGCTAAGTGAAATGAATCTGCAATTCTATTCCATTTTGGCCCCCTCTCTGGCAGCCCGGCATGGATGCTGATGACGCCAGGCAGCTAGCCAGGTGTGGATTTAATGCACGTCAGCTGAAGGCAGAGGGGCGGCTGAGAGGAGGCAGTGGGAAGGTGCTGGTGGCCGATGGCATTTGGCTCGTTCGCCCTGCGCTTTTTGCCAACCTGGTTTCCACCCGGCTGCCGAAACACTTTCCTCTTTAGCCGCAAGCTAAAAGGATAAAAAAAAACAGTAGATGTGGCCTGTTCTCTTCGCGGACTCTTGGAGTGAAACGGATCCAGCGGCAAATGCAAATAACTTGCATTTCTCTTTCTTTTTTTTAGCTTCCACGGCGCCGCATGCGAAACTGTGGCAAGGCTGCGGGTAATCAACAAGCGTTTATGGATGGCACAGTTCTTGCTTCCGCTTCGGTTCCTGCCACTGATCCTTCTGCTCCTGCTGCTGCTGTTGGCTGTCGTCCTGTTGATGAACTTGTTGATGATACTTGCTGCATTTGCTGCCGTTAGTTTGTCCCACTGCGTTTTGTCGAGAGGTTTTCCCCCTCTTTTTTTTGGTTGATGATAAAAGCAACTCTAAAAAGTTGGAGTCGTGTAGCTGCAACTGCGAATGCTTCTGATTGATAGAGGAATGGAGAGTGGGAGAGAGAGAGAGGGGGCGAATGACATTAATAAGGCTTCTAATTTTTTAGGGAACTAATTGGCTGACCAATCAGCTGACAGCTGACGAATTGCTCGCCTCGCTTTATGTCCCTCGGAGAGGGCAATCATTTTGCATGAATTTTCATAAATATCTTTCACAAATCTTGGCCACTCCCTTTTCGTCTACTCCATATTTATTTCGTATTTAACGCAAAGGGCAAAACGAGAAGGAGACGGCTCTTCGCGCAAAAAGCGTGAATTCGCCAAATTGCGAAACAAACAAACTAAATGGCAATTTTGTAGAGATACATATATAAAATGATGAGCTGGACGATGGAAATGAACAGAAAAACGATTGGAAGTAACTGACTAGATAATAGTCTGTAAATGAAATGCCAAAGTCTTGTATACACCGGAACCTATAAGAATTTAGACTAAAACTACGAGATTATTATATCTAATTATATAAATTATTAATAATTGATTTTTGACAACGACTGAATCGAAAACAAAGAATGCAAGTAGGATAGATTTTTTGAAAGAAAATGTATATGCGTCTGATATATGCGGACTTACATGCCCCATGCCCCTTCCTTTATATACCTTTATATCACGATTTCTCATTTTCAATCGCCAAAGGATATAAAATAAAACAACCTATAATTTAATGAGAATATTGACAATTGAAACTATTCAATCCTACTCAGGTCACTAAGCCACACATGTTAGCCTAGAAAATTCTCGTATAATCATGTCCAATCTCACAGACCTCCACATACTTCTTCTATTGTGCTAGAAAACGATTTATACATTCTTCGTAGAATGAAAGCTACGTTAATAATACCCATGGGGCCGTAATTTTGATAAAAGGTATTGGATAGCATGCATCATTTTAAATATTATACTTTAAAGTTCAATGATTCAAGAGGATCCTTACGAATAGATTGAACTAGATCATGGGATGAGATACGTGATTGCTATAGAAATGAGAATACAAAATAGTTCGAATGTGTATAATCCGAAAATCTACATATGAGATATATTCAGATACATGTTAGAAAATAGACAGAAGTGGATCGACAATGTTTATTCCTTCCCACACTTGAAGGTTACAGCGTACAACAATAAGCAGAACCTTCCCCAGCTCCTCTCGTTCATCGTCTCCTCCGCCAGCTCCTCCTGATGTGGGTGACACCCGCAGTTAACCTGTGGAGCACAGGAATTTTGCTTAACCAAGCTCATCGTCACCGCTCGATGTCCCATATAACAATTACAAATTATTTGGAAACACCTCTGCATATATCATGCGTGCCGAGGGGGTTCTTGCGAATTGGCAAAGGCAAGTGCAAGCGCATCCTGCGGCGCTTTAAGCTAGCATCCGCAAAGGACTTCCACTTTGCTGTGGGCGGCTTTTGTGGGTTGGGAAATCGAATTGCTTATCACCTCTTGGCCTGACAGACATCATCATTCGATGCGACGACGACAGCGACACATTCGTTAAAGTTCTTAGATAACCTCGACTTACCTCGACTTCCCTCCTCTCCCCCTCTCGCTGCGTGGAGTCCTGCGCTTCAGACGCTCTAGTCTCTGTCTTTGTCGGAAAACCCTTTTGGCATTTTAGCATATGTATGTATATGTAGTTGACAAAATATGCAGCTGAGTCGTTAGCAGCGGAAGGTGAGGCACCCCCGATCCATCGACCCCCCCACTTCCGCAAATGTACTTGCAGCGAACGATTCGATTGTCAGGCCAAAGGAAACCTCCAATTGGGTTTTGACTCTCTGCGTTATTATTATTTCTGATATATGCGGTCTTACTTTGCGGTTGTCACTCGGTTGCGCTGTCACCACGCAGAGGACCCTACCCTACCCTGGCACCCCTGCACCAACGGCCCCAGGATTCGGCGTCAGCCCAACCCGAGTTTGGTCTGCACATCTGCGCCACCATCGCAGTCGACGGCGGCGTCTGCGTCGGCGTCGGCGTCGGCGTCGGTGGTCGTGCGGTCTATGCTCCATGTGTGTCTGTCGTGTCATGGTAACATGCAAATGAAGCGTGAGTTTTCGAAAGGTGTTGAAAACGGCTGCCAAATGTGTGTGTGCAACAACAACAGCAACAGCAGGAGTAGCAGGAGTAGCAGGAGGAGCAGGAGCAGCAACAGCCACAGCAGAAGAGTCTGGTTGGCTAGGGTCGGCATTCTCTGGCATTGAATTTGTTAAAGTCGCCTCCATCTGCATCTGCATAATTTGATGCCAACCATTTCAACTTTTATTCAGCTGCTTTTTTCATCTTTCGCTGACAGCCAACGCCTCGTGATGACGATCATTGGCATTTGTATCTGCGGGTTTATGTGTGTGCCCCCTCCTCAAAAGCCTTGGTGCCTGCGGCTCTCCAATTTTAGAACATGCTGTCGAAATTGTTTCGTAATTGCAATGTTGACGTTGCCCACGTGGCGACAGCATCGAAGCCAAACATGAGTTGCTGCTGAGGCAGTCTTCCCTCATCCTTGGTATACTATAGATCAGCAAAATGTTATTCTGGTACACTGAAATCGCATGCATCCAAGGTCCTTCTCGCGCCGAGGCCTTCTTCCCTCAGTTTGGCATGCTATTTTGGATTCGGTATTTCCAGGCTAGAGCTTAGGCTGAGTTGATGCCAAGACAGTGTTCCCTTATCTCTATCCTCATGTAGTTGTAAGTCTCTAATCGCATAGACTAAAACTCCAGCAATGTCCTTAAAACAAAGCCTAGCTCCAGCTGTTGCCTTCATTTCGGACTTTAACGGACCTCCATTTGTTCTATCAACTCGCTAGTGTAACAAAATTGCTCAGATGCAGCCTGGCAGAAGCGGGCCTTAAATTTCATTCAGAGGCTAATCCTTTCCAGCTGGAAGAGTCGTCTAACGCAGGAGTCGGCACCAGCTCACAGGAGCAACAATTGATATGGGAATATGTGCTTCGATAATTTTTAGACAATTTAAATCTAGCTTCAACCTGCCGTGCCGTGTCACGACTGGCAACGAGATACTTGGGAATTTGCATTGGTTGCTGCTCGAAATCTCTTGAATCTCGTGTTCGTGTTTCGACTCTCTGCCATCTGTAGCTGCAGCCTCGGG
This sequence comes from Drosophila navojoa, assembly GCF_054131105.1. Lineage (NCBI taxonomy): Eukaryota > Metazoa > Arthropoda > Insecta > Diptera > Drosophilidae > Drosophila > Drosophila navojoa. The sequence continues at coordinate 24,666,784 of NC_142892.1, forward strand.
TTTCAGCATTCCCGTGTCGACACGAGCCCACCCACCTAGAGGAGAAGCCACACATGTGCGTAATTTTCTTTACGAGCGCATCACAGACAAGAGGCGAGGCGGTTAGTCAGCAGTTGAATGTGTTGCCCACAAAATGTCGGCTGGCATGCAGGAGTCCTGAGTCCAGAGGACGGCTCTGTGCAAGTAGAAAATTCAAATTTGAAAATATGGAAATGCAACGAAACTGACAATGGAAATGAAGTCGTGGCAGAGGCAGCTGCTCCTAGCAGACTGCGGAGCGAAGCGCTGGCTGTAATTCGATTAACACCTTGGTCGGAAGCGTTGGCGGCGACTCTCGGCGTTTAATTGCTTGCCAGCGTCAATGATGGCCCACGGAGCAGCAGCACTCGAGGCAGCAGCACAAGTGAGGCAGCAGGAGTTGGGGGAGCAGCTGCCACCCGCTTAGCGCTTGCGGCGGCGCTTGGTTGCGGCTTATTAGGTGCGGAAATCTTTATTGATTGATGCATTGTTTGTTTGGCCCGCTGAGCTCGCGGCTATTGCAGGGGTTGGGGGCGTCGTCAAGTGGCTCCATAATTCTTTCAGTGCTGCATCGTCCTTGGTCTAAGTGGCAGCTGTTAACTGCCGCCAGGTTCGAGTCATCTCGGAATGAAAACGGGAAATGGGATATCAGTGACATGGCAAGTGCCTCATATTAGAGCACACCAATCTAGATCAATTGCATTTTAAAGTTTCATTTTCGATTCGATTACGTTGAGCAAGTTCGTAAATCTATTTGAATGACTCGATAGATAGAAGTTAAAGCTAAAATGTGGAATACAATATGCTATACAAGACTAAGGAACATAATTCAAATTTTATAAATAAATTTTTAGGATCCATTCACACTTTTTTCCTCTAGCTGATCCTACTATTCATATAAAATAATTTGCAGTGTATATATGAATATAAATGACTGTAAACGGTCAAGACAATCCTTTACAATTAAGGGAAAAATACAAAACAAAACTCTTTTATATACTCAAATTTTATTTGAGTATAAAGTGTGCTTTATCAAAATTAATTCCTATTTATATCAGTGATCCATGTTCACTTGCTCAATATTATTTTCAATACCTCCCAGTCGACTACCTCAATTCTTTGACCTATCGCATCCCATACTCATCTCTCCTCCCCGCTGGCTAATCATCATTCAACTTATTATCATAACTCATCAATTAGATATACCTCAATCAGCACTCTGCTCAAATCTCACTTGGTTTAACTTTAATTAATCAAATATTACTTGGTTCAACTTAAATAAATCAGCGCACTGCAGAGTCTTAAGCATTATAGAATATAACACTATATGGAAAACACTATATAAAAACAGAAGGAATATAACCCTATTCATAAAATTAAATAAAAGGATTAAAATATAGATAGATACAATATAGATGATCTGCTTTATTCGAATCTAGTTCGTAGATGATTCAATATCAATTGAAGAGGAATCAATTGTTTAATTACTTATTAACTACACTAAAATAAAATAGTTAATTTTAATTATCTAATTTTACCCAACAACATTTGAGTAGTAGAAAGAAGAAGAAGGTGTTCTAGGTATTCGATCATGATGAATAAGTTCAACTTGTTTGTGATTCATGAGCCAAGTCTCTTAATATATTCCCATGTATCAGCAACTCGAATAGTTTTTGAAGCATATCTCATTCAATCATCCACTCAAGCTGGTGCTTTCGTTTGGAAGTTCAATAGAACATTAGACGAATAGAATCATTGTTGGTCCGTTGGAACTGAAAGAGGAACTAAAAGGTTACCGTATCTAATGGTTTACTATGATCATAGATGCACAGATATATATATATATATATATATATATATATATATATATATATATATATATATATATATATATAGAGAGAGAGAGAGAGAGAGAGAGAGAGATGAAGAGAAAGTCACAGAGACACAGGTTAATGGCCCAGGCCCGGAATGCATTTAAATCTGTATTCGCTCTGCACTTTTCATCTGTGTTGTCCTGCGCCCACTTTGGTCCTTGGAGTTCAACTTCATTTGCAGCTCACAAATTGCATTCGGCGACAATGGACGCCTCGCCGGCTGGCTGGCTGACTGAACAGATGGATGGATGGATGGAGAAATCCTCTTTAATTAGTTTGCCTTTCGTTTAATGCAATCGCGAAAATATTTTTTAATTTAAAAAGCGTAATTCAATATCTCGCGTAATTTTATTTCTCTCACTGTGCGCAGGGCTCCACGAAGAGCGGGTGCCACGCCCGCAGGAGGAGGAGGTCAGTCGCACAAAGTGCCTGCCACTCATTGTCAGCTCTAGCCATCTTCCGACGGCTCCGTCCTTTTGTGCGTACCCTGTTCGACTTTTTTCCCTCGATTTTAAGTGCCATGTGAACAATTTTTGCGTATTCTTTGATCGATACATGCACACGTACACACATTCGTACATACATGCATGTGTGTGTGCCACAACAACTGCGAGTCCTGCGCCAGAGGCGACAACTCCGGGAAAGGCGCCCAAAGTGACCTGCATTCCGCCGGATGACACTGCCTGATTTCCAACAATGTTCTTGTTGCTGTTCGCTGTGCGTTGTGCATTGAGCGTTGCTCGTTGTTTGTTGATTGTTGTTTGTGTTGCTTATTTTGTGGAAATTAACGCAGGAAATACCGCAACGTATGGCTGTTGCGGCGACACCTCCTGCCCCCGATCGGAGTCGCCTCGCCGCTGAACAGGGTCGACAAGAACAACTGTTATTTGGGACACATGTTGTTGATGCAAAGTCGTTGCTCTATCTTCCTCTCCTTCTCTCTCTCTCTCTCTCTCTCTCTCCCTCTTTGTCTCGTCCTTTCTGTCTCTCTCTTTCCTTCTCTGATTTGAAGAGCTGATCAAATTTCATGGTTGAAGCCTTAAGTGCAATGCTCCTGTATTTGGTGCTTCAACAGGACACCGAAATCCTTGTACGAAGGAGAGAGAGAGAGAGAGAGAGGAGACAGAGCTATAGAGTAATTGCAAAATTTAACAAAAATGCAACAAATGTTTGTGTGTCAACCCCATCAGCATCAAAGTGGACGCAGAAGAGGAAGTCTTTTTTCAATAGAAATTTGAGCTCTGACTAAACGGGAAGTTAATTTCGACAATAACTTCTTATGCTGCAACTGCAACAGCACTGAGAAAAACACAAATATACCGTGACTGGACTGAATAAAGGTAAAAATAAATTATGCATGATTAATAATAAATAACAGCATTAAGCAATGAAAAAAAAAAACTATATATGTGTATCCCATGAAAAAAAAATTTATTTAATTTAATATTTAATTATTACTAAATAAATAAAGAACTTAAAATGTGAGGCTATAACCTAAACTCTATGCAAATAAAATTTTACAAATGCCACTTCACTTGCTGCTATAAATATTACTTGGTCTGATAGAATTCCTATTTCTTCAATTAATGAATGATGATTTACTTGCGATCTGCTATATAACAATGATTAGTTTGGATTAGTTTTAGATAGCCGGATGGTCTGAGTTTCAGAGCGCTCACATCTTATATTTCTATGTATAAGTGCTTAAGTGATATGTATGTATTAAAAAATGAATCAATTACGCAAAGCAGTGCAATGATTTTTTGTAAGCCAAGAAATATATATTTGCCATATCCATAGATCCATTAACTGAGATCTGCCTTGAACTACTTCAATATATATTAAGAATTTATTATTTAACAAATATATTTCATTCTTTGGAAATTATCCATGATCATGCCATCCAAAATTCATTAGTACATTCAAATTTACCTATCGTTTAAAATCAAAACATTAATTAATAAACTAATTTTAAAGATATAAATTCAATTTTTATTTCTTCTTTCATATTCTTTTCTTTCTTTCTAAATGAATGTGGTTCGAGATAACATTAAATTCTTTGCTGTGGTCGACTCCTCTCGTTTTAATTCCCTCTGTGCCTCATCCTTAAAAATTGTTTTTTATGGCAAAAAGGAAAGAAAACAAAATTTGCAATGTGTCAGCTGCAAGTGCAGCGCTCGATGCTGACGTGGCTGGCGTCTTAAGTTCCTCGCCTGGTAGTCGTAGTCCTCTAAATATATGACATTTTGTGCACAACAGGAAATTGACTTTTCATCGACAGGACTGAGCGGGAGCAAGAGCAGGGAGAAGAAGAAGAATGCGGCGCAGCAGTCTGTAGAAAATGAAAAAAAGTTGCCGCAGACGAAGAAGAGGAAAAAAAAGGACTTGCGAAATCCTATGCAAATAATTTCATTTTCAGGCTCAGTGCGCGTCATGCGGTGTTGCCACATTCCGTGAAAAGAAAGTGCTACGGCTGCTTCTTCTTCTTGTTCTTCTGCTTCATCGTCAGCTTCATCTTCTTCGTATTTTTGGTCTAGCGTCAAAGCTGTCAAAAAAGCTTCAGCAACAACTTCCGTTACACGAGCGTGTGGCTGCGGATGAGAATTGGCCACCAAAAACCTGCTCAAAAGTAAAGCCATTAGCGGAATGTCCTTTACTTAGCTTATAACGCAATTTTCTGTTTTTTTTTTTTTTTCGCTTTTATTTTCTATTTTCGTTTTCTTTTTTCCACATTGTCTGTTGCTTCGTTAGCCAGAGTTTTGGACACACTGTGCCTGCCCCGGCCCCTGATGCTAAATGACAACTTCACTGTCAGCATTTTCAACTTTTGCCCCCCTCTGCCTATCTCTCTCTCTCTCTCACACACACACACACACATATATATATTGTCTTTGACTCTTTCACTTTTGTGAATCTGTGTTGTCCATTTTTCGGCAGCTAAGCAAAGTTTTTCGCTGCATTCTGGTCCACAACTTTACTGCAGCGTTAATGAAGTTGAAGAATTTTTTGTTTCGTTTTCAGTTTTATTATATCCATTTCTATTTTCATCTTTATGTGTATATTGTCGCTGGGTTACGTTGGTTTTAGCAATGACGACTGTCTGTATAAGCCCAAAGCAATTCGCAGGAACTGCCAAAGCTTGGATATAAGATCAACCCTTTCCATAATTGATTCACTTTTAGTTAACAGTTTGGATTATTCTATATGATTCTTATATTATGCGTATTTGTTATCATGAGATGACAGCAAATTTGCTTTGAAATATATTTTAATTAATACAAATATTAATATTCTGTCGTCATATTCTAAAACAAAGGTAACAGAAAGTATTTGAAACTAAGAAATGTTAAGGATAACATAATTGCAGCAAAGAGCAGTGTTAATGTAAATGGCCGCAAGCAGGCGTCGCGAAGCATGTTATTTTAGAGCTGTGTCCTGTCACTGTTAGATGCAACGTTAACAGCAGATAAATTTGAACGAAACTTTTAGATGCGCAGAGAGGACAGCTACAACCCCTAATCGCATTGCTGTAAATGTGAACATTTCCCCTGCATTGGAGCGCAGCAAGCTTTGCCAAATAAAAAAAACTTCAACGCACTTTTTTAACCTTCAAAACTAATCATCAGCGTTTCGTTAAGCGCTTTGCAGATTGGGGTCGTCGGCAGCGCTGCCCGCGTGGTGTCGACAGCGTCGTCATGCGCAGAGCGTTCGCTGCGCGACGGCAAAGACTAGTCAAACGAGTAAAGCAACACAATGAACGCAGCATCAGAGCCCTCCCACGACCAGTGCTGCCAACTTTTTACCAGAATAAAAAGCTGTTTTTAGATGGAAGAAACGGAAAAAAAAGCTGAAAATTTTTACAAAAAAGCCTAAAAAAAAGCGGTTATTATAGTTTGATTGTTTTTTTTTTTTTTTTTTTTTAATTTACAAGATTTTTAGCATGCTATCTAATTCTTCGCGACTAGCATCGGTTTCAGAATCGTACGACCTGTTAGTACCTATCATGCGAAGATAATTTGAAGGAACTTTGTATTCATAGCAGCATTTGCCCAGTCTTCGCAAACCATATCTGTGTGTTATATTAAATAAAAAAGTAATATATATATCGGTATCATCTTTTCACTCTCAATAAAATATTACCTTATGCTAAGAATACTGTTTATTGTGCTTAGGCTCATTGAGTTCCTTAACTTGGACTTTACCAAGTTAAGCTGGCTAAATACGCGTTCCACCTCCGCGTTGGACCATGGTAATGAAAACATTTGCAGGGCAACAGCTGCCAAGTCAAGGAATCGGCGGTTGCCGCCAGAATCCTTGTAATTGGAGACTTCATTCCAAAATTCGGAGCTGTCATTAACGTTTTCCCACTTAACTAGATTAATATCATAGTACTGCCGCTCAATGTCGGCTATTCTGTCTACTTGGAGGTGTTCCAACAATTCTGTAATTACTTTTTTTTTAGTTGACACAATTTTATCAACGGAAAAAACGTCAATGTTTTTTAAGATTTTAAAATTGTCGGGGAGACTGCAGATAAAATCAAAATTATTTAACGGTCGGTAGAAGAATCTGAAAAATTGGTTACCTCTGCTTTAGCTGCTTGATAAGTTCAATAACAAAAGAAGAGCAGCGAGCACGAATTTCTTGTTCGAGGCCTGCATCGATATTTAAAGACTTGATTTTCTTTTCAAAATCATACCCTTTGTACATATCGGATTCTACATGCTCTTTTCTTACAAGTGGCAACCGCCATGTTAACCATGGTGCGCGCAGAGGTTTGTGCAAGACTTAGCTTAAGTGTGTGTTAGTGCTACATATCCGAACGATATACATATTAGGCTAAGGCAATTAGCATTCGATATATACAAAAAATATATACAATATTTAATACAAAGTACATGTTTTCAGTATTAAAAAAAATCGAAGTATTAAAAAAAATCGAAAAAAGCCTAATTCATTTTCAAAAAAAGCCAGAATTCCCGCTTCCCGCAATTCTTAAATATTTCCCGCAATTTGTCTTCGGAAAAAGCCAGATTTGACGGGAAAAAAGCTGAATTGGCAGCAGTGCCCACGACACTTGCGCGCTCCGTGTTGCTCTCCCTACGCTTTCTACGCTCTCTGAGCGGTTGAAAAAAACTGAACGAAGACTGCTGCTACAACAACAACAGCAGTCGTGCTCGCTCTCTTGCACTCGTGCTCGCGCGCTCGTCCTCTCTTTCATTCGTTAGCGTTTTTGCCAGCATACAGAACAATTTCGTGCGAGCACGTCAGTTTGAAATCGTCGCTCGCTGCATTCACTTCGCATCCAAGCCGACCCGCACGCAACGCGGCCGTCGCGCAACAAACAACCAACGACCGTCGAACTCGAGCTCGAACGCGACGTTCAAGTTGAAGTTGAAGCAAAACGCAAACAAAAAAAATTACACACGAAAATAAAAGGAGGATTTACCGCTTGCCTCGCATCGCACCTGTGTATGTTCTAGTGTCCTGTCATTTTTGTGTTGTCGCGTCCATCGCGTGTGTCTCTCAATTGAAATCGTGCAGCAAGAAATTTGGCAAACCGAATTCAATTTGAAATATTGTGAAATTGTTGTTGCATTGTTTATTCAGAAGAAGTAAGAAGAAGCAGGCATAAGACAAATGCCGAAAGTGTATCAGACATCGAGAATGTGCTGCGAATAGCAAGATCATAACAAAGAAATCAAAAATATTGAAATCCAAGAAATTGAGCAAAGAAATTCTAATAAAATGTTGGCGCTTCGCCCAGCTCCAGCTCCAGTTCCAATCGCAAGTGCCGTGCAAAAGTGCTGAAGTGCTCAAGTGCTGAAGTGAGGAGTTGCCATTGAACAACGCCACGACAAGTGTTCCTCCGCAGAGGAGCTGACTGTCTTCTGCGCCCTCTTTTCGCTCCTCTTTCCGGTCCTCTTCTCACCTCTCGCCTCATCTCTGTTTCATCTCTGTCTCTGTCTGTGTGAGTGTCGGCTTTCCGGGCCCCACCAAAAGCCGCCAAAATTAAGTTCTCAAAGCAGAGCCAGCTCCACGCATACCGGCAAACGGACAGCCTCTACGACGGTGGCACCGACACCGACGACGACGAATGTCCTTTGGAGTCGACCACTATGAATCCCTACGAGTTTGAGTCGACGCTCGACTGCCGCGACACGGGCGGCGGGCCCTGCCCCGGCACCCTGCCCATGACCGGACGCCACGCCCCCACCGCTGGCGCTGGCGGCTCCTCCGGCGTGCACAGCCAAACGCTCCAGCACCAGCAGCAAAACCAACAGAATTTACAAGCCGCGGCCGCAGCAGCCGCCGCCGCCGCTCAGCAGTCCTCACACTACGACTACGAGTATCAGCATTTGCCGCATCGTCCACCGGATACCACAGCCAACTCGACGGCGCAGCGCACACACGGCAGACAAGGTGAGTAACTCTACCTGCACCTGAAGCAGCGAGCAGCAGCAACCTTAACATAAAGCTATGGCTATAGATATAGCCGTTGTATCAGAATTCCTTTTCGATAAAGAGTCCAACACGAATAGTCTGTAGATGTCAAGGAGAAGTTGCAACTCTATATAATATATTAAATAATATATCAAATTATACTTAAATATCTTGAATAACACCATAAATGTATTCGCTGTTAAATATGTATCACAAAATTAATTATATCTGATATGCACCTCTATATTGTGAGTACAGCTGTGAATGGAATTTCATAATGTAGTGGATAAGAATTACAGATTACATACATATGTAATATATGTTTTGTTAATAGGTATTCTATATAGACTTGAAAGCATTGCAATTTGCGAACAGCCCGTCTATTATGGAAAATTCGCAAATTGAATTATGTTGATAACATTACATTACATATACAATATTATGAATCATTTAAACGAAGTCTTATTAATATGCTTCTTTCCCTCGTGCTTAGCTAATACTCAATGAATTTACGTGTGATCAACATAAACGATTTCCCATTCTCAAAATTGAAATTGCTTTAAAATTTTATTTAAATTTGTGTTCTACTTGAATAATTTAAATACCCGAAATACATTTTAAAGATTTTTACTCAATATTCAGAAATATTTGTTGAGTTCTATACCTGTCTAAGTGTGATTTATGAATATTGAGATAATATTCCCTTCCTACCTGAATACTATAAACAAGCCAAAGAAACTTTAAGGTGCATGTCAATAAAGTTTAAGGTTTTACTATTCATGCACATTCTCACTCAACTTTTAAAGTTCTCATTTGAATAAATGTAATGTTAGAGTTAAAGTGTTGAAAGCTCTAATACTTCGCATTCAGAATAATATCGTAGTTCTAAGTAATTGAATTCAGTTAAGTTTATGGAGTGTATAAGAGATGCATTAAGTATCATTAGCTGAGTCATTAGTGAAATTAAAAATTGGTAAGGAAAGACGTTGGCTTAGCTCCTGATCCTGCCATTTAATTGGAGCTAATTCCGGGGAAACTGTTTGGCTCATTAGTGGAAAACTTATTGTTCATTGCACTGCTTCGATGGAAATTCAATAATTATTTGAACTAAGCCAGCTCAGAGCTAAGTCCGTTAAGCCGTGCGCCCAGGGGAAGCTTTGAAAGGCAGCCAGCCGAGAAATGAAAATGCTGGAGCAGATTTTGGTTTTGATTTTCATTTACATTTTCATTTTCAAACTGGTGACAAGTTTAACCGAAAAATTAACGGCGCTTATCGCTGCCAACACATTTTGCATAAATTAAACAAATTAGGCAAAAGCCACGTTGAGCCCGAAAAGTGAATTCGATATTCGAGACCGGGAACACGACTTTTCCGATTTTTCCAGCTGAGCGGATTGTTAATAATAGACAAAAGCAGCATTAAAATCATCATAATAATAAATAAGAGCTACCAAACGATGCAGCAGGCCGCCGTTTCATTCCGCTGTTTCCATCCAATCACAATTTCAATTCCCACTCCCATTGCCATTCCCTTTTCCATTTCCATGTTTAAGAATTCCAAATGCGACGCCTGCGGCTGCGGCGTCTGTTAGAAGAGGGAAAAACCTCGAAAAACTCTCGAGTTAGGGTTTCGAGTGGAGTTTGGTTACAATTGCGAGTCGCAGTCCTCTCAGCCCGCAATGTCCTCTTTGTCCTTTCTGCCTGTTGTCCTTGCCTGCGTTTCGCAGTAGGTACGCCTTCAGGTCTGCGTCCTGCCTCTCCGTCCTTTTGCCTTTGTCGCTTTTCACAACGAATTTTCCGTTGTTTTGTTGCCTGGCAAATTTAATCCAAGCCTCTATCCCTTCCACAAAAATCCAAGCAACTACTTTCCCCATTTGACAAACTTCCAGATGCATGCATATATTTTATACTATTTTTGTTGAAATTGTAATGAAATGAGATAAGAAAGTGATTAATGCAATTATTAGAGAATTTACATTTTCCTAATTATCGTTCTCTAATACATAGTTGAGTATATTCTTTTCGATACGAATGAAACGAAATGTCCGTATGTAGCCAGAAGCAAATATGAGTGCGAAGTCCTAGATCAATTTTATTATTTCCGACCATCCATTCTCCTTCCCTTTCGCACACACGCATGTAATTTACATAACTTTACTTCTGGCATTTCCTTTTTTGCTTCATCTCCTCCGTTGGCTGGCGCTATAAAAACAATTGCCGAACAATTGAAGTCAAAGCGAATTACAGACACACACACACAGACACGCACACGGACAGAGCCAACAAAAGCGAACTCAAATAGGTGGAGAATGGGAGAGCGCAATGAGAGTTAGAAAGAGAGTTGAAGGCAGCAAAAGAACCGCTTCTTTTGCGCTGCACACAAGGTGTTAACAGCGTGAGAGAGAGAGATAGAGCGACAGAGTGAAAGAATGAGTGAACGGCTTGACTACCTGCTGGCTCGAGTGAAGAATCCCGCAAAACAAAATTGTAAATTTACAGCAAAAACACAGAAATAAATTTCGTAACTGCAAGCAATAAATTGCAAAACGGCTACTGCTACAGCAACAGCAACAGCAACAACAGCAAATGTAGCGACAACAACAACAACAAAGGCGACTTTCGGCACTTCACTTTTGGCGAATGAAATAAAATTCAATAAAATGTTGGCTTGCCGAATGGAAGCCGTTGAGGGCGGGGGGCGCGGCCCGTAAATTGTGAACCACTTCAGCGGGCAGCTGGTAAAGGCAACTCGGCTCCTACCAATAGACAGTGAGTGTTCCCTAACTTTGGCTCCCCTCCGTCCACTCCACGCCTCCTTCCACCCGCTCAGCATGCCATAAAAATTCTGAGCGAAAATGTTGCGCCTTCTTTTGGTTTGGTTTGGTTTCGTTTCTGTGTTTTTGTTTTTATGGTAGCATAAAAATGCGCAGAGAATAGAAAATGAGAAAAATTCTTCTCTCGCTTGGCAGCTGTTGATGTGTGAAAATATTGCAAAAAAGAAATAGGAAGAACAAAACTAAAAACGACACGAAAAAATTAAAAAAAAAAAAAAAATACAGCAATTGCTGCGAATATTAGAAGTCTTGTATATATGTACGTACACATGTTTATTTTACGGCTTCCGATTTGCATCAATGACTACATTTTTATTTTGGCCAGAACCAATTAGCCAATTAGCCAAATTAGCCGAGTGCCTTTCGGTCGAGGGAAGCACGCAACGCATTTCGAAACTGGAATTCAACAAGGTCGCATTTAGAGTGGAAACAGAGAGTAGAAACACTTCGATTTTCAATTTTCTCACAATGATTTTTTCAGCAGCGCAAAAACCAAATAAATAAAATAAAAGTATTTGTTTATGTTGCGGCTGATTAGTTTATGATACCCGCCCGAAGACCCGCCCGTCTCGTCCCACTTAATGAGGCCGCGCGCCCACATTCGTGGTCGTTTTTCCACCTTTGGCCCCAGCAGCGATTGTTGAGTATCCACTTGGCCCCCTCGCACCCTGAACTTGTTTATTTTTGTTCGCTTTGGGCGTTTCTTTGCGAAACTCTGGACTCTTTCTAATATTCCATAACATGTTAATGCGTTTTAGTATTTGGATTAAGTTTATTTCAGTGCCAGACAGATGGGGTATGCCGAACTACTCAGATTCGTAACAATATAACCTATAAAAAAGAAGGAAAAACTATAGGCTCTCTTTTAATGACATACTTCCGTCCAGTTAAATAGTAACGATTGTTATGATTGATAGTCGATTCACACACAAATTATATCGAATAGATAAAATAAATAAAGATCATCAGGTCGAAGATTATAATTAAATTGCTTACCTTCTATAGAGAATATCTCAGTTGACTGCTATAAATTGATCGGATTATCATTATCAATATATAGAATAAGTTTAACTCTGTTTCTTTGTAATATAGGGTATCTTCTAGTTGATCACTTTTGCTTAGTTAACTTCCCTTTATTAAGTTCTATGACTAATCCAAATCTGTAAATCTGCAGATGACACCTCAGCTACGTGAGTCACTCTACAGGGTATCTCCAGTCGACTCCCACTTGCCTCACTCTAACATAAACATAGCTGTTGTTGTTTAGATTTGTTGCGGCAATGATTGTTGGCGGGTGCGGTCATTTTCTTGGTTTCCTTCAGCTGGTTCTTGGCAACGCATATTTCAATAGATTTGCACTTGACGCAGTGATCCACTCCACTCCGATAGGCGCGGTCTATTTTTGTAGGGCCTTCGAAACCGCTCACTTTCGATGGTGCGTCATAGATGTGGTCTATGACTGATGGCAAATGCTAAATCGAACTTAAGCCAGAATACCGCATATCGGCAAACCTTCGTTGGTTGAATAAAATTCCATTTGCCTAACTTTTTAGTTGTTTCCTATTGAATTTGAATTTGTTTCATTTCAGTTCTTTCGCATTTCGAGAGTCTTTCATCTATTTATCATATATTTATTTAACATATAGATTTCGAATCTTTTTATTTCAAATGTTAGCAATATGTAAATCCAAACAGACTTGAATCATTCGTTCTCTTGTGTGAGTTTCTATGCGTAATCTGACATAATTAAAATGACGCATTGATAAGAACAAATCTAAAAATGATTTCATTAAACATTATTTGCATTAAATAGTGGCTTATGTGAAGAGAAACTTCAAGGTGGCTTATGTATTATGCATATCTAAATGATAATCTGCAATAACATCTCAATATTTTGTTGTTATTCATGTCCGTGTATAAAATCAACAGTAATTGCAATCGGCTAGCACAAATCCTCTTCAGCTCTTCCTCTTCCTCTTTCTCTCTCCCTCTCCTCTCTCCCCTGTTTGGCCTAAGTGATCTGGCGACCAAGTGCGGATTTGAGCTGATGGCTGGGCGCCTAATCCTCACTTGCCGATAAGCTGCTCAACGGCTTATCCTTAAAATCAACCTGGCTAGCGGCCCGATGGGCCCTAATGATGCCATAAGCACAGCTGTCATACTAGGACCTGCGGCGACAAGAAAAGGCCAGTAAAACACATATCAAAGATGTGAATCTTCACATTGCTCTGCAGCAGCAGAGCCTCGCCCTGGGGCCGGGCAATGTCGCATGGCAGCGACAAATGTAAAATTTCTGCAGCAACGATTCTCGCATCCTTTTTCCAAGAGAGATCTGCGGAAACTGTCAATGACAGAAGCTGACTAGGCGCCGGCGAGCGAAATTCCAACTTGTTACTTCCTGACAGCTGTCAAAAAATTTGCAAACACCCAACAACAACAACAACAGCAACAGCGACAACAACAAACGGAAACAACAACAACAACAACAACATCAGCGATAGAAAAAAGAAGTAATATGCAAAACTATGCGTCGAATTGTGCGCAGAATTATGTAAATCAAAGCGATTTGTAGCAGCCCAAATTGGAAGGGGGAAAAAGAAACACGGCAAAAAGGAGTAAAACTGGCAGCGACAAAAAATTGACAGAGCGCCATAGTTGGGAAATTCAAAATGTCAGTGCAGACACGAGGAGAGGGAAACGGACATTCGACTGGGAAGAAAAATGCTGGGAAAATTACACGTAAACAGCAGGAGGCCACAACAAGCGGCCCTTTGTCTGTAGCAATTTTTTGCGCAGCGCGCAAAAGGACTACAAGGACTCGCACACAGATGTGTATATAAATATATATATATACATACTTATATGTATATATGTAGGCGCACACTCAACAGGCCATAAGCAGCCCATGCACTCGACCCAGCCACACGCTGGAAGGGGCGGGGTCTTAGAGGCATTCGGACCTCATCGAGGCGCAGGACAACCGCAAATGAGCAATATTCGAGCTGGCAATCCCTGGCTGAGAGATAAATTAGCACCGACAATTCGTTAGGTGTGCGAAAGGTGAAAACCCGACCCGACCTGACCTGACCTGCTGCGAGACGTGCTCTGCACTCGTCTTCAGCTTCTCTCTCTCTCTCTCTCTCTCTCGCTCTCTCTCTCTGTGGTGCAGTTGCACCACCAGCTGATAGGTCGCTAATGTCGCTTTGTCATTACGAGATTAGCCCGGGGCAGTCCGCCGTAGCCCTATGCAGAGCGCCTCGTTTTCTATGCCAAGCCTCATTGGCAGCCGTTTCCTGCTGCCGGGGGTCGCTGGCAATGAAAGGGATGGGAACGGGAGGCGATGCTTCCCCGTTCATATTACAATTTGATTTTTGAACGGTTGGAATAAAGCCGCTTAGAGCCGAATAATATTCGTGCCAGGTTTCGATCTCGCACTCAAAATTAATGCTGACTTGGGATTTGATATTTGTTTAAAACTGAAATCGAGTTTGTGCCGCGGAAGCATCTGCCAGCGGATGCTCCAACTGCCTTCGGTTGCTGCCGAAGTTGTGACAGCTTCTGTTTCGTCTGCCGCAATCTGAGGCATTAGTCACCACATGCCACGCACAATGTATAGCATTTTATGAGCCGAACACATTGTCTGGACTTAGTGACTGACTGACTGGCTGGGCGAGTGGATGGCTGACTGAATGCCTGGCTGACTGATGATTGTTTACAGTAATTGCAGCAGCAGCAACTGCTGTGAATTCGCTCTCTAGGTTGGCGGCCCCCAGGACCCAGCCCGAAGCACGCAGAACCCATAAAAATATGCGAGTGTTTCGCCTTTTTATTGTCGAACATTAAATTTATTATTTTTTATAGAATGTTTCACAACTGAATGCAAATTTGTTTGAGTTGCGTTCTTGCCTGACTCGGCCCGGCTTGCCTTGGCTTGACTTGGCTCGGTTTGGCTTTTACGGGCGCCCAGCATTTCTTATTCTTATTTTTAATTGCATTAAGCGCTGGCCAAAACCCCATAACTGAAGCTGCACTCGAGGCTGAGACAAAGACTCCTCTCCTAGGCAGCCCATAAAAAATTATGTTTGCTCGAGAGTTTTTCAGAAGTTGTTAAAAACTCTATGGAACGACAAATTTTTAGTGCGCCCCGAATGGGTTTTACATTGAAGCCTGATGATGATGTGATGTGATGTGATGTGATGCTGGGGGACTTCCCGCTGTATCTGGCTGTGGGAATGCACTTGCCAATTGACGCCTTCGCGCCACGCCCATGCCCCCGCCACTTCCTCTCATCAGCTGCTGCCAGCTGCCGGCTATCACTAATAAAATATATCAGAGTCGCTATAAATACTCGAATATATGCCACTTGAACGGAGCTCGCACCACTGCAGGCTGTGGCTCTGAAAGATTTCATTTATCAGCGCTGCCCGGAAGCCACCAAGGCGAGAGAGACAGACTGAAAGAGAGATAGAGAGAGCGATAGAGAGAATCAAACTTTTGACCGATATATACTCGAGTGTGTGTTTGTTTGTGTGTAAAGGCTGGCGCTGTAATAAATCCAACAAATAATAAAAGCAGAGACTGAACTGAAGAAGAAGCAGACGAAAAAACAACACACACATTCGCACACACACACAGACACACAGTTTTAATGCGCCGAAATCTGGGCACCTTAAATCGGCTTAGAGGACGAAATTAGGCAACAGATAAGGACAGGACAGAGGGACAGACTGGACAGAGCTGGACGCCAGCTGTTGGTCCACTAAAAAGGCAAACAAAATGCGGTCACTAATAAAATTTGGCGCAGCGCGTTCTTTGGATAAACAAAACAGAAATTTCCCTCATAATGTCGCGCCCAGAGTTTGGACATTTCGTCTTTAGAGGCGAACAATAAAAATAGCAACAACAAGGAACAGAGAGAGAGAGAGAGAGAGAAAAATAACATTTCTAGGGCTTATCAGATTGAAAATCCAGCACAGCCATGTTGACAAATACCACAAGAAAGAGCGAGAGAGAGAGAGAGAGAGAGCGAAAAAATCAGTGAAAATCATTTTCGTTTTTATGGTATAACAGGCAAAGAGATAGAAGCTGAAGGAAATAGATGACGAAACGAAAGACAAAGCGCAACGAAACAGAACAATAAAATAAAATTTAATATACATTTGAGACCAAAACAAATAGGCAGCAAAATAGGCGCACAGCCATGGGAAAGAGAGAGAGAGGAGAGCAAGACGAGCAGGAAAATGGAAAATGTTGGCTTGTTTGTAGCTGCTGTTGTTATTGAAGCAGCATTAGGCGGCAGTCGAAACAATGTCGCAGCTGTACATCAAGAGAGAGAGGGAGAGAGACAGAGACAGAGAGTGAGATAGAGAGAGAGAGGGACAGACGTAGGCTGTGTGTGTGTAAGTCGGCTCGACTCTTGGACTTTTTTCAGCCGGAGCTGAGGACACTTGAGTAGTTTTCATGTTCAGTTATACGAGTTGAGTATAGGGGAGAATGCTTTATATGGGCACTTGAGGCAGCTGGAAGTTGTGGCTGCGCAGAGATCGAGTGATAAGGCGACTGATACTGCCAAATGATGAACTGAATTGCAGGCCCCCTAAACGTCATCCTGGGGCAGGGCTAAAGCTGTGCGCCGATCACCGAACAGTTGTATCTTTAAGATACATTTGCCGGCTGCACGCAGTGCGTTCGTCTAATGGAAGTTTTACGATAGTTGGAACAATGCAACATCAATTTTTATGAAGGCTCTTTCTTTTCTTGTTTGTCTTTTTCTTTTTTTTTTTTTTTTTTTTGGTGAGGACGGAAAGTTTGTGTGTGTACATTAGGCGCTTGCATAGATGTAGATACAAGATACATTTACACGCTGCACGCGGGGAGTGTTGGGCCAACAACAACCACGCTAACAACAACAACAAGCAACACCAACAACAACCACATTTTTAGCACATTTTCGGCATATCAGCTTACAATGGACGCGACACGCAGGACGAGGCATCAGGTTTCTCGGACCCGGCTGTTCGTCATTTGCTCTGCCTGTCTGTCTCATTCTCTCTCCCACACACACACACTCTCTCTCTCTGTCTCCCTCTGTTTGTCTTATTTTATGCATATCGCATATCGTATAACCTGCTTTGGGCATCTTTTGCCCACCCTCGTCGCTGCCTAATGAAAGGCCGTTAGTGCCCTGCGTCCGGCTGAAAAATGCGGGAGCAGGCATTCGAGAGTCGTAAAATAATAATAGTGTCTCGAAAAAATCCAAATAAAAAGAGAAAGAGAAAGAGAAAGAGGAGGAGAAGCAAAAGGAGAAGGAGAGAGGGAATGGAAACATACGCATAAAGAAAAACAGGTCTTAAATTGAGCCACACTGTTCTTTCATCTGACTCTCTCTCTCTCTCTCTCTCTCTCTCTTTCTGTTGCTCTCTTTCACTCGTAGACTATCAAAGTGTAAATGTTACCTAATGTTTTTATTTGATTAGCGTTCGCTACGTGCCGCATTTGTTGCTCGTCTTGTTTGGGCCCAAATAAAGAAAACAGAAAATCTCGTGCATTTTCCTTGGAATTTGTCTTCTGGCCTGTTCATATATCTGGCGAGATTTCCTCTTCGCTGAGCTGCTGCTGCCGCTGCAAGATTAATTGTGTGCGCGTAAATTTTTTAATTTCGTGGAAATAATGTTGAGCCCTGGAATTTCATTTCTTAAGCCCGGGTCGCCAGTCTGGACAGCGGGTAATTTGTTTGTGATTTGCATTCCTGAGAACTCTTAATTCGTATATATTTTGACTTAAAAGAAGAAATTTAATCGTGAACTTTACGATTTGGGAATATGAATTATACGTAATACATTCTATAAAAGCATTGCTCAAGGTTCGCTTTTCTTTCTTTTTTTTGTTTTTTTTTGTTTGTTTTTTTGTATAACTTACATTCTAGGTAGATAAATGTATGCACAATATGTATTCAATATGCCTGCGACTGAGACTGATTAGGGCAGAGAAGAAGTCTCATGCGCAATGCGAAAGGGGATGGATTATATCACTTACGCATTGCCGAGCCTTCTGCAGCTGACAGCATTCACAATTTACATTAGCCCAGCCTCAGTGAAAGTGAAAAACTCGCACAGTGAGGCATGGCAAAGGGGCTGTGGGTGGGCGGGCACACCCAGCCAGAGGCAAGTACGGCTTAATTGTGTCAGCTTCGGTGCTCGCAGGTGCAGAGAAGAGGCCCGACTCGAAAGTGAAATGTTTGCACTTATTGCTCTGCTTACGAAAATGTTCGTGTGGCTTTGTTGCGCCGTCCCCTGCACTCCTGGCCCTCTCAGGCGCTGCCTTGCTGATTCGCTCTCTTTGTCTTCTGTGGTTTATTGCACTGCAATTTATTTGATGTGCTGGCACACAAATCGCGCATACGCCGCGTGTTCGGCTCGGATTCTGAGTGCGCCGATAAAAGCAGCGAAAAACTCTTAAGGTTACCGAAACAAGGAACAAAAAACGCGTGCCGAGGCCTCGGAAAAGTTTCGCTCCTACCGCAGGACGGGGATAAGACGAGTGAGCAAATAAAAGTCGGAGGATTCCGGCTGCCTCCTGCATTCGCTCTGCTCTGACAAAATAATTTACTTAAACTCTTGCCTCGATTCGAATTCTATTCCCAGCTCACTCTCGCCCCCATCTATATGCTTTTTTCTGATTGCTTGAGAAAGTTTGGGGCCAACTTGTTGGAGGGCGTTGCAGAGACTCCTGCGCCATGGAAATAGCAGACAATGAAATGCCAGAGCTCTTTTTATTCCGTCTCTGCCGTCTCTGCGAAGCTGGGAAACTCTGCCGGAAAATAGAAAATTTTGTGCTGACAGTTGTCATTTGATTGTTTTCATTTCATTTCGGCCGTCAATAAGTGGAAATATAATAACTTCAGAGCAAGCACGAGGTTTGTTTGCTTTGTGCTCCACGTCTGTCATCAGCCGGCTGCCCAGACAGTCTACGGGACAGCCGGACCTGCAGCTCCAGCTCCGTTCCAGCAACGGCGGACCTCGCTCTGACATTTTGCTGTCAGTTTTTGCCTGGCATGTGTGACAGTAATCATGTTCAATCATGTTTTGTTGGCATAAACTTGAGCCATCGACAATGGACAATGGACCTCGCTCGCTCCGTCTCTGAGCCTGACAGAGCGGCACTCGAAACTTGTTTATGCCATCATCATCTCTCTATGGTTAATGGCACAAAGACTTCATTAGTAGCCGCCGCCCCCCGTGCGTCCATCTCTCTCTGCTTATCTGGGACATCGAGAAGTTCTGTTTGCCCAACTGATCAGTCATAGATACGTTATGTACACTGGGGTGCTTTGATTGTCAGACGGCCGTATTTCACCAGGGCTGCAGCCTCAGCTCTGCGCTCGGCTCCCGTGATGAATTCAAAGTAACATATTCCGCGGGCGGCAGCCGGCGCTTTCAATAAATTCAAGAAAAAGCAGCCGAGACGTCCCCAGCAGCAATGCTGCAGTCGGCGAAAAAAAGTAATAAAATATTAATGAAATTCCAAACACCTCTCGTGTAAGCGCGCCGCCCTTCTCCTGCTGCTGCGCCTGCTCGCCTCAACCACGCAAACGCACTTGGCGCGGGCAGAGCAAAGTGGGAGCTCGCTACTGGCGCCTCGAGAGCAATTTTTAGCTGCGTTGCTTTCGCTAACAAAGCACGCACCGGACGAGGCTGGGCGACAGACACAGCCGGACGCCACTTCCGGCCATACGGACAGACGGACGTACGGACGTACGGACGTACGGACGCACAGACCAGACACAGGTGAACTATTCAGAGTGCCTCCTCGCCTGGCTATGCCAGATGCGAGGCCATTTGTTCGCACCTAGGTGCGATGGCGTTGCCAGGTAAGCCTCATATAGACGAGAACCGAGGCAGGATGGGAGCAGTGGCTCAAAGGAATAAGGAAATGCCGCATCTGGCAGCGGATCTGCTTCTTTAAGTGCTGGGTGCTCCACATATTCACATGAGCTCGGCCAATAATGTAAGTTAATAGAGCTTTGCATTTGGGAACGGTGGCAACAGTCGAAGGCGAATAGCCTGACAAGCGAACAATGCAGCAACGGCTTGTGGTTGACTCAGACGTATTGCAGTGGCAGAAGAAGCATCCGAGCGCTCAGGCCTTTCACCTCTTTCCTGCCGGTAGGGAGCACCGTCCTGAGCCAAGCGTTTCAGCAAGGAAGTTCTATGCCAAATTCAATTTGAGCGAAACTACAAAACAAAAGGAGGGCCACGCGAAAGAGCGAAGGGGGATAGGGTGCAGAGCCACAAAAGTAGACGAAATTGATTTTAAAAAGCGAGCTGAGCAGCTCTCGCTCGGAGTATTTGGGGGTAGCAGAGCAATAATACAATAGGAGCTGGAGCTGCGAGCTGAGAGCTAACGCGGTTAGGGGTTGCCTGCTGCGGCGGCACGAAAAACAAATTAAAGTAAATTCCCCAATTTCATTTTGCGGCAACAAAGTACAAGAAGAAATAAAAAAGAATAAAATAAAAAAAATAAAAATAAAAATAAAAATAAAGGCAGCAGCTTCAGCTTTCGAATTGAATGAAACAGAAGGAAACGCAACGAACTAAACAATTGCATTTGTTATGTGATTCGGACTGGTAAATGAAAATTGGAAATGGCTGCGGGGCAGCTGGGGGTGGGTGGAAACTGAAAGGAACTTGAGCAAGAGAACACAGCAACAACAACAACAATAACAACAAAGCGAACGAGCGAATTCCAATGTATACTTTAACATAGACCAACTGTCGTCCTGTGACGTCCTTGAGCGTAAAGTTTATCACGATATAAAAAGTTTTAATGATGTTCATAAATCAGCAAAGAGTAAACAACAAGAGCCAGAAATCTAATCGTGAATAATACGCACGCCTACGTTTTCATTAGAACAATGGGAAGCGATGGCCGACCGGCGGCCGGTCTCTGTTATTTGCCTAATGGGCCGGGGTAACCGCAGGGCCTCATCGCATAGACTGCTGCCATGCATTTTCATAAGCAGCCGAGCCTTAAATTTGTCCAGGCGCAGAGAGTTGCCGCGCTGTCCCAAACTATAAACTGCACAACTAACTTTCGACTTTTACTTTGGCGCTTTAATAAAGTGTGAAAATGTGGCAGAACCCCATAACAAGAAAAACAAGAACAAAAATAAGAACACGCAGAAGAAGAGGAGCAAGAATGGAAAGCTCAGACTCTGTCTCGGTCTCAGAGCCTCAGTCCAGACCCAGGCCAAGGAAAGTTGGCCTCAAGTTTATCCTGAAAATCGATACGTGAGATTGCCCCGAGCAGATTGCCGGACGACTGCGCGGCTTCACCGGACTGATGGGGCGGCGTATTTCATACATTTTTCAACGCTTGAAAATGTTATTTATATTTCATGGGAAGGCGAACGAAAACTTTGGCGCAGCACGAACGACTACAAATCGTGCGTACAGCAGGAGAAAGCCAAGACAAATCGAGGCGGCGGCCGACAGGACGTGGGCAGGGCAGGGGGTAGCCCAAGAAGTGCCAAGCAGTGCACAACTTTTACACTTGGCCATGGAATGTGGATGCGGCAATGTTGTTTCATCGTCATCCACGTCGCTTTACAGCTTCGTTTATTACGTGTGAAAAGGCGACAAGGATTGTGGTAGGGCACCGGGCCAGCGGGCCAGAAGGCGGCGGGCCGCGAGTCCTGCGACAATCCGCCGACGTGCAGCCATAAAGTTGAGGCAGTCAGAGCTCAGAGCTCAGAGCGGAGCAGCGCCTAAATGCGATATTCTCCGCAATTTCGTAATATCGAGTGCCCGCGCATTGAATATATGGGCTACAAATTTAACGGCTTTCCACTTGGCTGGCCTGGGATTGCAGGCGCAGCACAGCCGGAGCGTGATATTCGTCGGACTCTCGACTTGATGAGCCCGCAATCAAAGCGCATCATCGCGAGCTTTGACATTCCGCTTTCACAACACACAACAAATTATAGATTCCATTAAATAGACGAGAATGCTGCAAACTTACCTCAGCTGCGACGCCCCTCATCCCCCTCCCTGTTGTGGGCGGACTGGAGAGGCGCCTGCTTGGCTCCATGGTTGACAGTTTACCACCTGCACACTTTCAGTAGCGACCAAAGTCAACAATTAACTCTGACATGCAACTTTGCAACAGTGCACGAGCAGGGGCAGGAGCAGGAGCAGTAGCAGTAGCAGGAGCCGAAGCTGGAGTTAGCCAGGCCAACAGCTTAGAGCGAGACAGTTTCGAATGCTAATAAATTTATTGTTGTACAAATTTGTTAAACAACTTCAACTTAATTATACAATTTACGCGAACAAATGAAACGAAACTCCCCGTCCAGGGGAACTTGTCGCTTGCGTGTGCCCTCCCCCACGTGTGTGTGTGTGTGCGTGTGTGTGTGTGTGTGTGCGTGTGAGTGTGAGTGTCTGTAATTAGCGTCTGGCAGCTTTCCGCTGTGAGCTGTAGTGTTAATTGAATGGCACTGGCGAGCTGGCGGACTGGCAGAGCTCTGCCAGGGCAGTGGCTGGTCCGTGGTCAGTGCACGTCAGTTCAGTGGGGCGTGCAGGCAGCGCCTGCCGAATAATTGACGTGTGCTCTGGAGTCTTGTTTATTGATTTATGAGTCCACAGATGTTGACGTGCCAATTAATGTGCCAAATATGCAGGCAAGACTGCTTTGGAGCAGTGGCAACTGCCTAGTGCCAGCCCGCTGCCGCTTTTCCTTTTAGCCATAAACACATATTTTCATTGTCAAACAAGCCTGGCCGAAATCTGAACAAAATTATGAAACTTTGCAGCGGGATAAAAGAAAAACATATATATGTTTGTGTGCGATACATAAATAAAATAAATAAAAATTAACATAGACAACACTGTCAGTGGTTGCACACCCACTCACTCACTCAAACACACACACACACACAAACACTCAAACACCCAAACACACGCACATATGAATAAATAAAGTATAGCGCGAATCAAATAAAATGAAATGAAACGAAACAACGACAAGGACAGAATTTTCTTTTTGGTTTTGCAGCATTTTCTTTGACATTTTATTTGATTTTCTTCTCCCATATCTTGTTTGTTGTCTTATCTATGCGTGTGTCTCTCTGTGTGTGTGTCGTGTCGGTGTTTTGTGTGTGTGTATTTTCGGGGGTGTTTGGCTTCCGCAGTTATGAAAATATGAGACATGCAAATTATGTATTGCGTTGACATGTTTAGGCCTCTGGCTGATCTGGCTTTGCGCTTTATGGGGCGTGAATGAAAATTTGAAAATTTATCGCAAGGTGCGAGAAGCATATGTGGAAGAAGCTCTTCTCTCCACATTAATTACCCGAGCAGAGCCTAGCGAGAGGCATCAACTGCAAAACGAGAACAAATACAAATACGATTTGAGTTGCTTATGGCGTGGACAGACAGACGGGCTGGCTTCTCGACTGGGCATTAATTGTGTCTCGCTCGTCTTGCACACCTGAGGCCATACACCTGTTTGACATGCTGGGCGTGTGTGCGGCTGGCCGGCTGGGCGTGTGTGTGTGAGAGTTTCAAAATATGCAAATTGCTGCAGAAAATGAGAGCTGACTGAAATGAGAGCTTTGAAGGCAATTGCCGGGAGTAGCTGGCAGCACTGGCTGAAATGAAAATGGAAAATGAGAAGTGAGAAGTGAGTCGGAGCGAGCTGTGACTTTCACTGTAAGACACGTTGGTTAAGGAAAAGCCAAAAGACTGACTGACTGCAGGACTGGTTGACTGCCTGAAAAGAGGACACGAACAACAACAGCATGTCAGCACATTTACTGTGTGTGAGTGCGTGTGTGTGTGGCAATTTAATAAACATAATGATCAGGGAGCGAAGCATGACGATGATGAAGTAGCGACCGCTTCGTGACAAAAGGACATTTTGCTCCTGGCCGGGGCTTTGAGGAGCAGCGTCCATGCTCCACTCACCCACTCACCAACTCAACGGCTCCCAGCTCCCTCACCTCGCCTCACCCAGCTGGCAGTCTGTCCTCGGGCTGGTCGCCTGCTCTCGTAGGAGTGGAGTTGGTCGTTTGCTTAGCTCAAGTTCAACCTCAGCATCAGCACCAGCCCCGACTTGAGCTTCGGGCTTAGGTAATGAAACAACTGGCAATGAAGGAGGGAAAAGACTTCCCGCAACAGAATCGAGATGTTATTTTAAAATTTAAATTTCTGTATAAATTTGTTCACGCACACACCCAACCAATACACACACACACACATGCACGCACGCTTCGTCGAGAATGTTTGCTCGTGTGTTGGTGCATAAGAATGCCCCAGAGTCGACAACGACGTCGACGACGACGTCATTAAAAGCCAAACGTCGACTCAGTGAAAAACTCACTTAAAATTTCAGCGCACGTGAAGGAGGGCCCCAAAAGGGGGTAGGGACGCATTGTGTAAAGGTAAAGTAGGAGCAGGAAGTGGGAGCCGCTGTTGTTAATTCTGGCTGGTTCCCCTGGCTAACGGTAAAAGCGGCCTGCGTGCGTTTTGGCATCGAGAATGAAATTTAAATATGAGCACATCGTGTACAGTTGGGAATGGCCGAGAGGCCTCTTCGTAATACTAAGTAAATTGCTTGTCAGAATCAATTTGTGACCAAAATCGATGTGAAGCTGAGAATGTTGTATCTTAATTGCGCTCTCCGAGTGCTTTGAAGGGTCCACAACAAACGCAGATCGGGCCAACAGCTTGCGATCCACAGTGGAAGCTGTTCTGAAACTCAGGCAGGCTTTGTATTCCACACTCCCGAAACTCAATTTCAGTTTGTGCTCAAAGCGAGTGCGCAAAGGTCTCCCAAGATTTTTGTGTCCGCAAATTCCAGACAATTCCAATATCATGATTAGCAACAATAAACGCTTAAAGTGCACAGTTATATTGTTCGTCAAGCTAGCGATTAACTCTAGAAGAAGCACCAGATACTGGTGAATAGCAAAGGAAAGAAATTGTGCATTGTGAATTTAACTGGAGAGTAGAGCAGATCTTTATTTTCGGGTGAGTGCTGTGATCCAGCTATGATATCATTTCTCAAGCGGACCTTGGACCTTTGCGTCGTTCGTCGATTTTATGATTTGTTTGCAAATGTGGACAGCGAGCGCAGTGAGCTCATGTTGCCCGCAGAGTGAGCGAATCGAAATCGAACGGATGCCAGATCTTTCGGCTCTAACCTTGTCACGTACTTCTACTTTGGCACTTAATTTGTGTGTACGCACTTTATTCATTGCCCACTAAATGCTTGCTAATGCCCCGCCACCTGCGCAGCAGCAGGGAAGGGGATCTCCCGCCCCCTGCTCGGCAATTGCTCTAGAGAGGCTTTTAGCAGGGCTCGGCTGTGAGTGCAAACAATAAATCCATTGTGGCCAAAGTGAAATCAGGCTCAGCTCTCTCGAAAGCCACTTCATCGCCATATTCTTCTTCTTCTTGCCTTGGGCCTGGGGCTGGGGCTGGGGAGGGCTGGGTCTCCCTCGCGCTCTCTTTCACTCTCACTTTCGCTCGCTCTTTCTCGCAACTCTTGAGGCACTCGAGACGCCGACGGGCGGTTAATGCTTAAGCAAATGCCAAGGCTAAGAGCCAGACGGAGCACGAAAGTAAAATGTTAATCAAGCTGATTGAGTTGTCAAGCGGGGCAACAGAGTGTGGCGCCAAATGGAAGTCTAATTTTAGGCGCTGAAGGCTTTCTGCAGGCTTTCTTCCAAGAGATTTGCCACTCCCCCTTTCCACCCAGCCAGCCACACATGATGAAAAATCAAGCGGCGAGCTTATTAACAATTCCAGTCGAGCAAAAAAAGCCAAAGACGCGGAGGCTTGGGGCAGGGGAAAAACAACAGAAAACAAAAACAGATCCAGAGCAGGCTCAAGGTGCAAAAACCGACAATAAATATGCGTTAACTTCTAATAGAGACAATGCCCCGGCGTGCGGAGCAAACCGAAGTGGAGCGTGTGCAGAAAACATGCAAATCCCCAAACAAACAATTTTAGCCAAGGGTATAAGTGGAGGGTTGGGATGGCTCTTAAGTGGCAGTCTGATGAAGACAGCCAGCAGGACGCGGCAGCCGCCGAGGCGGGCAAACAAAAATCGATGCGGTGACATAAAGATGAAAGCCTGAAAAGGGCTGCATGTATGTTGTCTGTGCCGGGAGGAGACGTGCGACCGTCTTTATTGTTTTTATTCTTAATAATAAAAAAACAACAAACAAATAAAAAAAAAAACTCAGACATTGCAAGGACCCGGGCCAGGAAGTGCCGGAGTACATCTGTTGACACAGTGCAGAATACGCCCGGGATATGCGAGCCGCCCCTGCCGAACGGTGTTGGCGACAAGTGCACAGAGGGCGGTAGTGCAAAGCAGGAAATGCCAGCCAAAGCGTCGGCGATTAGCTGGGGTGGAGGAGGCACTTTTCCACAGCAATCAGAGGACGGCGATCGGTTCTGTGTTGATATGCGAGTCAGGCCGATAACAACCCCAGCACAGCAATCGAAGATGTCGACTGCAATGAAATTTATGCGAGACAGCAACAACAAATGCTTCCTGCCGAGCATCTCGTTTCCTAGCTTTTCCACGTGTTTTCCCCGCACTCTTCTAGCCAACAAAAAATAAAAAAATATGCTCTACGGCCCCTCTATACATGCTAGCGAGTCCCGTTGTTTACACGAGCGCATAATGAGGAAGCGAGACACGCTCGTCTCCTCCTATGGGCGGCCATATTGGTTTTCGCTTGCTCCCACTTGTTTTTCTTTGCATAATCTTTGGCGCTTAATAATGTTTTACCAAAGCGGGCGAGAGACATTTCAGCTGGCGACATTCGCGTCACACGCAAACTTACGGCTCGTGATGATTTCTTTAGCCCCAGCCCCAGCCCCAGCCCCAGCCCTAGCCCCAGCCCTAGCCCCGGCTCCTGCTCCAGCTCTTACTGCTTCTCTTCCTGCTCCTTCTTCCTGTAGTTTACCTTGTGACGTGTGCGGGAAAGTTTTTTTATTTTTGTTTTTCTTTTCCTTTTTGGCGCTTTTGATTTCGCTGCTGCTTCGCTTGATGTTGTCGGCTTTTATGGGTTGCTGACTAAACGCACCATTAGTCCTTGGCAATAGCTTAGAGCGAAATTTACATTATTAAGCTCTCGCTGGCCGAGCTGAATTTGGCTGGCTCTGTGGCAGGAGGCGGTGCTTTTCATTTCCGTCCTCAGTCGCCAGCCGCAGTCGCCAGTTGCCAGTTGCCAATCGCCATTTTGGGTTTGCCTCGGTTGTGCGGCTGCCGCGATAACGGCACTCGGCAGCACCGTTAATGCAGCGTTATTACAACGCAATGTCAATATTTGTTGTTGTTGTTGTTGTTGTTATTTTTTCCCCGACAATTTTGCGCAACTGTTTGACGACGCGTCGGTAGATGCTCGGCAAGTGAAGTGGGACGCGGCCGCAAGAGCTGTGAAAATTAAATAATATTGGCAACCCTAAATAAGCTGTGTGCGCGGTGTGGGCATGGAGCTGGAGAAGTGGGTGGAGTGGGGATGGAGGTGGGGTGTGGGGAGTGGGTCGATTTGGCACTCTAATTGGAGCATGCTAAATGCTTTGGTAAACGCACAGCGGGGCAATAGGTCAGCCTTAAAGTGTTTTCATTTGCCCATCGAGTTTAGTTCACATTCTAATTCCGCTTCTTCTTCTTCTTCTCTCTCTAATTGCAGGTATGTAAACTTGATTCAGCAAATGCTCAGATCAGATCGATTCACGCAAGTATTCGTAAGTTTCTCGAGACTTTTACTCTCAGTAATCTTGATGGGTAATGGCTTTACAATAGGAACAGCGGAACATAACTATCCGAGCCAAGGCAATTAGAGTTGGGCCACGATTTCCATCAGCGAAGATGCGCAGCTTAGCTTTAATTGTAGAAAGCGAACGTTTAGCGGCAAATGTCGAAGAGAATACAAGCAATAGGGCTTTCTTCTCGAGTCAAACCGAACAAATGGCCCAACAAAATATGATTTCGTATTTGCCTTCTGAGCTCGTTCAGTCGGCAGTCAACAATGGACAATTTCGTCTGATTATTAAACCATCAGATAGATCAACAACACTAGGCCGAGCCAGATAGAAAAAGATAGAGAGAGAGAGAGAGAGAGAGAGAGAGAGAGAGAGAAAGAGAGAGAGAGACCCGGCCAGAGACTAATTAATCATTTTGGCAAAGTTGTGCGAAATGACTGAAACTTGAAAGGGGTCGGTTCAAAGGGGTTCCGGGTTGGGGTTAGGGGTCTATCCACTGGCTCCTAAATGGAAATTAAATTGCTCGGCAACTGCAACGGGGCCGTCTTCGAGCTGCACCACTTCCTAGACGAGTGTCGGGCGGATTTGCGCCAATTGAGTCGTTATGCTCGCAAATGAATCGAGTGGGGTCAGGGCGAGGGGCGAGCGGCGAGCGGCGATGGGCCATGTGTGCGCCTCTAATCGAATCGAATTTAATGAAAATGAGCGAAAGACGCAGATAACGCGATTAGCGTAACGCATTTGCAGTGGAACTCGGTCCGGCGTAGCTTGTAATGTGGTTGAGGCAGCAGAGAGACGTGGCCCTAATTCGGATAAGTTGCAGCTCCGACGATTGGCCAAGAAAGAGTATCGCAAGTGTGTGCCAGAGTAGTGCCGGAGGGGGTGCCAGAGGGCAACTCAATCAATCGAATCGCTTATAAGTTCGAGTGCCATAAAGAACCCAAAAGCGAGACGCAAAAAGCATAAACAAAAACATTTAAACAAGCCATAAAAATCGAGAAACCACAAACGCAAAATAAACAGAACGCCAACAACAAAATTGCGCTAAATTTTATTTATTTATTTTCTGGCTACTTCTGCTGCTTCGGCGCTGCGGCAAACCAGAACAAATCGCAGCTGAGAAGTGCGAGAGCTAAGAAATAATTCATCACAGCGCAAAAAATTTGTGAGATATTAATCAGCACCAGCGTCGAGCAGAAGCCGAAAGCAAACGAGTCTGTGTGAGAGGAGGAGGAGGAGGAGCAGGAGGCAGGAGGCAGCCAGCAGACACATGTGGCAACTGTCGAGCGTTGGCCATGCCAAAGTAAACTTTTTCTTGTTGCCGGCACATATCAAAGCGTCCACTCTGCTGCACGCCCCCGCCCGCAGACCGCTGCCTCGCCTAGGCAAGCAAATCAAAGAGGCGTTTGCTCTGGCTCTGCCCACGCAGATTGCGAGGTATCTGGGATTTGGGTTTACGTGGGGCACCACTTGGAAACAATTAAAGCCATTTGACATTATTTTGTTAATGCCTTCAGATGTGCGTGCTGCTCTATCGTTAGCCGTGTGTTGACAAGAATGTTGCCTCGGCCTTTGGTCATTAACCATATTTAGGGGCAATGAAGTTGTCAATTCGCTGGAGCCTGAGTGAAAGGTACTAGCTAGAGAAGATTTCGATGGATGGCCAGGTTTCGATGTAGCCGCGAGATGAGCCACGATTGCGAGCTGTTTGTTGGCTGCGAATGATATATGACACATTACGAGGGCCATTACAGAGAGTCGGATGGCTGGCTAATTTGCATATCTCGAGACACTAAGTGGGACGTGTGAAAATATGTTGGATTGAACCGGGAGCTGGCAAACGCCAAACTTTGCAATTCGAACTCCACCCGAAACCATTTACTGTATAATTTCATGCTGAACAAGAAATATTTCAATAACAGTTCGCCTGCAGCAGCAGCGGGAGCGGGATAAACAATATGACAAATCCGAGTGCTCAAAACGATATAATAAAATCAAACTCTTCATTTGCACTAACAACAATTGCCAGCGGGTTGATTGCATGAAAATCAAGTGGCAAAGCAACAACAGTGACAACGAGCGCTATAAAAAGTGACGGACGGAGTATATGAACGGGTACAAAAAGTATAGTCGAAAATGAAAGAGGGAAAGGAAAAACTGAAAGTGCCCCCCCCCCCCCCCCCCACTCTCTTTCCAGTCTTTGTGTGTGCAGCAGTTAAGGTGAGGCAGCAAATCGAACACAAACTGTTGCAGGGAAGCAATTAAAAGGCAGCCATTACCTCTCGTGTAGACTCAGCTGTGGACGATCGACAGACGAGAGAGGCATTTCAAGGTCTTGCCAATGGAAATACATTAAGCGCCTGAAATGCCCGAAGAGCTGTCAATGCGACAGTCGGACAGACAGAGAAAAAAACAAAAGCAATCAAATTGACAAAACGTCAGTGTAATAAAGCGTTGATAAACCGCAGCAGTAGAGTAGAGGTAATCGAGCTGCGGGAGAGAAGCAAAAATTGATTAGCCGGTGCCACAGAATCAGAATCAGACTCAGAATCAGAATCGAACTCGGACACAGAGGCACAGATAACAGACACAAAACCACGAAAGTCAAACCAAACTGAGCCAAAGTGAACCACGCGCTGAGCAGCAAAAGTGGTCAATCCGGAGTTGCAGGGAGACCTGAACAGACCTGACCAGATTCGAGTCGAGTCGACGTCGGGGGATGGGCCAGCAAATTGCACACGATTCACGATGCGTTGTCTGTGGCTCTGGCCTGTTGGCCAGCTGGGCAGGAGGAGGGGTCGTGGCGGAGCAGGGGACGAGCAGAGGCTGTACAATGCGGCATTCAGACACGTTTGCCGCATCGGCAGCGCTGCTCAACCAATTTACAATTTAATAGCGCGCCACAAAATCGAACGATCGTCGCTCTTCGATCGTTGATCGGGCCATGAGGCTTGAGGAATCAATGAGCCGCACTCAGAGATCGAAAGAGAGAGGGAGAGAGAGCCGAATGTAACTGCTTTGGATAAGATCTGTCTAAGGTGGAGATGCTGCAGGCTTTGAATTAATGATCTTTGTGGCTATGCGAGATCTAATTATAAATGTCTTAGCGCAAATCGTTTTCAGTGCCTTATTTATCTTTCGGTCTTAAGCTCCGACGATGACTCGATGACCATTAACTGAACTGCCAAGCTACAGACCAATATTTGACCCAAGCAATTTTCATTTCAGCTGACGCCTCGATGGAAAAGCCAGACGTTGAGGCCTCTTGCGGTCAGCTAATGTCTGTTGGCCCCTGCGCTAGGCCGCTTTTCCACGGCTCTTGACCGCTTCGGCCGCAGATCAGCCTCGTTCTAGCCTCTGTTGACTTTTCATTTCCTTTTCTCATCAGTTGATTGTTAAAATTGTTTGATTGTACTCCTTGCTGTGCCGGAGTAGGACTTTAGCCCACAGCAGCTGCTTTGCAAGATGCCGCATATTGATGGCCAAGCTTGTAGCTGCTGCTGGGGCCTGGTTGGGGCCTGGTTGGGGCCTGGCTGGGGCCGACTTGCAATATATGTATTTGCTGTGTTATTTATGTGCGCGACCTTATAAGGCGAAATAGCAAAAGAGCAGACTCGTAACAACAACTGCAGCAGCTCTCTACCTGCCGTAGCCCCGTTTGTTAGCCGCTTTTGGCCATGCTCAATTTCGATAGAGCCCCACGGAGCCGGGGATCGGCTCAGGTACACACGAACCGGACCTGGACGCGTCTTTGCGCCTCAAGTCCGGACGTTTTTGGCTGCAAAGTGATTGCTTTTTATTGCGATTGTTGCTGTAGTGGCTGTCGTCGTCGTTTGTAGCTGGCTCATAATTTGTGCTGACCGTTTAGGCATGCGTAATTTTGGCCCTGTTTTGGCTTGCTTGCTGTTACATTGTTATGGCCTAGACCCTATTTGGGCCGGGTCGAAATTTATGTGTCAGCCACACTGTCGGGGTACGGGTGTTTTATTGCCCGATCGTGCGCGTTGTTGTACGCGCAGAGTATCCAGAATATCAATGCGAAAGCTGATTACAGACTCATTGGAAATTCGTTCACTTAGCTCCCACTTCACATCTAGACACATCTATCAAATCCCATTGGGCTCTCAGTCAGTGCAGTGCAAGCCCGAGACTTTCAAGTCGTTTATCAACTGCTCAAAGGTATCGCAGTGCTCCATGTCTCGGGCACTGCTCATTAACTCGTACTAACCTATTCGAAAAAGCACTTAACCCTCAGCAGCCCATACATCACAGCCAGTTGGAGCCTGCGACTAGTACAAAAGCTTCAAAACTTCAATGGGTTTGACAGCAGCCTTGCTGCTTAATGATTTAAAGTTGCTTTTACTACCGACTTGCAACTACCGAATAGCAAATAGCAAATAGCAAATAGCAAATAGCAAATGGCAAATAGCAAATGGCAACTGGAAGCTGCCAACAGGGAGACTAATGCTCTAATTAACCATATGCTACATCATTAACTGCAAGCGGAGTCTTAGCCCGGTCGTTCCCATTGCAAGTTCAAAATACGAAAACAGAGTCGAAAACGAAGCCAAAGCAAGAGCCACAGCCAGAGCCAGAGCCAGAGCCAGCGTCAGAGTCAGAGTCAAAGCGAAAGCAGCAAGTCCGTCGTCAGGTTCCTTCTGCGAAAATTGCGAATCATTCTTCATGCTGTCAAAATGTCTGACAGCTAATCAGCAATAACTGTCATTTAGCAAATAGTTGCTCATATTTGCACTTAAGCAAATAACCAGAGACCGAATCCCCTCCACACACACATACACGTACGCCTAGTAATGAAAGAGATTGAGGGAGAGAGTGTAGGAGAGAGACAACGCACTCCAACTGACACTGACAAGCCCTGGTAATGGGCCCTGGACATGGACAGGCATAACTGGCAGCCAAGGGAGAGACAGCCAGGGAAACAGTCAGCCGAGGGACAGATGAGGAGCTATCGAGGGCCTCTCCCGTAATGTCTCATTGTAACACTTCCGCTAAAGTCGCGTTACCATCGTCGTCGGCATTGGCATTGGCACCGGCCAAGGCATCGGCATCGGCATCGTCATTGTCGTCTAACTGTGACTCATGTCCATAACAGTCAATAAACATAAACATGGCTCGTACATGGGACTAAATGAATGATGGACATCGAGTGGCTTTTGGTGCCGGTGCCGTTGCTGTTGCCGTTGCCGTTGCCGTTGCCGTTGCTGCTGATGCCACAGCTGAAGCCAATGCCGATGCTTGGTACAATGCATCGGGTCTCGAGCTCCCGCTCTTGATGGCCGGCCAAAGCACATCATTAGCCCAAAAATAGTCATCGCGTCGCTGGCTGAGACTTGAGCTGCCCCCTCTGTGCCCATTTCGCTGATTTCATAGGAAATGAGCTGCTTAAATGTTTAGCACAACGGTAAAGCGGTGTACATCTCCTAGCAGGGTCTGCTGCATTCAGCTGTTCGTCTGTAACTAAACTGCGCACTCTTCCATCTATTAACCTTCACACACATGCACACACATTCGGAGCGAGAGAGCGCTAGCCAGCACATGGGATCATCATCATCGACATCCTCAGTCTCATCCTGATGCAGCTCGCGAAATCCGCAAGCTCGAGCCATGGCTACCAAACGATGCAGTAGCTCTCCCAGGGAAGTTTTGTGATATATGCGACGCACGCCGGCAACTGCATAGCGAGGAAGCGAAGAAAAAATGTCGAGCAAAAAGTTACAAATAGTGAGGGGGAACCGGGACTTGGCCAAAAAAGAAAATAATGTGGAACAGCCACATATGCTGGCATTACGTGAAGCTGGGAAAATGCTGCGCTACAGCGGCGATGAAGTGAGTCACTTGTAGGAGTCGAAATAATGTCGAGGTAAACCCAAGTAGATAATTATTTATCTATACTTTATATAGAATTGAAGTGGAAGGATTACAGATCAACTCTAGCTGAGCACGAGAGATGATTAACGTGGTGTAGGAAACTGCCTTAGCTTCGAGCTTAAGCTGAAATAGTACGCTGCATTCAGTCGACTCTCAATGTCTCCAACTGTGAGCATTTCACCCAAGAGTCCGAGTCAGAGTTCAGAGCCGAGCGTAGGGTATGGCAGCAGCCAGCAAATGCAAGTCTGGAGCCCTGGCAGTTTATCTCAAGTCATACATCAGACTTTTGTTTGACTGTGCTGCTGCTGCAGTTGCTGCAGCTGCTGCTGGTGGGAGTGAGCAGCTCCAGTGGGTGCGGGGAGGTCACTCTGCTTGAGTATTCAGACTCCATTGATGGCACACGTTGTCGACGCGATGGCAGCTGTTGTGGCAGTCCCAACTCAGCTGGGCTTTGCGGCTGCCTTGGCAACGCTTAAGCAACGCCGCATGTGATTACCCAGCAGTTAGTCTTGCAGTGCCGCAGTTCCACTGCCAGAGCCAGAGCCAGAGCCAGAGCCAGAGCCAGAGCCAGAGCCAGAGCCAGAGCCGCAGCCACAGCCAGTGCATCAACATCAGCATCAGCATGCCAAGCTGTTGGCCCTGTTCTCCCACTCTCCTACCCTCCCCCTCGCCAGCTCTGTCTGGTTCCATGTTTAAGTTTGCCATAAGCTGCGAAATTGCCGCTGTGCGGCAAATAGAATTTCAAACTTGCCTCGCCTCCGACTGCTCGCCCCTTGCTCTCCCTGCTGACTGTTGATTGACCTTAAAGCTTGAACCGGCGACTCCGCACGGCCAAAGTAACTGTACTCTCGCATAGCTCTCTTCATACCGCTTCGTACCTGTCTGGAGGCCTCGTCTGCATCGTGTTGCGCTTTAATTCACTTATAATCTCCGTATCCCCTTTTCACGTAGGCCAACGCAAATTTCACTTGATTGCACAGCCTGCCACCTATAAATATAGTCTTACCTCCACAGTGCCTCACCCCATTCCTTACTACAGCATCATAGAGGCGCTCTCTCTCTCTCTCTCTCTCTCTCTATTCCCATTGATGATTTCTTGCCAGCTCGATTGATTCGAATGTCTCTCATTTGAATATTCTACGAGGTGCCAGCATCATTCAGAGGAGCTGAGTCGGCCCCAGGGCATGTTAATGAAACGGAATTAAGATTATACCCCTATTAACATGTTTTCATAACTTTTAATTATTTATGAGGCTATTTCATCACCATTAATTATTGGGTGCCATAGTTTAATAATTAATTGTTAAGTCGGGTTTGCTATTTTGCACACGCCACAAAGTCTATAGAATTTTCTTGAAAAAAATTAAGCTTAATTAAACTCAGACTCTTCAGCAGCGCGAATAACGATTTATATTAAATATTACGCTCCAGCAGTATTTAAAATGTCAGCCCAGAGATGTGGGAAGCGAGGAACATGAAATATATGTTTAATCTGCAGAGTACATGAATTGTGTTTTTATTTGTTCATGTTATGATTGATCGTTGCTTAAAGAGCAACTTAAACAAGCGAGTGGGAGGGAGAGGGACAAGGAGAGGAAGGGAGGGGCTCACTTAGGGAGTGGGCATCATAGGGTTAAACAGTTACACATGGCTCTCAGCTGTGCTGGTGTGTGGTGGTGTTGGTGGTGCTGATGCTGGTGGTGGGTCGGGTGGTGCAATGTCAAAGAGAATTATTATTAACTCTGGGTTGGGCTCTTGCATATGAGAGGTTGGCATTATAATTGCTGTAGAAGTGACAGGCCGTAACACATGTGTGTGTCTCATAGCTTTTCAGCTTGATCGATGTTCTTTTTGAGAAAATGATGTTGCACTTTACATGCCATAAGTTCGTGCTTTTATTTTTCGCCCGACTTGCGATCGAGCCTGACACAGGGTCTTGAATAAAGAATGCCAAAAAGTCTGCGCAGCTTTTGATTTATATTATGCGTGCGAGGGAAGTTATTAACACCCATCGCAGAGGCAGACGATCTCTGTGTTCGCAATGTAAGCTGTCAGAGATGACAGATCGCTTTGTAAGGCGTTGCCCAATCGACGATGCGGCGATGGCGGTGACTGTGGCGGTCTCTTTTGTAATGCGATGAAGTCTTTAAAATGGTTGACGTCTCTCTTTTTGACAGACCTCGGGCTGACTTTGAGATGAGTTGCCTGATTGCTTTGGTGAAAAGTTTGGCGAATGCCTTCCCGAAAATAAGTTAGTTCGCTCTCTAGCCGTCGTTTCGTGTGCGTTTGTGTGTGAAATTTAATTAAAAATTCTTTGCTTTGCATAAATTTGCCTTTTGTTGTCCATGCACGAGTCGGGAGCAGGAAGAGAGCGGCGAAGGCAGTGCGCGACAGAGACGAAGCACACGATATAAAAGAGATGGAGATAGACGATGTTATTGTTTGTAGCGCGCAATAAAAACGTCATCATGGTAATGCGCATTGCTGAGTCCTTCGTCCATTTTGCATCTCATTCGTACTTTTCACACACACACACACACACACACGCACACACATACATAAATATCATCATACTATTTTAACGCATTATTTTACAATAACAACTGAGCGGAACGGATGAAAGCAGAGGCCGCACACATACATATTCACTGAAAATAAAGGACGAGTCACACACACACACACATACATGCACACCAATACAGAGACAGACAGACACAACGACATAAATGAAATTAAAAATGCTTTTCTTTTCTGGTTCTTCTCTTGGTTTGGCGTTTCTCTCTGCTTAATTGCTTTGTTAATTAAATGTGTTAAGGCAAATAAAAAGGATATGAACGCGACAAGCGTGCGCTTATGCAAAGGACATTAAGTTGACAACAACAGCAACAACAATTGCTAGAGCAACAACAGCAGCGACAGCTCAGCTCCACTAATATGAAATACATTTGTGCCGTAAATTATCGTGTAATTGCTAAATGTAGAACTAATGAGGAACTAGGGGGTCAGACCAAGGCAAATTGGATGTTAATTTCCTTTGACAATGCAAATGAGCGAATCATGTAAACTGCCTGACCAAATAAACAAGTCTCCCAACGACTCTTACCCTTTCAACTGGGCATTGAAGCCTTCGATTGACTTCAAATTCACATTTGATGTGTGGAAATTGTGTAAATAGATAACTATATACACACATAAGGAGGCGGAAGAAAAGAATAAATAAAATACAAAAGGAGAGATAGAGTAGAATAGATATGAGTCTCATTATTTATGTATAACCTCGATCATATATCTGAAAAGGCATTGAACAAATTTTGTTCAAAGCTTGTTCTAAAAGATTTTAACCGCTTGATTTAGATAAATTAGTGAAAACTGTAGATAGATCGGTCACCTCTGGTATGTGTGCCAGTGCTTACACAATTCCCAAATCACTTTTTGCCAAATTTCAGCAAATGTTGATAAGCCCAAAAACGCGCACCACTGTGACCAGCGACCACATGCAATTAGACGCAGCTGCCGCTGCATTCCGCAATCGTTTTTGGCTAAGCCAACTAAACTTTGGGGCAACACGGGGCAGTCAATGTGGACTGCACCCAAAGCAAGAGAGCAACAAAACAACAAAGCAACAACAGCTGCGCTGTGCCACGTTGTCAACACGAGCATGAAGTCGGCCCGACCCCAAACAACAACAGCAGCAACTGCTGCTACGAGGCAGCAACGCGAAGCTCCAGTAGCTGCTCGAGCTGAGTGAATATTGCTGCGACTGCGCGGCACATCCCAGAAAGGCAAGCGCGTGTTGCAGGCGAATAGACAATCGCAGCAATTGGAGTTGCAGTTGCAGTTGCAACAAGCAGCAACTTAATTAGGCATTCAGTTCAGGTAATGTTTGGAGAGCTGTGCGCAGGCGCCACACTTGAGAGAGAGCGAAATGCAAATTTGTTTGCGGAACTGCGCAGAATGAATGTGCAGAACGTTTAGCTGACTGACAGACGGCTGACAGTTGTTGATGAAGAAGCCGCCAGCGTAGGCAGACGACGAAGCCACTCGTCGCATATGCATATGTGTGTGTTAGTGTAAGTGTGTGTGTGGTGGGTCGAGGCAGCCAAGTGGAAACGGCAGCAGCAGCAGCACCAGCAGCAGCAGCAGCAACAGCAGCAGCAGAAGGAAACAGATGCAAAGTCAAGGCAGATGATGAATTGGCAAAGTTGAAGGTGGATGGAGTTTGGATTAGGCAGGCCCCAACTGCAAATGGGCAAACGGCAAATGCTAAATGGTAAATGGGTAAATGAACAGGCCTAACGAATAGAATATGAATAGAGCGTAAGTCTAGCGATGACTAATTCCCATGCCCAAGAGCATAGGCAGGGCACGAAAAACGCCCACTGAGCAGACGCTGCCAAGACGCCAAGGCTTCAGAATGTGAGTGGAGCATATGAGGTAGGGATGGCAGTGGAGTGGAGTGAACTGGAAGGGAGAGGCGTGTGGCGTCACATGTTGCAAATTCTCAGGCGTCAGCAGTATAACTCATTATTTAATGTCAAATCTGGTCGATAGTTGATGTTGTTGTTGTTGCTGTTGTTGCTGTTGTTGCGGCATGTCGTGCGTGACGTGGCAGCCAGTAGGAGCCATGGGGGAGGGGCAACTACAAATGTCAACAGCTTTGCAGTGGAAAGTCAAAGACAGCAAATCGATGCAGCTCGAAAAACTTGCTTCTTTATGCCATGCCTTGCCCAGACCCACCCAACCTCCTACCCAGCTCCTGCTGCCGCTCAGGCACCCGCACCTAGTGACATTTACACGCATGCAAACACACATTAATCATTTGCGTTTGTCAGTTCTGACAGCAGCCACAAAAAAAAGGCAACGAAAATCGAGGAATTCACGTTTTGAAAGAGAGCCCACAGCCTCAGTCTCTGCCTCAGCCTCAGTCTCAGGATAATCGCATCCCATGCGAGGCGAGCACAATCGATTCGTATTGCTTAATCAGTCATATTCATATTCAAGTTCCCGACCCGAGCCCAAATAAAATTTCCCTAGCCAAGTGCATTGGCCACGCCTGTCAATCTTTCGGGGTACTATGCTCCCCCACACCCCTCTGGCAGGTTCCTTTCAATTTCATCGGGCGGCGTGCCGAAAGTGAAAACCAATTTTTTATTGTCAGATACATTCGTAGCCCATTTCACATGCTATTGCCTGCCAGATATCTGAGTGCAGGAGGAGTCTATGATATGTGCGCTGGCATTCGTGACACGAGGCGAACGTTTTTGGGTTTCATTGCGCCTAAGTGGGTCATCTCGCACAACGTCATTATGAAGGCCAGACAACTGGGGGCCTTTGGCGTGCCTATATAAGTCTATATATAGTTGGATGTGTGTATATAAGGATGGAGCATTTATTCGAGTCTTTGTTGGGCTGTCAGCTGTAGGAGGTGCTTTGCGAAATGCCAAGGATTTGCGTTGGCAAAGCCAAAACCAAGCACACGCATCTGCTGTGGCAGCTGCTGTCAAGGAACAGTGTTGGGTAACGAGCGAAGCCAAACAAACAAACAGCAAACAAACATGCTCGAATCACCGTGTTACCATTGTTGTCGCACAGCAAGTGAGCAACTGACAGAATGGAAAATGGCCACACAACTTTTAGACCTCCCCCACCCCTCGCCAGTGGCCTGACACCCTTAACCTTACCCGGCAACCGCTTTAAAAAATTAACACAACAATCCCGCACACATTCGTCTGCCGCTTTAAAGCCGATCTCTCCGGGATGGCTAGAAATGTTTGTAATATTTTGCATACTTCCATGCGCTCTGGCCAATGCTGGATTGCCACAGAAAAAACCGCAACCCCCTGCAGCGAGAGGGGTTGCCAGGGGAAGCTGACAGAAGCTGGGCGCAGAAGAAGAGTTGCATGTAAACAGTTTTGAAAACTAAAATGCCCAGCACTCGGCCGCAAATGCCGCGGATTAGGCTGGCTTGTCGGTCCACGGTTCTCCGTCTATGGCTAGTAAGCCCAAGGCCCGGGCCTAATGTCATTAGCCACAACTGTCAGCACAATCGTCGCCACATGTCTTCATAATTAAATGTGCAGTGGCAGCGCGGCCGTTAATACTTTACAAATTTAGTGATTAGGACCACCCCTCCGGTGGCCCGCCCTAGCCCAATTCTGCCATGTTGGTCCACCCCACACGCGGCCCAATGAATGCATGCACTGCGCACTGCGCACTGAGCACTGAACACTCAATAAAAAATAATTAATTGCACTTTTTGGCACATGGATACTGCGAGAGGAGCTCGACGGCCATATGGTCAGCACCCTGTCAGTGCAGTGCTGCCACCCTCTTGCAATACAACAACAACAACAACAGTAGCAGCAGCAGCAGCAGCAGCAGGAGAAGCCATCACTATATATACTCGATATGTTATGGCGTTGACAAATAATGCCATTTTTATTATGACTTTCTGTCAGAGGGATTTTTAACCGAGGGTTGGCTACCATACTGCAGCTACAGCAACAACAACAACAACAACAGCTAGTCGCAATGTCCCGTTATTGGCGTTGATAATGCAATTTAGATGCCGTGGGTCTAATGACCTGTACCACTGCCAGCAAGAATCGCAGAAGACGGACAGAAAGAGACAGAGCAATCGAAACAGAGTGAGAGAGAGACAGAGGGAGTGAGAGAGACAATGCTGTTTTTGTTGTTGTTGCTGGCGAGCTTAATGACTTTTTACTTGGCTGCTATTGAACGCACAACATCTTCCCTCTATTTTCTGCTATTATTATTATATTATTATTTTTTTCTCCCGTTCCTTCGCTGACTCCGTCTCTCTCCCTCTCTCACTTGCCCTGTGCTTCTTCATTCTCTTGTTCTTTTTGGCAATTTTGCTTTGTTGTTGAGCATTTAATGCCTCATAAACTTTTAATTTAACAAAAAGGTCGTTACTTTTTCTATTGTCGTCGCTGTTGTTCACTCAGTTCGATGTTGATGTTGTTGTTGTTGTTGTTGTTGTTCTTATTTTACTTTTCAACTGAGATACTTTTGTTCTCAGTTTGGGCTGTCAAAATGACAGTTGTTGAGGTAATTTCCCATCTCACATTTAACCATTATCCAGGCCAAAGTGCGAGAGTTGGAGCTAATGAAAAGTTTAATTTCCATACATTTCAAGTAACTGTAAGCTCGAATATATAATAATTCTTAATCTCTTTTACTTGCAGGTATGTATACTACGATATAGCTACAACTTCCCCGTATCTAGTGAGTATGCAAAGATTTTCTATGGATTAATCATTTATTATAAGAGCCGAAAGAAATATCGCACCTAAATCAAATACTCTTTCAGATTTTATACTTGGTATATTTGAGAATTTTAAAACGCAATTCCAAAAATACTTTGAGAACTATTTTCAAACAAACGGCAATAAATTTGTAAAATATTTATTCAGAAACTGTTTGGCACCCAGAACCTGATTCAGGTAGCAAACCGAGCGAATGCCTGTGTGTAGATATTATCATTGTGAGGCATTGTCGAGGAAATGATTGAAGTGAATGAATTGACAGAGTGATAAAATGAATAGAAATGTAGACAAAAGTGGCGGCTACTAAAAATAGACAACGCCATCGGATCGGGCAGGCAGGCGAGCTCTCGAGGGTCTGCGGAAGGGAGAGGGAGGGAGAGAGTGGGCACGATGAATTAGTCATTTATAGCACGTAGCGGAGATCTGGAGAGAGGAGGGATGCATGCGTGGGGTCGCAACAGGCACTTCAATAATTCTAATAGCCGACGCTGAGCGAACCGTTAGGCAGTTAGCCCGGGGCTGGGCAGGGGCAAGGGGTAAGGATTTGCCGCTCATGAGCATAACTTTAAGCGCTATAATTAATAATCATTTAGAGAGCAGCAGCAGCAGCAGCAGCAGCAGCAACGACAGCAACGGCAACTTTTGCTGTTGTCAGTCAGCCAAGAAAGCTGCCAAAGCCACCAGACAGTGGCCACTAATCCCCGGGACGGCAGGCAGGAGACGGTAGACGGAAGACGGCAGTCGTTGTCATCGCAGCTGCTTGAGGTTTGCTCCGTGATATATGAGTGCTGGCTACAACTCTATCCCTCTCTCCCTCTATCTCTGCGTGTGTGTGTGTGCTAATGCCGTATTTAGACCAAAAGGATTAGCTCAAGATACAAATGTATCTTGGGCCAAACTGATGAGCGCAAGTACTGGCTGGGGCCAAATAAATTACCCAAATTTGTACAAAAAATGCTGCAGTTGCTGTTCCCTACGACGGAAGTCGCCCGGCCGAGCAAACTAGCAACAATTAAGAAAGCCGATGTAGCACAAGCATATACACATACATATATGATGTGACGCTTGTTTACGACGATTTATGTAGGCCCGACCCAAGTCGCCCAGAGATAACCCAAGACGACATTTTATTGAGGGTCCACCAGACAGCGGTCTGTGCTGGCTCTAGGTTCTGCTGCAAGTTACCTTTCACAAACCGAGCCCCGAAATGATAATCACTTGTTGTCGAAAAAGCGTTGCTCTGCTTCCTCATTTCTCGAGCAAACGCAAATTATGGGTTGGCATTAGACTCGGGCTTCTGAGCCTCGACTGTCTGTACGGTCCCGACTGCCTGCCCTTGCCACGCTCCAGGCAGTATAGCAGAGACACGACATCTTGCTGGGCAGGCAGCCTAAAAA
Source organism: Drosophila navojoa (assembly GCF_054131105.1). Lineage (NCBI taxonomy): Eukaryota > Metazoa > Arthropoda > Insecta > Diptera > Drosophilidae > Drosophila > Drosophila navojoa. The sequence goes on from NC_142892.1 coordinate 24,709,310, forward strand.
ACAAAGCTGAGGCGGCAGCATCCCAGGCAGCAGCATTCATGAATGAAACAATAGCCAAGACGCAGACAAAGGCAAAGTCAAAGATGCGGGGACCGAGGGACGGCTTGAAACGGGGTCTGCACTTCAAGTGCCCAGTTGGCCGCTCGGCTCCTTCGGTCACTTAGAAGTTGTTGTTGCTGTGTGTGTGTGTGTGTGTGTACATTTTTCGGTAGCCGCAGGAAAAGTGCATAACATGCTCCCTACATTTCGTCCCGCTCCCTGCTCTACACGCTCATCTCAAACGTGGCCCCAAATTGCGCCCAGCCCCGGGGCAAAAGCAGCGCAGCCTCTGCCACAGCCACCGCGACTGCCGCGGCCGCAGCTACTTTGCTTATGCACTTAAATTTTTTACTGCCTGCGGGAGTATCCGCCAGATACAAACTACTTTCAATTTGTAATTTGTGGCTGCGCAGCGTCGGGCTGATGGGAGAGCGTGCGACGCTTCGCCTAGGTGTGAAGGGCGCTGTTCGGAGTTGCAGCAAGCAAAATTGTAAAGCTGAAGAGACTCATCAATTCAGTGCAGCAACGTATCCAAAAATATTATAGTTAATCTGAATAGAGAGAGAGAGAGAGAGAGAGTGTGAGAGAGTGGGAGAGACTGAGCGAGAGTGTGGAGGGCAGAACAAAGGCTGGCCAGGAATGTAGCCACGCGGGAGGGGGGTGCTCAGAGCACTTGGCTGTTAAAATATGTAGTTGGCATCAAATATGATTAAAGCACAATTCACTTAGGCTGCGACTCCGGCCACGAGCGACTCCAATGAATGCCGCTGGCTGGCCGAAAGCCCAAATGCGAACGGCGGCCAATGAAATATGCATGGCTCCCAAAAGTGGCGCGCCCCTCGATAAATCAGAATCAGAATACAATATACATGCTAAACAAAGCACAATAACAAGTCCTGACCCACGAGCGAATCATGATGAATTCGAATTCGAATTCGAACTCGAGTATGAGTTGAAACAGAAACAGAAAGAGAAACTGAAACTGAAATCTAAATCGAAATTAAAATGGGCAATGGGAACAGTTGCGCTGCACTGGCTGTGAAATTCCGCCCCAGAGCTATGGGAATGCCATTGACTTTATGGATTTTAATTAATTTGCAAGCACTTCCATGGCCGAGCTGCTTCAGTGGCTGCTCGAGCTGGAGCTCAAGTCGCTTGGCCTAGTCCCTTTCGGCTGGCTGTAATAAGAAATTCAATTTCCGCTGCCTCATAATTATTTTCTTTCAATTTCAAAACAGACGCCGTCGCTCCAATCCCATGAATTATGGCCGACGGCTATGAGGTTGCCTGAAAGCCCGACCGGCTCCGGCGCCACCCACGCATATATTAGCCCTGAGCAGGAACTGGGCTGCGACTGTGACTGCGACTGCGACTGCGAATGGGTTTGGGTTTGAGTTGGGGTTAGGGTTTGGGGCTGAATGGAAATCCAGCTGCATAATTAGTCCGAGCTATGCAAAAACTCTGTTCAACATAAATAGTTTTTGGAGAATTTATAGAGTTTCTGAAAAAAAGCGAGCCAAACGAGAGCCAAATGCGCAAAAACTGAGAAAAAAGGAGGGACAGCAAAAGGGAGAGAGAGAGAGAGAGAGAGGAAAGTTAAACAAAAGGCAAAGTCTCCGCGACGAGGCTCGGGTAAAAAAGTAAGTATATAAACTAAGCGAAGTCGGCAGCGACTGTTGCGTGCATTGAATATAAAATTAGCTGTCGAGCAGAAGAAGACCAAGGAGGAGGAGGAGGAGGACTCCATGGAATGCAAGACAGACGTCTGCAGACGTGGACGCCAACGTTCTTCTGACAAGCGTCGCCTTCAAACAAATCTCTGCGTCTCTGCGGCGCGGAGAAAAATCTCAGAGGCTCCAAGCCTTAGCAGCCGCCAGAATTGCGCTGTGCATAAAGAACTGAAGGCGAATTTAAACCAACTGAGAAGAGGCCATAGACAAGTCGAATACCCTGTTCATTTGGTGTTTAATCTTTTGCGAATAGCTCCAAATCGCTTTAGCTGTTCAGCAGTTTGCTCCACTCCCGACCCGGCTTCTGCTCCTGCTGCTGCTCCTGCTCGAGCAGTTAAGTGCAGCAACAAATGGCGAAGCGACACAGTGCCCTTGCCCTGGGCTTAATTGAGGCGAATTAATTATTTATTTAGATTGGCCAACGCGACTCCCAGGGACGCAGCGTTTGCACCATTATTTGATAACATGCCTCGGCGCTCTGCTGTCCAGCTGCACGCACATGCCGTGATTTTAATGCGCTGCGATTTTTTGCGTGTGCCGCACACATTTCTCTTGAGAGCCGGCCGCGGCTCGAGTTGGTGTTCGAGTTGGGGTACGGGAATGGGTACGGGCACGGGTCTAGGTCCAGGCCCAGGCGCGATAGGCACGCAATGGACCCAAGGATCGAATCGAAAAACCTTCCTGCACTGGGTCTTGGCTTTTAATGTCGCATGTCAACGCTGTCATGTTGAGCACTTTTTCTTTTATTATTCGTCCCATCGGCGTGGGCGTTGCCGCTGATGAGCGAAAATAGCTTGTTGGGAGTGGAGGAGCTGGCCGGGGTCGCCCGGCTGCCCAGATTGAGCGAGCGTATTTACTTTAATTGCAGCAGCCACACATGCTTAGAAACCGGGCTCTGGATAGTGAAAGCGGCGCGCGGAGCGGAGGCTACCACGCCGGCTTTGCTGTAATTTACGCTAGCTGCGTAGGTGTCGCCGCCCGTCCCGGACGATCATTCGCTTGCGTGTGCTGCACCCAGTCCCAGAGCAACCAGAGCCAACAGCAACCAGTTCAGGCAGCAACAGCATCTGCTCGCTTGAGGTGCGGTGCTTGCCTTGGAATTGAGCAATTTATATGGGAAAGAGACGAGCCAGCGCTCTTTGCTGCCCGCCGGGCATTGAGCAAAGAAAAAATATCACGAAAAAGAAAGAGAAGTTAAGTGAAACAGCACTTCATTAGCCAGCGAACGGAGAGCGGAGAGCGGAGAGCGGATCTGCAACGGCACTGGCACATGCAATGGCTTTGTGACGTGGGCTGCATTGGTATAGGAGAAACAAAACGGGCGAAAAACGTACAGACTTTTGATGAGCTGCCCAGGTATGGCAGATGGTGCGAGCGAGATAGGTCTAGTGCAAGAGGTTGTAGCCGTTAGGTTGGGTTGCACGAGGACAGGCCCAGCGCTACATAGAGACCTACTTAGGCCTTTGAGCCGCTGTCAAAGTTTATGATGAAATCGCAACGGCACATAAACCCGAAAGGGTTCTGCTCATAGAGTGCGTAGCTATTGTTCTTTATGCCAAGCAACGCAATTTGCCAGCCAAAAAGTCATTTGGCCAAGTCGTAACGCGCACAATGCAACCCACACACACATACACACACACATACACACACACACACACACACGCTCGACCCTTTTGTATGGGGCTTCGGCCATCAAATGAAGAGTGAGCCAACGCCATAATCAAAGAGAACTGTGCAGCTTAAGGCAACTACACAATGCAATGGATGAGGCGAAGCACGCGGTCGCGGGAAAGGAGCCGGGGAAAACAAGAAACGCAATTTCCCCAAAAGCGATGCCAAGGAAATCCAACGAATATTTTTTTGTTTGCTAGCAAGCATCGGCTTATTGGCCGCAATGGCCGATGAGTCCACCGTTCCCTCTCTCCGCGCTCTTTGTTCGTTTGAGACTGTTGCCTATCTAGCCTGGCTTTAGCGGAGACAGCCTTCGGTTAGAGCCGAGCCAAACAAGGCTTTTCCACGTACGCCTTGCCAAACGGCAAATGCCAAACAGAAAATTGGCAAAGCCACCTCGCGAACGGGTTGCTCGCTCCCCTGGCTGGGCTCGACTCGACTCCGTTCTTGCCAGTCTTGCAATTTAACAAGCAAGCAGATTGTAATCAATTGTTGGGGCTGGCTTAGGCCAACCCGTTACCCGTTACCCGTTAGCCGTTAGTCGGCCCACGCGCATCGCATATTAGCGCAAATTGTAATAGATTTTACTTAATTTATTATAAACAAATCCGCCGCCGCAACGGCTCGCAATTTACCAAATGTTCTTCTCGAGGGAGAGAGTGGACTCTCCCTTCTGCATTCCCCCTTCCCCCTTTCACTCGAAAAGAAATCTTTATCCAATTTAGCTGTCATTTGGCTGTCGTCATGCGGCCTGTCTCATAATTCTCGGCCATATTATTTGCCAGTCTGTTCGCTTTTTAGTTTTCCACCTACGTGACGCCTCGCAGGAGACGTTAATAGGTGCCGGAGGCAGGCGGCTTGCATTGGCCTTCGCTTCCGTGTTTCACATTCTTTACGGGTTTTTACATTTTCCGCCCACCGCCTCCTGCTCCCTCCCTCAGCGACTCCAACTTTTTCTCTAAGTGCTGTATTTATTTTAAATTTTATGTGCGTTCTGCGCGTTGAGCGGCACAGAAAAAAAATACAGAAAATACAAAAAAATTTAATTTTCCCTGCGCTGCGTTTTAATGTCGTTCAACTTTGCTTGAGTTTAGTCATATACTTTATACGTATATACGTACGTACATATGTATACACGTTTTGTTTCATTTTTGTGGTACGTGCCTGGAGAGGCAGAGGCTGATGAGGCCGGAATGCCTAGCGCGTTAGGCTTCATTCATGTTTATCTATGCGCCGAGTCGGCTCCGGCTTTTTATGGGCCCAACAAGCTTGTACACAGGGCCATAAAATGACCTGACGTCTTAATTTTAATGACAAGTCACTTACATGGTTATCTGGCCCCAAGAAGCCGCCCATAAAGTCCAATTGGAAAGTGGAAAACCCAGAGCGACGCACATGCATTAACTCTGACAGAGCTCATACCAATATCTTGGCCGTGACACATATTTTCGGCAGTCCTTGGCGAGCGAACTACATTTTAAATTCGATCGATAAGCGAGGCGAGGAACTGATCTGGGACCGACACGAGCCTGGCTCCAGCTGTGGCCCTGGCAATCCTTGCTTTTCGCACCCTCGCATTCTGCATAGTCATGCATACGGGAAAGCATTTTCCATAATGCCTTTGGCAGAATTTATTGACTATATTTTGTTGCCTTACTAACCGAGCCCATTGCGTGTGCCCCTCCTTGCTTTGGCTCTGGCCCTCGCTCCCATATCCTACTTTCTCATATGCGTACCCATAATGGGCTGCCGGATAGATAACGAGCCATGTGGGTGTTGCTAGGCTCGGGTGTGTGGAGCGCCCATCGGAGATGTGCGTGTTTTGTGCAAAGAATTTTTGTGGCCTCCAAGCTGCCAGCGTTGTCTGTTGTGACCATTGTTGCTGCTGTTGTTGTTGTCGATAACCAAATTGCCGTGTGTGCCAAAAGAGCGCCAACGTCGACATCGACATCGACTTCGGCATCGGCATCGAGAAGGGAAACAAAAGCTGCCAAAGCACAGAACAAAATGGAAAACCAAAAACCCCATATAATAGCTTTGGATGCCGCGACAACGCGTACCAAGCGCCCCCATCTCCCACTGCTCCCACCTCGAGCAAAGGCAGCGTCGCCTCGTGCCACTACCGGAGCCGGACCCAGAGCTGGAGCCGCAGCCAGAGCCAGACCCAGAGCAGCCAAAGAAGCCGTTTGGAGCGCGTTTGGTTTCGTGCGTTGTGCCGAGGCGAAAATTGCGTGGCTTTTCCTATTGGAAATTGGTGGAAACGGGGGCTCCAGCAACTCCTACGGCTGCCTTTCCCATAGCTCGACCAACTACTGCCAACAACTGCTTGGGCTACTTTCAGTATCATTTGCGTTTGCCTCGTATCGCCCAGTATTATCTACCCAGCTGGCTCGCCACTTAATACTTTTCATTTTTTGCTGGAGGCGTGGGTGCGTTTGTGTTGTGTAATGAGGTCGAGGCTCGAGCAGATGTCGTGCCTGAATTTTTGCAAAAGACTTATTCTAATTGGCTGTTAATATATCTGTGTGTGTGTGAATGAAATTTCGAATTTATTCTGTACCTTAGATCTTTTCTCAGTTCGAGTAGTAAATGGCTCTCAATTAGTGAGGGCAAGTAAATAGTTTAATGATTCATATGATTAATGTAAGCTTGGCGACTTTCAATTTCAATTAATCGATGCGAACTAATCGATTATTCGTTGATCAAATGAATTTTTATTTCCAAATGTAATATTTATTTATGAAATATTCACAAATAATAACTTCGAAAGATGCGTGGTGATAAAAAAAAAAAAATAAATATTGAAAAAAATAATAATAATAATAATCGATTATTTTGTTATGTGCCCTTACTACTTTCAATTAATGGTTCTTTACCCCAGCTAAACTGCAGTTAGTATAACAAAAATTGCCCATAATATATAATATTTTTAGACTCATTTGACAATCCTTTTCGCATAGTTAATTTCAAGCTAGATAACTTAACCTGATAGAATTTTTTACAACTAGGCGTGATTGGCAATACATAGAGGGAGATAGGTAGTCCAGGTCAAGATTTTCTGAGAGAGACAGCGACCCAGACAAAAGTGCAAAACAGAGAAAATTTCTATTGAAGTTGCCTCTTGCAAATTGCAAATCAATTTTTTAATGCGAAATTCATTTTGTATTTATTTTTAATTTATTTTTTATTTATTCTCTATGCAAAAATTTTCAGTTGAAATTTGCAAAATTCTTTGTTAATATTATAATTATTATAATTAGATTAAATTAGAGCCACAATTTCCAGAGTGCAACAATAAAAATAAATGTATATTGGACAATTATTATTAATTGGATAATTATACATTGAACTCAAGAGAATGCTCATATATCTAACATTTATTTCTCTATTTCTTATCGTTGCAGGTATGTTGAATAATAATCATAAAGAGCCTATTGAAAGTGCAATGTGAAGAAAGAAAAAAGTTGCTATTAGGCAGCCCTATCGCGTCCCAGGGGGCGTGCTGTGTCCAGATGCAATCAGCAGCTGCCCAAGAGTCAGCGCCCAGCTAAGTAATGCAATCACATTAAAAAGAATCTCCTGAATGGGGTGAGGCAGGAGAATCTGCGGCAGCTGGCAGTCGCGCTTGTAATCAATGTAACTACAACTTGTTTGACAGCTCTTAGCATAAATACTTGACAACAGTGAAACGACTAGTCGGGAGAGCCTAGAGTCTGGCCCCGGCCCCAGGCGGAGCCGCGCTGACGGGCGTAAGGTGTACGAGGTGTGGAGAGGGACAGGCGAGAGACACAAAGCCCTGGCAGAGTTGAAATCAATGCGACTGCGGCAGTTAAGTGCAGGAGGAACATTTCTTACTTTGGCACATTTAACGAGTGTCTTGGCGCACTTGAGCACTGCGACACCGAGACAGACCGGGATGAAGCTGAAAACAGAAATAGCGACAACAGATACAGATACAGCTACAGATACGATTGTATCTGCAGTCGGTCGAACGGCGGCATCATTATCATCGTCAATATTATGATTATTGTTTTATATTTGTCAACTCTCAACCTTAGAATCCATGTCTGGTATCAGACACCAACCAATGTCAGTCTGTCTGCCTGTCTGTCTGACTTTCTATCCTTTTGATCTTTTGTCTTTTGCAATTACAATTATATTTCATTTGCCCGAGTTGACACAAGAGACACGATTTCCCCCTCTGCTTTTTGTCTCTCTAATAGCCCTTTGAAAATCAATTACGACTACGCTCATAACCCACATCAACCCAACTCAGCTCGTCTCGTCTCGTCCCGTCTCCTGTCCGCCCCTTTTCGCTTCTTTCGCTCCACCAGAGTCTCGAGTCAGCCTTAATATAATGTCAATAAATTATTTAGTTTTTATTTGTTGGCCGCAGCTCTCAGTGCCCGCTGTCCAGAGTCGCGGCAGCTGCACAGGCGGGCACGTACACGGGCTGGACACATGTTCTAGCAGGAATTCAACATTCGAATTGACATCAACTCCCTGGCGGGGCCTGGGCGATGCAATGCATTTTTGCAGATGCTTTGCCACAATTTGTTCGCCTGGGCTGCGGCACTGTTGACCAGTTTATGACATAGCCACATTTGTTATTTGTAATTTTTCTATTGGCCTGTCGAATTCCTAAGTGTATTTCGCAGTCGCAGTTATTTCGTAGTACCTAACCACTCTGCGAGATTTAACAGCGGCAGCAGCACTCCTTAAAGACTGCCCAAGCCGAGCCGTTGCAGCGACTACAAATAATTGTGTTATATACACATTTATAGCAAAGTCGAGCTACAAATGGCGTTGCCCCCGCTGCACTGCTCCACAGCTGCACAGCTCCAAAGTCAGAGGCGAGGGTGATAAAACACGCAATTGTTGCATGCAGCAGCACTCGAGGAGCACCAATCCCTAGTAGTTGGCATATATATAGAGCCAACAACAGTTCCACCTCAATAGGGGGCTCTTTGTGCTAGACACAATTCAAAACAGTTGCTCGCCATGTCGAAATGAGACTGGCTTGAGCAGAGGATGAGCTCTGAATGAAGGTATTACTGCCAGCACAGGCCAAGGAATTCCATAAGTATCTCTCTGGCTGCTTTATGGCCAGGTCAAAGGTGGGCGTGCACATGCTTCAACGCCACACCAAAGCATGTATGTCACTCTGTGCAAATCGTAATATCACGTGCCTTCTGCTTAGCCCTTTGTGTATTACAATACACTAAAAGTTAGTCACAAAAGACATAGTATATGGAGTCGTCCGAGCAATCATATTGCCAATGATGGCGCTAGAGCTGAGCCTTAGCTTCCATGGTAACAGACAGTATCTCGCATCGGTGTATCCCGAATTGGAGATTGGTTGTGGAAAATGTTGTTTCTTATAAAGAAATATACTGGATTAACTTTATAACATATATATTATTATTTATTAAATATATGATTCATACATGAATATGATTTACTATATTCATCATATATCATATCATATACAAAATGACTGATGCTCTGCACACTCTCTCTCTTATCTATATATCTATCAATATATATATATATATATATATATATATATATATATATATATATATATATATATATGTTTATGAACTTCAAAAGGGTTTCCTTCAACAGTTACTGTTAATTAATGACATCTTCTTGGCCAGCTTGCCTAGTATTAGCAATAATTAAGCACATGATGTAATACAGATTTTTGTTTATTAAGATTTTCTCATTCCAATCGGAAGTTTAAGTCAAACCAACTGATGATCTACACTCACTCAATGCTATAAGTTTGTCGATTGCATAATACTTATACATATGCACAGCTCCCCCACCACAGAGAGAGCAGACGAAATATGTTTAATTAAAAATGTGTTCGTAAATAAATGTAAATTTCAAACGATCCTTCGTCAACAGACTTTAGGTGGCATGCCAGAAGACTTCTTTGGCCGCTTGCCGCTTACCGATGCAGCTGCAGCTGACCTCTTGACCAGGGCCAAGGCGTAGCGACGACCGCAGTTTTCCATAAGAAATATGTTATGCATATTTTTCTCATTTTTCCGAAGCGCTTGGCTTGGCCTGGCAGCTCCAAGCGACGCAAACGCAAACGCAAACGAAACCAGTTTCTTCTCCGTTGCCATTGCAACAATGGCCGACTATTTGGTATGAGTGCCCCTTCAGTCTGTCTGTCCGGCTGACCACAAGCTTCAATATCCATAAATGTCCAATGGGCCGTTGCTGTTGGTCATGACTTTGGCCGGTTGCTTGGCATTGCCTCGATGCCTCATTCTCTCATTCCATCAGTCTCCCAGTCTCTCCATCTCTTCTGTTTTCTTGTTCTGTTTAGTCTGTGCCCAGTTTTCCAGTTGGGAGCTTCAGTTGCCGTCTTCGTCTGCTGGATTCTAGATTTTTATCGGTTTCTACTTAAGTGATTGTCAGTCAGTCATTGGCTTGTTGTGAAGCCGCTAAAGGACTGCCGGGCTCTGCCTCTGTCTGGTTGCTGCTGTTGCTGTTGCTGTTGCTGTTGCTGTTGCTGCTGCTGTTGCTGTTGCTGTTGCTGTTGCTGTTGCATTTGGCAGCAATTTATTGAAAGCCTTGTATGAAATTCTCCCATTTGCTTGGCTGGCTGCCCCGTTTGGCTCGTCAACTCCTTATTAAATCGTTGAGCTCAGTCGGGATCAGGATCATTGCGAAAGGTAATGCAACTGATAAAAAGGCGATGTAGCCCTCCTTTCATGACGATAAGCCAACAGATCGCATGGCTGGCACAGCTCAGCACCGGCAGCCGGATGGGTGACGAAAGACGGGTGACGGGTGGATTGGGTGGATTGGGTGTCGTATGCATTTGTACTATGAAGCCTGGCAGAGACCCGATGAGCAGTTTAATTAGGTTTCAGCCAAGTGTGAGAAGGGCTCTCGTTGCTTTCGTCAGGCGCACACTGAAATCGTGGAAGCGTGTGGAGCACACGCTGCGCGCAAAACTGCAAGAATTTGTCAAGTGCCACCCAACACACAACACACACTCTCTCATACACAAACACACACACATACAAACACGTACACATTAAGAGTTATAAAACCTCTTAAAAATATATGTTATACAAACAAACCCTCGCACACACATATACACACACCCACACATGCAAGCATTCGACCCACTTGAAATTTTGCTGGCATATTGCGTATACGCCTCGTATAGCGTGGCTGGCACTATAAATGCGCACTTTTCATGGGAGCCTTTCGTTATGGAGCTTTTTGTAAGCTCTCTCTTTTCGGTTTCACTATTTTATTTATAATTTTATTTAATTTTCTTGCCGTCGCTGAGGTTTTTTTGCCCGGGCTCCTTCACCCATTCATGCCCTTACATGTGGTACGCCTGTGTGTGTTAATTCTATTGAAATGCTGTCAAGCTCACAACTAAAACCAACGAACGAAACACCCGCTAAAGTGGTTCTGCTTATGTGTGCGTGTGTGTGTAGCTTTGTGCTCTCATGTATTTACATGCCTGGAAATCTAAACACACGCATCCGCACACACACAAAAAGGCAAAAGGCACCGCCGCTAAAAATGAGCAAAAATCACACTGAAAACACATGCGTACTAGTTTTTCAAATTAGTTTTAGTGTTTGGGACCGAAAACAAATATATACAAGAGCGTGCCGATGGCCAGACACGTTCCGTAGATACCCTGTAACCGCAAGAGATGCTCACAAAAGCATTTAGCCATCCTTTTCAAAATCATAGTCCACACATTTATCCCAACTGTTCCCCAAGAGATCCTTAATTATATATATTAAGATTAGACTATAAATTATTCCAACTGTTTCATAAGGTATGCACTCTTAGATATGTACAGAGGATCAAAATGTTCCCTAAGAACGCCTATCTTAAGGACACATGGCACTATACATGGCACTATACATACATATATGAGTAGAGATGGGTGTTTGAGGATCGAGCAAAATGTTCTATTACTCGGCAGATTTGATTCCCATGCAGGCCAAGGTAATGCATAGTTCATAGACCCTTTCGCATTCAGCACATCGTTGCAGGGTATAAAAGGAAAATTGTAATTCATATGAGTGATATGTGTAAATGGCACAGCAACAACAGGACAGGACAGGACAGGACAGGACTCGACTTGAAATACTTTTACCACATTTGAAAATTTGAATATGCGCTCCTTTGTTGGGCTCGCTGATGTGTGTTTGTGGGAACTGTGGTTAGCTTTTTAGCCAGCTACTCGCATCTATTTTCTATTTTCTGTTTTCCATTTAGCATTTTCCACGTTCCACTCGAGTGTCGGCGAGTGGTTAGTTATGTAACATGTATTATGTGCATGCTTGCTTTGATTAATTTAATTACATTTCGTGTGTCCAAGCCAAACGTTATTGCAGCTCAGCTGCATTGGTCTCCTCTATATGGCCAGGATGCTCGACTGGCTTTAGTCGAGCAGGAGGCACTTAGTGTCTTGCCAGAGAGCAGAGATAGGGCGAGAGTTTTGCACATTTGCACGTAAAGTTTAACTCATTTTACAGAGGAAATGTTTGCTTGTTTCTTTTTAGTTCGCAAACTCCCAGACTCAGCCTCGGTCTCTGTGCTCAGAGTCTGTGTTCTTTGCCAAGCCGTAAAATTTTTGTGGCACAAACTTTTCAGTGCGGCAGCTCACAAAAAACTAAATTAGTAAATTATAAGCCGCTCAAAATTAATTGCAAAAAAATATTTACACACACGCGCAGCACTCGAAACTTGCAGCAGAAGCAGCTGCCAAAATGAAGTTTTAAAATTCTTGTGTACACTCACACAAGCGCACTCTTGTCTCTCTCTGTGTGTGTGTGTGTGTGTGTGTGTGTGTGGGTGGAGATGAAGTAGGGGACTTTGGAAATGCAGCAAACTGCATGAAAAGTAAGGCAAAGTAGTTCGGGTGAAAAACTCCAAGTGGAAAATAGAGCCAGCCCGTTGATGGCGTGTCTGACTTGGTGGGCTTGGGGCTGCTGTGGGTGGTGCGGATAGTTTGTTGTATTTACAGCGCAAACCACTTGAAAAAATATTTCTTAATTAAATTACAAAATTGCTAAAGAGCTTTCTGGCCACTGCCGGCAATGCGGCAATGTGCAGCTCGTGCTGGCTAGCAACTCCCTCATCAAAATAAAATGTAGCCAATGCAAAGGACAGCAGAAGTAACTAGGGGCAGCTAAGCCGCAAAGCAGCGCAGTAATGTGCTATGCAATGGGGCAGCATTGAGGTCCAGTTGAGTGGAGGCTCTCGAATTTCGACTGCTTTTCGAGTAGTCGAGCTCAGCGAGCAGCAAAGTTTTAATTGAATGTGTTAGATAAGCTTCGGCAAATATTTATGCCCCGTCGCATACTTAATACGCACAACTAACTATTCGCAGCCGCAAGTGGGGCCAGTTGTTGTTTGTTTCTGTGTAACTAGCATCAAATATTAATTTTAATAGCCGCCTCGCCGCTCCCATTTTAAGTGCCTCCGCGAATGTCGAGCACTCGCCCATCGGCAACTACTCCTCCTGCCGGACACTTGGCGCTTTTTTAAGTGTTTCGCCAGCTTGTCGACTTTTGTCGTTTTCGTTTCCTTACGCTTGGCTGCCAGTTGCCAGTTTCCAGTTGCCAGCTTGAGCCTTGCAGTTTCCAACGAGCTGCACAAATTCGCGCAACGCCATTTTGCAATGCGCGGGTGCGGAAAATGTAGGTGAATGCACCTCGCCAGGAGGCAGCCGACGGGCTTTGTCCGCCAGCTGCGCCATTTTCTATTATTTGCGGCTACTTCGCGTCGCGCGGCCGTTGACTTTGCCAGCCACTGTAAATATTTGAGCCCAAAGAGTGCGAGCGAGCTGTGTACTTGAGGATCAACTGGCCATCTTCTATATAAATATGTATATAGATATATTTTTATATTTAAAACAAATTAATTATATGATATTTGTAATTTTTACTCTGTATATTATATATAGTAAAAACTTTAATTTTCAATTTCTATAACAGAAAATTAAGTAAAAGGTGTGATTTGATTTTTTAAATTAATGTGTAATTACTTTTATATACTTTTCCCATTTGGGAAATGGGAATAATAAAACAATTAAAAAATTAATTAGCCGCAAAAAAAAGAAATAAGAATAAAATAAAATAGCATGTCTTCTTTCCCCAATGCCATACTTATTTTTTGCCTCTAATTGAAATGCAAATTTAAAACTCATTTGCTCTGTATGTTTAATGTAATTCTATATTTTAATTGATGGACAATGAATTCAGCTAAAATATCATGTCGAAATATCTTATCAAACTGCGAAGTGAAATTCTATTATTAAGCTGGCATTAAAATTATTTAATACGCCTTCATTGCGCAGCTCAGTACGTAATATATATGTATATGTATATGTAAATATATGAATGTGTATACATTCGGACGTCGACTTAATGCATGGGGAAAGAGGTTTGGCATATATTTATGTATTTGCTCATTTAATATTCTATGCCCCAAGCGAGATCTGTCAAACGCTTATCTGCAGTGGGCCGTTGCTGGCTGTTTTTGTAATTTATGGCAGCGATGGCTGTGATTTGCATTTCCAATCTGCCGTCTGACAATGGACTGTCAAATCTTCGATAATAGGCATTTGATTGCATTAATTATTGCTTTCGAGGCGTCTTCGATCCCCGCTGGGCATTAACTTGGCTTATGGCGCATTGCCATTGTGACAGCCGAGAAGAATCGGAGGATGCTTTAAGTCGGAGGAATTGAGCTAAACTGCAGTCAGATGCATGCGCAGATTCGCCCACAACATCATTCCGCATGCTGCATGCAACATGCAACAGCAGCAGCAGCAGCAGCAGCAGCAGCAACATTAATAAATAATAGGAGATGGAATGGGCTTTGTTTCAGTTTCGTTGCCCGGGGCTATTGTTATCTTTATATGTGTGCCACATTCAGTTTTGTTTATAAATATTTCATTTTGTGGCAAACAATGCGAGTACGACTAAAGCGACGCCAGGCACTTCCGCATGCGGAGCTAATACCCTCACCGCTCGTCCGCTTCTCCGCTCCTCCGCTCCCTTGCTCCCTTGCTCCCTGCTCCAGACGCTTCCGCATGCTAAGTCAACAGAAGAAAACAAAATAAGAAGAAGCAGAAGCAGAAGCAGCAAAGAGAAAGGAGCTAACGCCTCACACTTGTGCCCTACTCTTGATCCCAGTCAGCGACACAGTCCGAGTCGCCGTCTATTTTGTTTATTCTTCAATAAGTCGCGCGACGACTGCGGTTGACGAGTCCAAGTGGGGGAGCCCGAGTGCCCGACTGGCTGCCCTTAAAGAGGCAGCAGCAACGGGCAACAGACAAGATGTTGTAATATTCCATCTGCTGACATATGTAGTTCATTAGTTCGTGCAAGTTGTTGCGTGTTTTTGCATACGACTCGTACACAAGATTTGAATTAGAGCTGTCAAATCTTTGTCATACATCACATTTGCTGCCTTGCAGCCTCCAGTCTCGAGCTGGGCGCATCGAGCGTGGGTCATATGCCACTCAATCAAAGTATCTGCCGAGAATAGCTTTAAAGCAATTGTGCCTCGCTCCCGAGCCATGTAGCTGCTCTGCTGCTGCCAATCATGATGATACTAAACAAGCTGACGACGACGACGACGATGATGATGATGATGATGATGATGATGATGATGATGTTAATAATGATGAGCAGAAAGATGATGTATTTCTGGTTGTAGCTCTGTGCGCACTAGTTTCAGCAATTGCCCCGGCCAGAGAATTGATTGATTAGCCAGCGCGAATGCCAATTCTGGCCATGCAGTATTCATAAGGGCTGCCCGGTGTCCCGGCGAGGGGCGAGTGCGTGCCAGGTCTCATTAATATTTAGCTAGCGAGGCCAGCTAGCGCCAGCTTCTGCGGCATAATTAAAAGTGACTTTTCCAAGCAACCAGCCAGGCAGCTAGGCAGCCTGGCAACCATGCTATCCAGCTTAGCCCCTAACCCGGTGCTGTGCCACACGGTTGGGTAATGCCAGAAGTTTTTCGTCAATGTCGTCAGCCTTCTAATGGCTGACAGTTGCTCGAAATGATGATGACAGTTTAGATGAATTAGTTTATTCAGCTTGTTGCTAATGCGCCCAATTAATGCCTCAACTTTAGCTGTAGCCGCAGTCCACTGCCCACCGTCCAGTGGCCCGCCCCCCAATTGTTGACCAATCAATTTATTAGGCAGACATACATATGTATGTCTTCAGTGAGAAATGTTACATCATTATTTGCATGGCGGCTCTGGAGTTCGGTTCACACTTAAATATGCAAGACGCAGAAATCATATTAGGGCCGGGGCAATATGAACTGACGCCGAAATATCTCAAGGAATGTTCGTTAATCAGTTGATTCGTATGGGGACAAGTGGGGACGCAGGAGGGGACACTGTCTGGTGGCTGCTAGATGAGAAAAATGCGCATTTTAGTGGCAGTTAATGCATACATTTATATGATTTTATTTATTTATTTATAGCGTCTTCCCCTAATAGAAAACATTTTTCATTTCATTCTGCCCGAAGAGCAAGTGGAGTTCTCTCTGTGTGCCCACACAAAATTACATCAAATATCAATTAGTCCATCATTGGGGCGGGAGGAAGATCTGCCCGCCCTCCATCCCCCCACTCCACTCCACGCGGTACTTTATGCTCTGACCCAATTCAGTTGGGAGATGCGCGAGACGAGCTCGCAGCATCCAGCAGCTGGCATTGTTTTTAGTGCATTTTCACACCCGAATTGCGCCATAAAAATTTATATTAATTTCAATATTAGGCTCATTAACATGGCCGCCAGTCAAATCGTGAAAGCACCAAGGGGCGACAAAGAGAGACAAAGATTGTAAAAGAGAGAGAGAGAGAGAGAGGGCGATAGAGCGACAATATGACGATGATAAAGATGGATGTGTTTGAAGTCGGACTGACTTGTGTGACATGTACAAATCGTAAAGTCAAGTCTATAAATAAAATATGTGCTCTATCACAGCAGCAGCAGCATCCGAAACTATTAGGCCCCAGCCCCAGTCCCCGTTCCGTTGCTCAAGTGGCAGAGAAACATTTTCAAAGAAGCGCATCACAAATGCAAAAATAATCAGCTGGCATCGCAGCAGAAGAGAACAAAACAAAAAAGCAGAACGGAACAGAACAGAACAGAACAGAACTCAGCTGAAAAGACAATCAGGCAATCTGGAGACGGCGGACTGTACGCGACTCGAGCAGTTGACTTTGAGTGCCCTCGGCGTAGTTGCGTATTATGAACTCTCCGGCGGAGCAGAGAGCAGAGGCTTCTTATACGCGAGTGTATATGTATATAAAATTCTGCGTAATCTACATCTGGCTTAGCGACAAGCCACAAACGAAGACAGCAATGGGAAATTGCACAGCTCATAAGCTGAGCTGATGACGTCTCGGCTCGGCTCGGCCTGGCTGCGCCTGTCTTGGCTTGACTCGGCTTGGCTGGGATGTGTGTGGATGCGTTTTTGGCATAAATTGAAATGAACTCAGCCAATCTGAGGCGCAAGCAGTCACAATTTGCATAGTCGATAGAGACCCAACTACACACAATTACACACACAGACACGCGTTCGGTTCTGTTTCCCATTTTTTATCGTGAACGAACGGAAGCCGACTCACATCAGCAACAATTAGAAACGAAAGGGCGGATGCTCTGCCACATGCAATAGGAATGCGTTGTAGAAAGCTGCTCTAATGTATCAAAAATATATATTTTATTACGAAACACACACACACACACACTCGCTCATACAGCAATCGCCAGTGCATTGACTTCCTGTAAGAATCTACATTGACTTCAACAGCGGACAACAATCAAGAAACCAGAGAGTGTCGTACTTCACCCACATTACGCAGTTGCTGAAACTATTTCAGTTTGTTTTGTATTCCGATACCCTAGAGCCAATGAGTGCGCAAGCAGGGTACGCTGATTTTGTGAGCGATCAGGTATCTGTATGACTATGAAAGTTAATAATCGACGAATTGGATTTTGAAAAACCCATGAGTCCGTGTAATATGTAAAGATAAAAGTCTGTTTAACTGACAGACTAAATTAGGTTTAAGTTGATGTACCCATGATGTGATTTGTTTGTCTATGAATAATATAAACTAAAAATCGGGAATAGTATACAATATAAAGTGTATCATATGTATGTATGATATAATACTATTGTTAAAATTATTAAAAATAAAAAGATATTTGCCATCAGATATGCATATATGATATAATGTATAATAAATATTAGTTATATTATATAACTTAAAAAAGATGTTTTTTATCTCCATCCCGCTGGAAAGCCAAAGTCGCTTTGATAACAATCGTAATATTGACTTGGCAGGGTGTTCGCTAGTCGTGCACTGCGGATTGAGCTAGTCTTATTTTTTGTGACTTGCTCGTAGGCGACAAAGTCAGTTTCTTGTCAGTGGTGACAAAGAGGTATTGATTACATCTACCGAGTGGCCTGCAGAGCGAGGACGACGCGACGAGGAGTGAGGGATGGACGGATGGAGGGAGGGTGTGTAAGGCAGAGGGTAACTAAAGTTACTGATGTGTGGCGAAAAAGATGACTGATAGAGCAGAGAGCGTGCTGAGTCGGGCTACACACAGGGAACGGGACCATTATCGAGGTTAGCTAAGTACAAACAAACACAATGCGACCGGAGGCAAGTGTTGGGGTCGTAAAAAGTCAAGCTTCCTTTATTATATGTGTTTATGTATGTATGTATGTATGTATGTATGTATGTATGTATGTATGTATGTATACAGCATAAATTGTAATTTACAAATTATATGGCTTAAGCATTTTTGTACTCTGTCTCACCTTGTTTTGTTTCTGTCTCTCTCTCTCTCTTTGCAGGTATGTTGCGACATAGTTTCTATCAGGGTAACTTAATTGATTGAATGCAATTCGAATGGCCTGTTGAGGTCCCATTTCCCAAGCAGACATCTATCTATTTCATAAGAACACAACAAGGCAAACTTAAAATGCATTGAAAACAAACAAGGTAAAGTTTTTCGGCGAAGGCCCAGAACCCAGAACCCAAACCCCAAAAGCGAAAACCCAAACAAACAACAAACTGCCAGTTGAACTAAACCAAAGGACACTCGTTGAAGGTCAACTGAAGGTGGCCAAAAGAACAACAACAAGAACAGCCAGAGCAGCTGCCAGTTGCCATTTCGTGGATCCTGGGGCACCTTCAGCAGCCCGACCAGGTGAAAGCAAATAAACGTGTGGCATTTATATTTGTGGCAGCAAATTTATTTAGCATGCATTTTCCACGAGAGCCAGAGAGAGCAAGAGGAAGAGAGGGATACGACAGACAGAGAGAGAGAGAGAGAGAGAGAGAGAGAGAGAGAGAGAGAGAGAGAACTCAATGTTTGGAAAGTGTGGCAAGCGCTGTAAATTTTTACTGGCATATAAAATACATTGGAACAAGCGTTATATAGGGCGAGAAAAACGTGCGCGTTTCCAAATTGATTTTCAGCTGATTCAAATATATATTCGTTAGTGTGTGTGTGTGTGTGTGTGCATGTGTGTGAGTCGAGTGTACACAGCAGTTAGTGTAGCGCTTTACAAATTACTTGGCCAACATGTTTTATTTGAGGTTTAATTAGTTAGTTGGGCAACAAGCAGCTGCTGGCCACATGCACCGCAAATGCAGGCAAATTAAAGTATTTTCGTTGCATATTTCATGCGCTCGTTTCCGTTTCGATTATTTCGATTGCGCAGCGCCTGAGAGGCTGCCCCTCGTACGCCCAGTTCCACCCACCTTATCACCGAGTGAGCTCATCCGTCAGATTCCACTGGCGAATCTCGTTTGGTACTTTTATTTTCGACTCGCGGCTTCTTTGATTGCGACATTCATTTAGATGGGGATCAATGAGATCAGTGTTGTCGCTGATTAGGAATCGGGGGCAGCTACAAATCAGAGCGTCCGACTTCAGCTGGCCTCGATTCGCGGGCGATCGGGTGGGGGAGCGGGAAAGGGAGTGGGGGAGAATACACACACGTGAAACAGATATGTTTAGGCATTCAATTAATTATAGCCCCTGCTAGCCGTATGGGTAAAACAAAATTTGACTAACAACCACCTCGCAATGGGCGTGACTAATGTCGACATGTATTATAGAAAAAGCTAGTTAATAAAAGAAACTAAAAATAAATCAAAAGCCAAAACATGCGATACACGGACGGAACGGACATGAATCGCATTTAAAGAAGTTCCAGCGCGGGCGAAAATACTTTTAAATACGATGATCGGGCAAAAAGAAGCCTCAACTGCTGGCTGCCGCGACTCAGCGTTGAAAGCAAACGATTTACAAGACTTACACACGCCAAAACACACACACACATACAGCTTTGGAGGTAGAGTCCCTAGCTGAATGATAAATAATAAATAGCCACAAAGAGCTGAAATACGGCGGGTTACCAAAGCGTGACAAAGCACAAAATGAAACGACTCGGGCCACAGAGAGAGTGTTTTCTGTTTAAAGAGGCCAAGACTTTGGGTCAGATAATTGGTTATGCCAAAGCATCAATTAAGAACTCCAAGAAGTGGGCGCCAAGCTGGAGCTATCGAGCGTCAACTGAAGAGCTAGAGAAACATATTTGAGATCTCTTTACAACAGCGAGACCCAGAAAGGAAGGGTAGCTACCACGACTTACGACTTACGGGGGTTACAGCGGAAGCCGAGCGCCGAATGGACGTAAAACGTTTTTCCGGTTACTTAAGAAAATTATAGGTTACATAAAAAGAATTACATAAGAGAATGGAGAGGGGGATCAGAAGCAAAGAGACTAAATGTGAAGACGCACTCAGCAGGTCGGCCAAATCGGACAGACAATTGGACAATTCGTCAACAATGTCAGTCAGAGTTTATTTATTTATTTATTTATTTATTGGATTGCTTTGTCACTGGGCTCGTTCGGCTCGGCTGGCTTTATTAGCCGAAAAGTAGTAAAAACGGGTAAGGTGAGTGCTCGTTGTGCTGTTGGGCTTATTGCGTGAGGTCAAGAGTTAAGTGAAGCTCGGCGAGGCATGCTATTCAAATACGAGAGCACATACGAAACGGCTAAAAATACAGCTATGCCACCTACGGAGCGGAGCACGGAGCCCCGAGAGTCCCCACTCATAGCCCAATTGTCGCCTTAGTCGTTGTTGTTGTGGTTTAAATATAGCCACGTTTTATGGAAGTGCTCTAATTTTATCACATGCAACTATCAACTGATCCAGGGGCGTGCGCTCGCAGCCCGAGAAGGGGGCGTAGCAAAGCAAAGAAAACACAAAAGTCGAGGGCCCAAATTAACGAGCGACATGACTTGCTCTTATCGCAGCAGACGCCAATTTTCCACTCCAATCAGTCCACAATATTTACATACCTCAATACGAATTAGCATTGTATGCATGTATACCTGAGGAGCGCCCCCCATCCGAGATTTGAGAGCTTGCTACAAATCGAAGGGCATTTTTCGCACAAGACATGGAGCTGCGAATACTGATATTAAATTCAAGCAAACTTTTGCAACTGTCATGCTTTAGTCGGGGCAGAGCTGAAAAAATTGACTCTGAATGAAATGAAATATGCTCTGGTATTTGATTTACAAGAATGGTAAATCTATCGGACCATTGGTTCCACACGCCCACTTACGTGTCCTGCGGCACTTTTCTCTTCTATTCCCTTCTATTTATGACGTTTGATTTTTTCCGATTCTATTTGCAACCAGCCAGCGAGCACAACAAAAGACAAATACAATACATGGCGGCGGGAGGCGCGGGTAGAAAGGGAAAGGGAGGAACGGAAGGGAACAACAATGAGCTACTTTTAACATGAGGCTGAGAATCAATGCCGCTGCGGGCCGGGCGTTAAATGCCGCGACTCTTCGCCTGTCAGCACAATTAGAAATGCACATATGAGTCGCAGCAGAGCTCTGCTGCTGCTATTGCTGCTGCTGGCCGTCATAATGGCATATTAATAAAGCCGTAATATGATATTCCAGGCGATGGCTATCGGGGCAACACGTCGTCGGCTCTGATGAAATTATTCATGCCTAAGCAGGCCGGCGGTGGACTGGTGAACGGACTTGGGACCGGGGTGGTCTGTCCGACGTAATTAGTCGTAGTTATGGCAGCCACAAATACAAGTTACTATTCAAAAGATAATAGATAGACAACCCAAACACAAACACACTCACACACACACACACACACACACACACACACACACACACACCTACTCACTGAGATAGGAAGTGACAGGCTGCGTGTGGGGCTGGCTGGGTGAGTGGTAATTGAATACCTCGCATGTTGTTGTCGGCTGCATACATCATTGAGTCTGGCTCAAGCAGGAATCGCTGGCCGTGCTTAAAAGTCGCCGAGTCCGAGCCCGAACTGGAACTGGAACTGGAACTCGAACTCGCATTCGCACTGGAAATCCAATTCGAGCCGATGGGAACCGCTGGTCGCGGGTCGATTGCCCAGCTTTGGTGTGCGAGTGTGTGGGTGTTTGAGTTTAGAGTTTCCGCTCATGCATTTTTCATGCGTCTCGTTTGTGGCCCGTAAATGGGGGCGTTATCAAGCGATTCCCAATAATAACGAAACTCCAATGTATGTGTCTGCTGTTAACAAATTGTTGCGTGTGTGTGTATTTAATATAATTAGTAGTGACAACAGCCGTACACACCGTAACTCGGCAGTCCGTAGTCCGTAAGCCCGTAACTACTGTCATGCGACATATAAGTAGTGTTGTCAGTTGTGTAATTGGTTCCGCTTCTAGGGTGTCACCGCCAAAGGGTTTCTAGCTGCTAGCCAGCGTATCATGACTTTCAAATGACTTTCAGTGGGGAGGGTGCCTCGAGCCGAGCTAGAACTAACAACATTCTAAGAACCCACAAATCAATACACAAATGTAAAATTGAAATGAAGCCGAACTGCGGTTCATTGAACCTCGATCGGGGGTGTGATAGATGGCCCTCTGAAAGAAATTTAACGCGGATGCTTTCATGGACAGTCGGAAGAGACGAAGCAGGGGTAAGGTATTTTAGTCGTGCAGTACCCGCCTAAAGAGGACTTAGTTTCCTCTAGCTAGCAGCTACTGGCTGGCAAACTAATCTGCTTTTAATCTCACTCGCGTAATTCCCACGTTTTCGACGACATTTCATACTTTCTATCATTCTTGTCGCCGTATGTTGTATTTATTTATCGGCATTAATGATACTTAATGCAGTTGTCGCTACAGCATCGCAACACGAAAGACAACAATTACGAGCAACAAAGCAGCCCAAAAACCAATTGTTAAAACAACACTGAGCAGCGCAGAGCGGAGCGGGGAGGGGAAACATGTCATTAGCTTTCGCATTCAATGCGAGGCTTATGCATGGAGTGGGTGTGGGGAGCATTCGGGAATGTGGGATCATCATCAGGCCTTGAGTGTGTGCGGCAGTTGGGCTTAAAGTTGGGATCCCTTTGGGATAGATCGTCAATTGGATTGTTCAAACACATTGTTTTTACAGCTTACATTGTTTATGTTTTGTTTGTGTCTTTGGGGGACAGTTCTCGTCGCTTCGTCGCTCGTATGGATTGTTTTTACAGTTGCTGTCGATTTCGGCCACAGCCATGGGCGGGGCAGGGGCCGGGACTGTGGCAGGGGCATGGAAATTGACTTCGGGTCCACGTAGCGCAACTTTTTAAGCCAGCCAGCAAATTAAGGGCATTAAAAAGTTACACGTACGCGCACACATGTGTGCAGAGATGCTTAGTGGGAATGCAAGTTTTTCAATTTTCACGTACTTTCCACACAGCAGAAGCTTAAAATTCAGCCAAAACTTTCCACGATTAGTTGGTCATTAGGTGGGTGAGGGACTATAGAAAAGTTCCAGAAGCTCCCTAGGTGGCGGGCAGGCGGCACCAAACATTAATCATGGGATGCCTGCTTCACTTTTTAAATTGCAATTGCGGAATCTGGTATTTGGCTTTGGCTTTGGCTTTCGGTTTGGCTTTGACTTTGGCTCTCGCTATGGCTCTGAGTATGGGTATGGATGGTTACGGCTATGGCTGTGACTTTTAGCTGTGACTTCGCCTGCCGATATCAAAGTTTTGCCTTCATTTGCATATCGCACGAAAAGTTACGTTATCATTTGGCTGCCACTGTCTGTTGGGTCGGGTCGAGTCCAGTTCAGCCAAATCCCTTTTTTGGCATCGCTGTCGAAAGTCGCATTGGACCGAAAACAAAAACTGTTCTCCTCCTCGTCGCACTATCCACATGTATCTCTGAATTTCAGTATCTCCTAAAAAACAAAAAATGAAAGAAAAAACGGTCAAAATCAATTTAAAGTTTTGGTGCATAAATTTGCACCACATTTTTCCAACTGCAATCTCCGAGAGACTCCCAACTGGGCAATAGATAAAGTTAATTTTTTGTGCTCTCTCTCTCTCTCTGTCTGTTTATCTTATCTCTCCTGCTTTCTCACTCGACTTTTGTTTGGAATTTCAAGCAGTCTAATTGTTGTGTGCACGGTTTTTTGTCCGTTCAGAAAGTTTTCCTTGTTGTTGCTCACTCTTGATTAATTGATTAGCATTTGCAGTGACATTTGCATGCCTAGCTACAAATTGAGTACAAACTATTTAAAGGCCGAGCAAGACTCGCCTTTAATTTAGTCTTGCATGATTAGATGCACACACACACACACACTGAGGTAGGCATATTTTGCTCGTCGTCATAGAGCTAAACAGACAGACAAACATTTTTTAATTAAACCCCAAGCAATTACAAGTGCTGCAAGTCAGGAGGCGGTACAAAGGGAGCCAACGACAACGACAACGACAACGACGACACCTCGCACAGTTTACACTCGAAATGACATGCAAAGAGCCGAGGTGGGACGCGTGGGCAATGGAAATTTTCGGTAGTCGAAGACGGAGCGGCAGCAGGAGTCCTCCCCTGTGTGGCTTGCTGCGGCACTAATTGATGTGGCAGCCTGGCTGCTGCTGTCTATGCGGCTGTCCCGCTCCTCAGTGCAGCTGACATACATAGATTTGTATAGCAGCAGCAGCAGCAGCATCAACAATGATGCAGCAGGAGTCGGAACTGCTCCTGCTGCTGCTGCAACATCTGTTGAGGAGGACGTCTCTAGTACTTGAGCGAAGAAACTGCCACAATTTTCTAATTATTTGCAAAATTTTATGCCAACGAAAAGGCGAACACAAAATGCAGGCAACCCATTCGGCACAGTACTTGCGCACACACTCTCTCTCTCTCTCTCTTTCTCTCTCTGTGTGGTGGGGGGGGGGGGGGGCTCATGCTTATGGAACGCCAAGTTTTATGCAACATTTTTGGATGCTGTTGCCAGCAGCTGTTGCAGTGCGGCAACAATAACGAACCAAACGAATTTTTGCAGCTGTGAGCAGCCCCGCCCCCCACTCCACTCACCCCACCCACTCTGCAAAACTTTGGCCGCATAAGTGTGTCTGTATGTGTCTCTGAGTTTGTGTGTGTAAGTGTGTGTGTGCGTGTGCTAAATTTAACATTAGTTCGATTTTCATTTCATTTGCTGCCAGTTATTTTTGATATAAATTTTTGAAAATGACGCCAACGTCAGCGACGTCCTGCTGCTCCCACTCCCTCTCATTCTACTTGCGCTCTTCATCTCTGTCGCCCCCTGGCCGTCCGCGTGCTGCGATGCGTGCATTTAACTTTTGCTGGCTCAGCGAGCGCTTTCCAAAAAGTATGCTGCAAACTTTTGCGTTGACCCCTTTTACGCTTTTCAAATGCAATTTTCAATCACGCAAATGGAAAGCGCTTCTGAAGTCCCATTCAGCTCAACTCGGGCAGCTCTTTGGCGAAAGACCTTGTCGGGGGCGCTTTTGATTTACGCATTTCCCACACGAAAGCAAATCGATGAGCAGAGCAACATCAAACGCTGACAAATGACAATTAATTGCCTGGCCCCATGAATGAGCGCAATAAACAAGACTAAAAACTGAACGCGAAATCAAATAAAACGGGTTATATAAAATGCCGCTGCGCCGCCAACCGAAGCGTGGCCTCAGCGTAGACCAAAGAACTGGGCGTGCCAAGAGCCAGACCCTCGGGGTCGGGCCTCTCAGGTAACACAGCGCCAGCTACGCAAATTGAATTCGGTGAGAATAAGAGTCGCCGAGACTCGGAGCAGCAGCAGCAGCAGCAGCAGCAGCCGCATTAACAAAATTGACGCTTCATTAGTTTTTGGCTTAACGCTATTTGCGCTTCAGCAAGCAAAATAAGAAATACAAGAGCCAAAAGACACAGACATAACTTACAGGCAGGGACATTGAGAAAAAGAGAAGCAACTATATATATGGGGCCAGATAAAACTTCCAGCGAAACTATTAAAATCTTGTGTCACAAAGCAGCCAAAGCTTTGCTTTAACTCTTGATAGCGTCAAATATTTGATGAGGTAATATTAATGCTTCATATAAGTCTTTCAAAAGACGCCACAAACTATCATTCAAATAGTTTTCCTTAGCTAAACATTAATACAGGGAGTGTTACTTGGAGATACCCTGCAGTGCGACCAATGAGGATCTGTGACTGAGACTTTGTTAATAGAATTTGCAAGTATGTGTAGGCATAGGCAGATTATCCAAGTAAATAATACACTCCAATAATATACGAGAAATCTCCTCTTTAAATATAACGGCTTTGACTGTAAGTATGATTACTTTGTAAGCATTTACAATTGATGTTCGCATTCTCCACGTCATAATCAGAGCAAATATGTATTGAGTCATTCCCAGAACAAAAGGAGATATATATAAGAGATATGTGAAGTGTAGGCAATTGTTGCAGGAGGACTTTAACTTCATTCAACCCTAGGTTTAGTTTTTGAAGCAGTTCTCAGGTTTCGTGAGCTGGAAATGATGTTAAAGCCCTCGCAGTGGCTGCGGCTACCGAATTGAGCGAGCTAACTGCTGAAAGTTGATTTTCAAGTTAATTATCAGTTGGCATGTGCGGCAAGTTGTAGATGTTGCTGCTGTAGCTGTAGCTGTTGCTGGTGTTGCTGGTGTTGCTGGTGTAAATAACTAACTGGCAACATCAGCAGCAACAGCGGCGCGCTGACGTTTTAATTGAGTTTGGCTTCCATGGCAGCTGCGCTTCCAGCGGCTGAGTCTGGCTGAAGACGCGGATGCGCACAAGTTAAATAATTTCATTACAAGCAAATGTGTGTTGAGTGTGGGCGTGGCATCTGGGTGGGCGTTAAGTGCTTGCAATTACTGTGCTATGCTACTCTGCTGCTCTGCTGCTGTGGGGCGAGGGGCAATGCGCCCAGCAGGTGCACTGGGATGCCGGCTCACTCGCCCGCATTCAAATTGAACGGTTGATTGACGGCCGAAAAACAATATCTGGCGATTTGCGAACTCTATGCACAATGCGAATTAACTGGAGCAGCAATAACAATGCAGAAGCCATCAAATTGGCGCTAACTGCGCGCCGCAATCTCCCCAGGATCGCGTCTGGCCACGGGGTCAGCTTTATGGCTGGTTATTGTTTGCTCCGCAACTGCCAGCCATATACATATTGTAGTTTTTGGCCAAAGTCGTGGCATTTGGCACGCTGCTGCGATTCGGTTGTGCATTTTTTTAGCGACATTCGCTGGGGCGTCATAAAAATTGATGGATGCTCCGGCCAGATGCACGCCCCGCGAAAATTCTGGGCAAGAAGCTGCTAGCCCC
Source organism: Drosophila navojoa (assembly GCF_054131105.1). Lineage (NCBI taxonomy): Eukaryota > Metazoa > Arthropoda > Insecta > Diptera > Drosophilidae > Drosophila > Drosophila navojoa. Next base: position 24,736,500 of record NC_142892.1, read on the forward strand.
ATCGAGGACAATAGAATTGATCGGCGTTAAATTTGAAATAATATGTATGCACTAAGAGGTTTATTTTTCCGCTGCCCCGGAGCCATAAATTCGGCATGACAAGTATTTATAGAGCAATCGAAACTAAATCGATGCGCTGTCGTTGATTAAAAACGGAAATGGTCGATTGCTAAAAATGCTCTCATCTAGCATCTAGTTCCAGTGGCCATTACGGAAATGTAAGGAAAATATTTGGACAGCGCTCTGTCCTGCTGCTGCCGCTGCCTCTCCTTCTCCTCCTGCTCCACCTCTTCTCCTGCTGCAATGCCGACAATCGAACTGTAAGAAAGCATTGGCAAGAAAATGACGACTGCAGCTTTTCATTTTTTAATGCCAGCTCGCAAAGGAGCAAAGGCTGCCCACTTCACTTGCCACAATGGCCAGGACACTCGCAGTGGATAGAAAAATGATTGTTAGGAAAAGGCCCGGCCTTATCGTTTTCCTTTGCCAGTCCTTTGTAGATGCGAACGAGAGAACTCTTCAAGCTCAACTGCAGTTGGCGAAATATTTCCACTGGCAGACGAAAATCTTTAAGCCCACTTGAAAGGTCAACGAACCCATGAACTCAGTCACTCACTCATTCAGTCAGTCAGTCAGTCAGTCGAAGCTCTTAGCTGCATGATAAGTCTCATGTCCATTTGTATAACTTATCCTCCATATCGATTTTAGAGAGTGCGATTATTATTACATGCTCCCCCAATGCAGTCGAAGCAGAATCAGAACTCGGGAAAACTGGGGGAAGAACAGCTACTACCTGACACTTTTGCGATAATTTATGCAATTGTTCGCTTTGCTTTGGGTTGGCGACTCAGCATTTGGCAGCCTTTTGGAGCCAGATGGGAGTGAAGGGGAGGGGGGGAACGCCTGCGCCTAAAATGCGGCAAACATTTTATGCGCTTGCTTATTTTATCGGCTTTGGCATTGCGAATGCAGCGCCATAAACACGATTGCCCAAAAGAGAACAAAAAGAGAAACAAGATAAAACCAAAAATAAAAAGTTGCTTTTGTCGCATTTCCTCGACACATTTGGCGCCCTTTCAAGAGAGGCGACTCCTGCTGGAGCACTCCGCGGATGCCAGTGGGAGTGCTGCTCTGCTTCAGTGCGGCCCATGCCTGACTAATCGCATTCCAATTTGTGCCGCCAAGCTAATTGCCCTGCCCCACTCGAGGGGACTCTCGGAGCCAGCCACTGCGGGAGCTTATCGCCAAATGCGCTCAAGTGGCCGCTTGACCGGCCGCACACAAAACGCTCCGTCTGTTGGCTGTACGCTGTTGGCTCTTGGCTATTGGCTATTGGCTATTGGCTGTAGGCTATACAGTATAACAAGGCCATGGCTCAAAGCAAATAGCTTCAATTGTTTTAAGCTGGTTTCTTAATTAGACATTGTGGCTATCGGCCGCTTCAACTTCACTGACTACACACATGCAGAGACACACACAGGCGAACGAAGGCCACCAACACAACAACTATCTAACGAACTTATAAACCAAGCAAAGCCGCGGGCCATTGCACAGCTTGAAAGGAGCCGTCTTCGAGTGATAATTTAGCACGTACGAGAGATGAGCAGATTCTGAGGCTGCTTCAGCTTGGACCCAACTGTGGAGCACGTCGCTTGTTTCATAATAATCAAGTGCTGCCAATTCTGCGAGCCTCTGGCGTAAATGTCAACGATTTGATAATGGAACTATTCCAGCTAACTGTGTGGGTATGCTGTCGTTGTGTCTCGCTGTGGCTGGCTGCGTGACGAATGTGGAGCTGGTCCTTGAGCACACTTCCTCGCATTAGTTGGCATTTGTTTTGGTTCGCAACGGCCCAAGCGTACAAAAGAAGCCAAGACAAATATTTGAAAAATTGCACATAAACCGAAAGCTGTTAATGTCAGCGAGGGTTGGCCTGGTCCAACATACTTATATATGTATATATATGTGTATTTATCCCTGTGCCCCAGAATCCAGCAGGACCACTTGAGCAGCAATTGGCGCGTGCTATCGATTTGCCATGCCTCGCAACAACAAATAAACAAAATAAACAAAAATTCGGCAATTGCGTTTGAATGACGGCTTATTTCGCAGTCTCTGCACTTTTCGCTCTATTTGCTTATTAAATTTGTTGAATTCATACGCAACTTGCAAGGATAACAAGAACTCAAGCCACAAGCCCCACGACCCCTCGCTCCTGCTCCCCCCTTAGCTAACACATTTTGCACTATTTCCTTTCAATCTATTCGAATATTGTGTATGTGAATGGCATGTGTGTGTGTGTGTGCGTGTGTTAGCATTTATTTCCCGCTTTCATTGGCATTTATTTTGGCACTCAATACCCACGACCTGAGTGAAGTTTGTGGTGTTGCTGGTTGTGGTCTGATTGGGCTTTTATGGAGTTGCCCCAGCAAATGTGACTTGGCAGGAGTCGGGCATACTCGCAGATAGGATCGGGAACAACTTCAATAAATCGAAAAATTTAAAGCATGGAACTGGATTGCTGCTGGATGTTATCTTTAAAATTGTTATTATTTTTATTATATTATGAACTCAATGCCTAAATAAACATTCGATGCAGGTGTTCTCCAATTTGATGTTACCCAAGATGGCGGGTTTCCCTTGAAGCGCCTCCAGATGAGATTCACCAGCGATTCTGTTGGCTTCTTTCTTACATTGCCAGCTAAATCGACTTTGCCTTTGTCCGCATTGTGCTCCCCATACAATATGGTATTTCTGTAAGCTACAGATACACGGAAACATATGTATGTATGTATACATACATATAGCCATATATGTATGGCCAGTCCCTGCGTCCTCTGGCCCGGCTCCCATGCAGTGCGCTTTCAATTTGTGCGCTTTAATAATTCACAATTCAATAAATGCTAACAAATTGACATTGTCCGAAATGTTGTATAGATTTTCCTTTCAGCTCGGATTTTCTTTGCCAAACAACCCTGTAATCATGTGAGCATCTCAACATCTTTCTTTTGGGATGGAATGGCACGGGACGGGAGGGGTCCAGGCGGGTGGCAAGCCCACCAATTTCATTGCCAGGGAATTAACTTGAGCGACTTTTATGTCAATTCAATACATTTCATTTACTCGCCAATCTCTGTGTATCTCTGTACATACTAGATATGTGTACATACATATATACGGTGTATTTATGTGGAAAAGGAGGATGGGCTGGGATGCGGCTTCAGTAGCATATTCTATGTAGCATATTTTCTACGTCCATCCGTAGTTTTTGCGCAAATTTTCGCAAAATTAATTTGTAATTTTAGTAAGTTGGCAGTGCCGAGCGCTGTCAACGTCTGCTCAGGCAGGATTCGAGGCTCGGAAAATATCCTGCGGCGCTCACAAATTATGTGCAAATAAATTGCCATTTGTTAAGTGGCTTTGCATAAGAAGTTCGTTTCCATACATCTTGTATGTATAGCGCTCGTTGCCGTCTCCCTGGCTGTCTCTCCGACTGTCTGCCTGTCGTTCAGCCAGCTTTGTTGGCATTATTAGATCGCACATGAATATGTAAGTTGGCGAATATGGCATACACATTTTGGCCACATTCAATTTATTTCTATTAATAGCCGAGCGAGCGCCTCCACTTCCTACGCTCCTCGTCGTAATTTCCAGCGAGTAGAATTCACAGTCGTTCTGCTGCCGTGTGAGTCCCTGGCGACTGGGGTGGATTTCGTTGTGGCTTCTGCGACTCGGAGCCAATTAGAGGGAGTGGAAAGGTAAATCAATTGCATGAAAACTTTCATTGCGACAACTATTGGCAGCAAATTGCGTGGAAAGGAGAGGCGCTTACGAAATTAATTGCCAGGCGGCAAGATAGATAGTAATAATGATAATAACTTGTGAATGGCAGGAACTTTTCATTAATTCATTCATTTGCCTATCAGGCACCGCACACCTGTAATCAGCGAATGGCTTGCTGAATTGATGAAATTACCACAGCTTAGAATCGTTTTAGCTGCGCTCGCAGAGACAAAGGCCTCATAATCAGCTTAGCTGAGGAGCTCCATATGCCTTGATTAATACAACTCGTTGCCAGCAGCTTCTCCACGCTTCACAGCAATCAGCTTTCATTAGAGAACAAAAAGCCAAAATTGGAGCCACAAGGCTCTAACTGAAGAGGTAAGAAGCGAGAGAGACGCGGAGATGCTCTACCTAGCAGAGTTTCTTAAACTATAGCTCTTTAATAAATGCAAGATAAAGCTGTTTACAAATTACCAAAAGTGTAAGAGTTGCTCAAAATGCATTTCAAGTAAATAAATAAATGAACTCCTTATAAATTACCGAAAGTTACATTAAATATTAAAAAGAAAAAATCCAATCTTACTTACGGAATAAATCTAGATTGACATTGAACATCTTATCATCGTTATAAAATAAAAACTTTAGAGTCTGTTGCATGTATTCATTATTTTCTATACATGGAAGCCTTCTTATATATACGAAATCCGCCCTCAAATATAAACACGTTTATATATACCTCAACTCTGGGCATTGTAGATTTATTTTTGCTTTTTCCCATAATTTCAGGGTATTCATAAGCTTAAAGTTTATTTTATTTTTAACTTTAAATGGCTTACAAAGAACACAATTAATTATATGGACAGGCGTTACAAACTTCCAGCGGAGACGCAACTGAAGAAGCGTAAAAATTGTCCAAAATGAAAACAAAAAAAAAGAATAATATGAGAAAGAGAATGCAGAGACCGAAAGAAACCATTGAACGCCGCCATTCAATTTTTTGTCTCTAGTTTCTTTTTTGGTTTTCTGTTTTCTTCTGTAGTCCCAAGCGTTAATTACAAAAACAATAACAGCTAAAGCTGCCGCCGCCGGCAGGTTAAGAGCCTATTCGACCAAGCCAGACATTCATATGTGTATGTGTGTGTGTGTGTGTGTGTGTCACACATATACATAACCAGGCACCAGAGGCGCGTCGGTGCGGAGGGCCAGCTGGGCTAATGTCCATGCGGCTCCGAAGTCATTTATATTAATTTTAATAACATTGTTAAGCCGCACTGCGTCTAGGAATTGTCTCAGATGAACTGCTCGAAGTGGCTGAGGAACCCGAAATTCGAGCAGAGCCTCAGTCAGTCGGTCGTTCGGTCGTTCGGTCGGGGTGTTAACGATGAAACACTTTTCGGGCTTTGAATTTTTGAGCAGATAATCAAGCTTCAAGGCAGCGCCTGCCCCTGCCATATCCAGAGCCGGGTCTACGCCGCATATTAAAAACAAATTAGCGTTTTGTTTGGCTGAACTATAGTCCACACAGCGCACCGACCTGCGGCACGCATGGTGCGGGAGGTGGGGCACTGGTGACGCCGTGTAAATGTGTTTTTAAATGCATTGGCATTGCGAGTTGCGAGTCGCGAGTTGCAAGCAGCGAAGCAACGAGGCATCGCGTGTCTGATTTTTCCATTATGTTCAGCTTTTATCATAATAAATTCGATAAATTGGCGAGTGGCAGTGCAATTAGCATGCAAATGGTTTTTAATTGACCCGTAATATGGACTCAAAAAGCGAGAGAGTGAGGGGGAGAGAGAGGCAGGGACACTTCCAGTTAGCATCTGATAGGGCCAGATAACAAGCCGCTGCTGACCGCATGACCCCAAGCGAATTGATTTGAATATGGACAGCCTAAGTTAGCATATTTGTCATATTTATTGGAACTGGAATTCCAAACTCCACTTCACATTGGTTTAACCTTGGCTTTAATGAGCCCATCCGTCGGCGTAGCTGACAACCGCAGCGCAGCAAACTTTGGCATATTAATTACTTTTGTTTCGCTTTGCGAAGGAGGCGGCTGCCTTGGCTGTGGGTCAGCACCAGAACTATTAGAAGAGCTTCGCGCTCTGGCCCTGCTCTGGCCCCCTTCCTTTAATGACCCGTGGCAGGCCAGCGGGAGTGAAAGGCCTCCCCGCCCCAAAACGTATAGCGTTGCGCTGCGTACTTAGCACTTTCCCGGAAGATGAAACAGAAACAGAAACAGAAAAAAAAGAACACCAAACCGAAAAAGATAGTCCGAGAAACCTCAACCAGCATGCCGCTACGGTACTGCCACACTCTGCGTCTGTAATTAATCATCATTACATTTTCGTAAACGAAGCGGATTTTAAGTGGGATTTGCAGCTCAGTCGACAGCAGACAGAGGACGGCAGACAGCAGATAGCGGACTACTAGACAGCCAGCCATCTATTGAAGGCCATAACATGCTCATTTAGGAGTAGTAATGATGCCACTGGATCGACTCTCCTTTTGGCAGCCACTTGAGCGAGCACCCGCGCAGTCCATGCGGTCCTCTGTTCGTTCGCTGCATTGACAGCTGGGGCTGCTTATCTGTCCTGCATTTGACATTTAGCATTAAAAACGCTTTAATAATAACGCTGTAATAATACCCTCAGCCCTCAGCCCTCAGCTCACAGCTTGTAGCAATTTTTGTGGCGATGGCGAAAGACAGAGCCAGATATTTATCATTTCATCAATCAAATGGACATCGTTCTCTGGCCGTGGCAATGACAATGGCAATGGCAATGGCTGGCCGAGTGGCTCGGTTGGGATGTCGATGGGATGCCAAAAGAAAACTTTTCATCATTTAATTTTGCTGCTACAATTACGCAAGTTGGGACTCCGAAGCCCGAGTCTGCTCTGAGTGCCCGAGTGCTCTTTCAACGCATCATCAATCTCTTTTAGCGTGTAAGCAAAATGGCGGACATTGGCAGGACAATAAAGGCAGAACACACACACACACGTACACAGACACTTATCAATTACAATAGCCGCCATTTTGTTTAGCGGCGAGCACACATGCACACACACACATGCACGCGCGAGGACATAAATCCTATAAATGCAAGTCATATTTAAAAGCCAAGCGAAAAGCCCCACAAAAGTTTCGCCCTTGGCGCTGCCATAGATTTCTGTCATAAGTAGTTGTTCAGCTGCTCGGACTGGAACTTGGTCTTGGACTTGACTACCAATCTCATTTGCTGATGCTCGGACTTGGCTTTTGTTGTTTGTGGCTCTGGCTGTGGCTCTGGCTATGGCTGTGGCGGTGGCTCTGTGGCTGCTGCAGCTGAGTTATGACTTAAGCTGACATTTCATTAGTGCGCATTAAGTGTTCTGCGAATGAGTTTAACTGCCATGAGACATCCGACACTCTGCACAATAAAACAAAGCAGACTCCACCAGCTGACTGCGTGTGTATGTGCATGTGTGTGCGAGTGTGCGTGTGTGTTGGAGCTAGTGTTTAGCATAGCATTGCCTTAATTAGTCGCTCTAATATGGCAGCATCTAGAGCACTGTAGAGCCAGGCGCTGAATGACCCAATTTCCACACAGTCAGCCCGACTCGTCGGTTAATTAAACATTACTCGAACTGACCGCAGGCATTTGAATTCCGTGCGAATGCAGTCAAATAATTAATTGTGTGGCAAATACAGCCGATAAGCAACCAATCCGAATAGCTAAGCAGGAGCTGGACTGAGCTGCTGCTGGACACTTTGCTGCAGCTTATTAACTTTTAATTGGGTTTCAAGAGTCACGAAAAACGCCAACTGCCAACTGCCTGGTGCCCTATGAACAGATAACGGATGAACATGTGCTCGATCGGATCGTGATTGATTGCTGAGCCGATGGGTCTTCCTGCTCTCTGCTTACAGGGTATGCGGCCAGTGGTCAGTCTCTGGGCGCGCACGAATAAATGAATACAAAATTCAAATTCAAATTTAAATTAAATGAGCTCTGGGGCCATTCAGGTCGGGCCATGTCAGTACGGGGCTTGGCTCTCTCAAGTGGGCAGGCCACTCGAGTGGCCACAGCGCCACTTGAGCGAGCCATGGAAATGAATGGAATTGACCACGGACTGGCTGGTTGCCTGGCTGACTGCATGACTAACTGCCTGAATGAGTGAGTGAGTGAATGAACGGCGGAACGAACCATTTGCATGCACACAAAACATTTGCAAAAATGGCAAACGCCGCAAGTAAGTAGAGCAGCAAGCGGAGGGAGGAGCACAGGGGTTACCGGGGATCGGCGAGAGTGGAGTGTGGACTTAACTAGACTGCAGGTCAATTAATTAAGGGTAAATTAAGTGCAGCCCTAAAGACGGGCAGTCGCTCCAGCTACAACAACGGCCTCAGCTCCAACTCCAGCTGCTGCTATTGCCGAGCTGCTTAGCGATTTGAGTGGCCAGATTATGAGCTCGAGCCGGCTCTAAGAGTGTAGCACAAATCCTCAGCTACCTTCGCATGGAAGCGGTTAAGTGCATTGCCCGGAAGTGGAAAAGCTTGAGCATCGTAAATGCCAAATGCTAAATGCTAAATAGTAAATGGTAAATGCCAGAGCCCAACAACAATGAACATCCACAGCCAGGAGGGGCGTGCTCGCTGCCACTGCTGAAGACCAGCCCGCTTGATGGACTGCTTAGCCGAGGCCGAATCCAAGCTAGACTGCATGCGACTCGAGGCATTTGTATTTGTCAGGCGGCGCACTATAAATGAGTCTTCGAATCGATAGCGAAGCATGGACACCGGGCAGCAGCAATAAATTCAGCAGGAGGCCAGGAAAAGGGGGCCAGCCAAAGTCGAATAGTGTACAGATTGACACCTATTCCCTCGCCTGTTGGCCGAGCTCAGGTATTAAGTAATATTTGGTATCACATTTAAGGCATTTGCTGCAATAAAGGGAAATCTTGAGTCCGACTGTATAGAGCAATAGACTTAAGCCATTAAGATATCACTTTTTAATAAAAATCTCTCTCTTTCTCTGTCTCTCTCTCTCTGTCTCTCTCTCTGCCTCTCGAGACTAGAACACAGATAATTTTGTAGTAGCTTAGCGTAGATTATTTAAGCTGCTCATTAATCTCAGTGATGGCAAGGAAACCGTGCAACAGGAGGCTCTGAGAGGCTGCTCCAGGCTTAGCCAGAGTGCAATAATTTAATATGAGCACAGAATGAAGAGCGTGTGGAGGTTGTAGTTGAGTAGTTGTACGAGTGTAATAATAAACAGCAGCAATGACCACAATCAACGACAGCACAGCAACAACAGCAACAACAGCAGCAGAAGTAGCAGCGGCAGCTCAGATAACGACAATAATAATAAACTCAATAAGCAAATAAGTAGCCGGGCAACCCAGACCGAACAGGGAGCCAAAGAGTTGAGCGCCAGGAGGAGAAGAAGGCGGAAAAGGAGGCAGACTCATATTTGCATGCACTCGGAAAGAAGAAGCACAACAATAGCAGCAATTTATGAGAGCGATACGGAAACTGTTGCACAACAAGGAATGAAATGGACAATTGACTTGCCTCGTGGCATTGTCGGAGCTACCTCCACAGAACATACGCAGCCCATACATACGTAGTATGTGCCTGGTAGTAGGTGTATTATGAGCGGAGCCAACTTATATCGCAGACGCTGCAGCGATAAATTAGGGCGCACTAACTAACCAACTGGAAGATAATGGCAAATGAAGCCGTAGGAGTAGCTGATGCGAGCTCAGCATGAAGGCGGATCTGACCGGCACCGGCAATGGCATCGGCATAGGTCGTTGCATGCCACAGCAACATGTTGCGCATTCAAATGAAGACCGCGGCGAACCCACACACGAGCGCGGCCAGTCAGGAGCACGTCCATTCAAATTGCTCAGAGCCGGGACCACATGCCCATTGTTCGAACGCAACAGCAGGGCTGCTGCGCCTGCGCATTGCTGTCAGCCTCTCCCTCTCCTTATCCCTCTCTCTCTCTCTCTCTCTCTCTCTCTCTCTCTCTCTCTCTCTCTCTCTCTCTCTCTCTCTCTCTCTCTCTCTCTCTCTCTCTCTCTCACACTCTCTCTGTGTTTCTTTGACCAGGTCTCATTCCCTTTTGGGCTGGCTGCCGTTTATTACCATTGCATAAGCAAACATAAAAGGAAATTCGCCTCGCATTGTTGCTGCTGCCCAAGTCGAGCCATTAACTTTTGTTTAGCTAGGGCCCAGTGCCCAGTGAATCCTCGTTTGCCAGTTGCCAGTTGAAGTTGAATTTTGAGATCTGACCCTCTGGCTACTGTGTGCAACTGACTGTCCGCCTGTTGCAGATGGATTCTGGTTCTTTTGCAGCTGCTGTCAGTCAGTGAAGAGAGGTTTCGGAGCAGCCTACGCAGAAATGCTTTCCTGGACTGGATTATGCAATGGCGCAGCCACGGCAAATGTCTTTTGAATTGCCGCCCATTAATCAAAAGTCGCTTTCGGTTTCCAGCACCGAAAATTTCTCTCAATTAACCAGCGCTAACCGCGGCCAGAGCCACAGATTTGCATATCGGCTCCAAATCACTTCACATTTTCACGCAAGCGACCCTCCGATAAGAGAGAGAATGATAATGCTCACGCCTGACAAGTGTCAGGCGACAAGGCAGTTGATATCTTATGCCGTTAATATGCAGATGACAGACGGCGCATCGAAAATGAAATCTCGCATCGCATTCTCTTGTCACATCTGGAACTCTTTCATATTAAGCCAGAGCCGTGGATCGGAGAGGGCAGCGGGCAGCGGGCAGTGGCAGCGGGGTTTGGGTATCGATATCGGCATCGTCGTCGGCATCGGCATCGGTGTCGGTGCCGGACGACTGCAGCTAATTTGTTGTCACTTATGCAAGAGTTTTGATATCCATTCCCATATTCCGTGATTAGCATGACAAAAGATGGTAATGTGCAATGGGATGGGGCCTATTCATATGTCATATACAAAATATGAGCGCTGTAAACATTCATTAGGAAGACATTTAAATTAATTTTTCAACTTTTATGGCGAGTTGACGCCTCTTCGTGTCGCTGTTGCAGATGGGCGAAAGTTAAATAATTTGAATGAGACTCAATCGGCGTTTCATCTCCGACTGCATTCATTTCAGCTATTTAACTCCACCTGCATATGCAGAATGGGAGAAGTGAAGCGGAGGCGGCAATCGCTGCGAGTGACACGAGCCAAGCCCCAACGCGGTCGCAAAGTAAATAATTATAATAGGCAGTATCAGAGAATAAATAAAGCCAAATAAAATAAATACAAGCGAACGAAAAAACAACAAATAATAATAAATACAAATAATACTGTTGCAGCAGCAAGCAATGCAGCAACAAAAACGCAGTGTGGTCAGCCGCAAAATGCAGTAAATTAAATTATTGCAAAAGCTGAAGCTGAAATAAAAATAAAATAAAAATCACAATAAATAACATAAAGAGAAGTGAAAACGAAACATTAGAGTGCGTTGCATAATGAAATCAAACAAGTTAAGTTCTCGAGCATAAAATTTTAAAATTGCAATCTGTTCTCGAGCATAAAATTTTAAAATTGCAATCTGTTGTTAAATTAAGCTACTAAATAAACGAACTTTACCTAATTACTCTCTTTCCTTTTCTTTTGCAGGTATGCTCCCAGATGAACCTAGTTATATAAACTCAACTCAGCTGCAAGGTTTGCCTAATAGTTAGTACTTCATAAATCATAAAAATAGCATCTGGAGTGCCATGGAATACAGACATTCTCAGTAATCGCGTTTCAGTCCAGCCCATTCAGTTCTGCATCTAATTCTCATGACAATACATACGATAACGACAAATAATGTTCTTAAATATTCCCACTTCGAATTAGTCCTCAATGAAAACTCTAAGTGATTCGCAAAATACATTTTCAAATCATAAAAAATCCTCTCAAACTGGATATATCCAAAATGATTCAATGATTATTACAAACCAATCGAAAAAGTTGCAGTTCATTCGTTTCAAGATTCAAGCGATGTGTTAACATCAATTCTGATGTCTATCAAACAGCCGTCCTGAGCCTACGGCGTATTGTTCCCGTCTCTGTCAAAAGATAGAGAGCTGCCATATGGATCTGCGGATCCATGGACTGAATTCTACTTCAAATGTGGCGTCCGCTTCTCCTCGATCAGGTCGATTGAATCATTCATAATTCACATTCGAGCTATGCAAACATTATGAAACGTACGCAATCCCATTTATTTAGCAGGAGACGCCAGGCTTAGTTGACACAAGGCAATTGGTGTATTTATAGCTTGACAACAATAATGTTTATTGACAGTTAGCAACACTTACTGTTATGCGCGGCCATTGTTTGTTATTGTTGCGAGCTGCAAGCAAATATTATCGCATTTAATTAACTACTGGGAGAGAAAAACAAACTCGAAACATTTTGTTGTTGGGTTGACTTTCATCTGAAGGCCTGCAAGCTAATGGGACTAGAGTTAACTTCCCCTTGCTGGGCATTTTTCGAAACAAGTCGAGGTGCACAACATATTTAAAGGTGCGTGGTATACACGTGTATACCTAACACAATAGACACGAACTGCACACACATACACTGAGCGAGAGAGAAAGAGAGAGAGAGAGAGAGAGAGAGAGAGTTGTAAGCGCAGTGTAAATAGTTCCAATAAGGGACTACAGCAAGAGGAGCAGCAATAGAGATGAGCCGGAGAGGAGCAGCTGTAACAAGATTGTTACACGTGTTGCTGCCTAGCCACGCCCACACAAATACACCCACACCCACACACACACACACACACACGCAGACAAAGAGAGACTGCAAACATGGCACATTCTACATTTGCCATTCCCCCCACAAGCCACCATTGTTATTATTTATGTGAGCCAAACAGAAGCTTCCGTTTGTGCCACATGCCGCGATGCGGCAGCGACAAGCGGCAGCACCAGCAGCAGCGGCAGCAACACGAAAAGGAAGCGGCGAGCATTTAAAAAATGCACGCAGCGAGGCCTTGACTGCAATATGTTGCCAACAGCAGGCGCAGCCCGAGTGCCCAGCCGTGCAGCGCTTTATAGATTTTTAGCAGGTCAGCGGTGCAAGGGTGCGACATCGTTGCGAGCCAGGGGGCGGGGCAGCGGGTGCATGCAGCAGGCGCTGCTGGCTTGTTGAACATTTTTCAACAATTTATTTAATCATGGGTTAGCTTCAAGTTGCCAGCCACATGCCAGCAGCTGCTTCTCTTTTTCCCATAGCATACTTTTTGGCGGGCCTCGTTTAATACGCTTACTCTCTCTCTCGCTATCCCTCCCTCTCTCGATCTCGCTCTGTTGCCTTGTCTCTGCTGCTGTCCTGCTCGGCTCAGCTGATTCTAGCTGGTTGGCACACATTTTGCATGCCATTAAAAGTCAGCGGTTTGTTTGTTATACATGACTGTGTGTGTGTGTGTGTGTGTGTGTGTGCATGTGTATGAAGCTCAAGTTATACTGTGGGTTTTTTCTCTGTTGCTGGTGTTGGTGCTACGGTTGCTGCTGTTACATTTTAATTGCTTTACATAATGCCAGCGCTTGCTTGTAATGTTGCTAGTTGGCTCGGCGGCGTTGCTGTTGTTGTTGTTGTTGTTGTGGTTGGCGCCGCAATGTTTTTCCATTATTTTTAATTGTTGCTGCTGCGCCTGTGCGTAGGCACTGTTACATTGCATAACAGCCACACACACACACACACACACACACACACACATACACACACAGATTTGAAATGCATGTTTGGTGTATCTGCATAGTTGGCGAGGAGCTTTGGCCGGTTGCCTAGCGCCTAGCGCACTGCAATTAACCGACTTTAATTGGGAAATTAACTTGGAGCCCAGCGGCGAATGCAAGTAGAAATCAAAGAAACACAAACTTTTTAATTAAATGAAGGAATCCTGTAATGCACTCACACACACACACACACAGAGAAAGAGAGAGAGATTTGAATGTGATAAATAAAGTCAAGTCGGGCCAGTTCAATATACTGTAGGCTGCGCTGCAGATCCAACTGCAGAGAATCATTGATCAAATCTTTAGAGACTGCTGAGAGCTCGCTTGAGCATCGTCGTCATAATTTGCTTATGCCTCTGTGCACGCCAGAGAGGACGAATGCAAAGTTTTGTGCACGGGCCAGAGTATAATTACAGAAAGCAAACTTCGCAGCGAGCAGCACTAGGCTTAAAATGTTGTACGTACACGGGCAAAGTTGTTGCTAGATGTTGCTTAAATTGTGCTGGCAAGAAAATTCGTAAAAAGAAACTGCAAGTGGACCAACTAACCCTCAAAACTTTCGCTACTTTTCAATTTTGTGTGTGCTTGTACTTGTGCTTGTATGTGTGTGTGTGAACTTCAAAAGCGAGCACTCGAAAGCCCCAAAAATAAAAAAGTAAATAAAAAGGAAAACTCCACAAATCAGCGAACTGAATGCTGTGGCAGGGTCAGCGTACAACCCTCGAAATGGCAAATAAAAATTAAGAGTGCCAGCCAAAGCATCGCAAGCAACTTTTACGACTCTCCAATGTACACTAAAAGCAGCGGCAGCAGCAGCAACAGCAACAGCAGCAACAGCAGGAAGAACAGGAAAAGCAGGAGGAGGAGCAGCGAAAAATGAGCAGAGAAATTTTTAAATTATATTAACACAATTTGAGGGCATGTGAATGTAGATTGTGGATTGTGTGGCAAACGCAATTGTTCCATTTGCCATTTGGCTCGACCATTAGTGCAGCCAAATAATAAATAATCTAGCCAAGTCGCAGGAACCGTCGCGTCGCAGCTGACCTGGTACGACTGCTGAGAGCAGCACTCGACTTGCAGCAGGCATACGTCTCGAGCAGCAAATTCTCTTTCATGTCCTTCCAATTAAAGTTGCTACGACCTGCCTCATCACTCTGCCCCAGCCTTCCGCAGCCTCCTGCTGCAGCTTCCTGATGCAGCCTCCTGCCCCACCTACACATGCTCTCGTAATTCGAAACTTGAAATGTATACGCAACGTTGGCATCAGCGGACATCAGCGAAATTCTCATTTGAAGAAAGTTACTTGTTGTTGTTGTTGTTGTTGTTGCTACTGTTGTTGTTGTTGTTGTTGCTGCTGTTATTCTTGTATTATGTATATTTACTCACGTGGGTGCCTCTGGTTGCTTCTCTTCAGTGCGGAACATTAGGACGAATGCTCATTTTCCGAATTTCAATTCAGTTTTCGTTGTTGTTGTTGTTGTTGACGGCGTTTGCATGGCAACTTTTGTCAAGCACGCTGCTTGGCAATAGCAATCTACAATGGAATGCGGCCAAATATGAAATCCAATTAGGTTCGACTAACAAATACAGGCGAATGCAAACTTTAAAGATCGATTTCGAGGCAACATTGAGTTGGCAACAATTCAGTCCACAGAGAATTCCTCCATTGATAAGCGTGAGTTACTTTTTACTCATTATTTGTCTCTGTGCCACATGCATTATAGCTAAGCAGAATAGTTAAATCGATTAATAGAGAAGAAACATTGCATTAATAAAATATATGGATAATAATATATAAATAATTAATTACATGCATGCAAAATAGTTTAGTCAACTCATTCGATAGATAATAAAACAAGCTTTGACATCAGCTGTTATTGCGCTGATAGAAAATAAACCTTAATTGCAAACTATGGTGTGAATGGTTCCTCAACGATATCAACATAAACATACGCACACACATACATATGTATACATACATATGTGTGTAAAACGCTCAGCAGAATGGTCTGTCTAATCCCTTAAGCTGCATGCAGCAATGGGGCAGTTGATGCAAATAATAAACATGTGTATGTGCTGCTATGCATTCTAATGCCCCGTTATTGCCAATTGTGGCGATGGAGCGCACCACTCTCCGGCTGCGGCTGTGCACATGCCTCGGGCGGCTCACATGAACATGAACTGAATAGCCGGGGCGAGCGTCAAATCTGGCGCTGGGTTAGGTTGGGTCAGGTCATGTTGTCTGTCAGCTTGTTGCACTTGGCCTAAGGCTCATTAATAGAGCGATTATTTTTCTCTATTTTCCCCACCAGCTCTCGTGTGTATGTGTGAGTGAGTGTGTGAGTGAGTGTGTGTGTGTGTGTGTCGGCAGAGACTTGGGGGCGCTTGTTGACACTCATTGAGACAAAAGTGCTTAACTGCTGTACTTTTAGCAGCACCCACAGCTACTGCAGCTGCAGCTGGAAGAAAACTGCGACTATTTTTTACGATTTGCTTCACACTTTCTTTCACGCCCACGCACACACACGCCCATAGCCACACACTTGCAGTCTGCGTTGGTTTATTTTCTGCTTTTGTGCGCTTAATTTGCTTGTCAAGCGCAGCAAGTTTGTAGGCTTTGTAGGCGCAGACAATGGAGCCACGCCAGAGGCTCGACTCTTGCGGCACTTGCGGCTCTTGCGGCATGTGCGGCTGGAGCGTTAGGCAATTGTGTTGCATGGCGTTAGGCGCCAGCCAAATGTCAAGCACCTCAAAACACTACGCCCCAGCCACAACAACAACAAAGACAACAATGTCGTCGAAGAAGGTTAAGCACCAGCCAACCAGCCCAACTCATGCGGCCTGCAGCTGTTGCCCGATTCGCCCCGATTTTCGGCATGCCTTGCGAAATGGATTGGGCCAGAGATTTGCTGGCTGCCAGTTGGCACTCTGAAAATTTAATGGGCCGTAGGCAAGTGTCAGTTTTGTCTGGCCTTCATATTGGGGCGTCACTCGAAAGTTTTGCTGCATTTCCTGAGCCCCATGCCTCGCCGCCTGCCATTTCCATGGCGGCTTGCATTAATTTATGTTATTCAGCGATAAATGACTGGCAATGGGCGTGGCCGAGCGACCTAGTTGGCTGACTTCTGCGACTCCAACTTGCCACACGCAACGCTGGAAATGTGTCAAATTTAGCTGCGAATTAGATTTAAGTTCCCTCATTCTTTTGACACCCGAAAAAGTTTCGCCGCCCATAAAGTGGCTGACTCTGCCTCTGAATCTGACTCTGACAACTGACATCCCTCATTCAGCTCTGCTTCCCCGAAGCAAGTGCCCCCTAGTTCAAAATAGTTCAAAGTAGTGACATTTATTACATGCCAAGCGAGCAGGAGACTAGCCCTTTGTGCCACTTGTCGCTGTCAATTAGGCCAAGCACCAAGCGCCGCGGCTTGAAGCCTTAAACTAACTCCACACACGGCATCCGAGGCACTGACGATGCCCTACTCTAATTGGATTACGGCCGTGCTGCACTTCCACTAAGCAGGTGAGTCGGCTGGGTGCGACCAAACAAAAAATGCGAGACGGCCTTAAGCCGTTGCAGGCGGCTGGTCTGCGGTTTTTGTAATGCTGTGTCAACGCCGACTCCTGCTGGTCAGCTTTGCATACCACAAAATCAATTAAGCGACATCGCGTCGCTCGGAAAAAAGCTATCGAAATCTTTCAAAGTTGATTTGCAAGCGGCAGCATTAGCTGAATAGATCGAATAGCGTGGACTGGGGTCGGCTGGGTCAGCTGAGATTGGTTGGCATCCGTTCCTTAAAAGGGGTGCTACCCGCTGGGTGCTGCTTAAATTTGATTAGCTGCACCACACATCGGAGAAATTTAATCAGCTGGGCCAGAAAGCTGGGCAACTGGAGACGGAACTAGTCTTTAAGCACTCTGAAGTTGGAGCTGACGATGGAGCTGGAGCTGGGGCTTAGGGTCGCATCAACGTATCAACATGTAAACTGGCTTGAATCAAAGTTTGCTGCTCGCCGGTAGCAAAGAGGACTAATACGCTTTAGTCCTTGCATAACAGTTAGAAACTAACTAGCATACAAAACCCCAACTAAGGCAAACAGAAAACAAAAAACCAACTTTTACCTAAAATATGCGCATCGCGTGCCTTTGGCTTTTTACCTTTATATGTTGTGTTTAGTATTAACGTACTTACTCTTCGGTGTATGTGTGTGCGTGTGAGTGTATGTACCTTGCGCCTTGTGCAAATCCCAGACATATACACACACGCGCGCCGAGAGAGAGAAACATGAAACGTGACTAAGCTGACAATTGTGTCGAAGTAAATCCAAGTTTTGTGGCCATACACTCGGACTAAATAAATCTCCACGCCCGCAGGGGAGGCGGGGCTAGCGCAAAAGTTTGACAAACAACAGCCGCATTAGCCGCTGCAGGCAAGGGGGTTGGTGAAGAGGATGTGGGTGTGTAGTGAGCTCGAAGGTGCGAGCATGAGATGTATGAGTCGGTAACATGACAAGCGACATAAATAGTTGGATAGTCCCCACATTAGAGAGGCCCCGAGAAAGGCATTTACCACATTTAATAAGCCCTACAAACCTGCTAAGCTAGAGGCGTTACACATGCGAGGCTATGGCCAAACTGGGGCTACCTGCGACGAGCTCGTTTGGATTCTGGCCTGACTTCGACGACATTGTGCACAAAACTTCCAGGGATGTCAAGCACAGGTGGCTCCTGCTCCCCGACCCAATCGAACGCTCACGCACTCACACATGCATCGCTGCAAATGTATGCAAATATAAACAGGCAAACGTTTGCACGCATGTAGATGGCCCGCATCACGGGCCAGCACAGCCCAGAGCACAGAACAGAGGGGCAGGTCCGACTCTAACTAGGTGCATTCAACCGATGGTGCATAAACAACCATAGGCAAACACTGGGACACATAGACGCACACGCAGCTAAATAATTGTCAACTTGGGCTCCTTTTATTTGGTTTGTCTATGTGTATGTGTCTGTCTGTGCGTGTGCGTGCGTGTGTATGTGGATTTTGGCATCATCTGCTTATCAGCAAAATGACAGCACAGCGGGCACTAACAAAGCATAGACAGAGCAGTCACTCAACTACATTGCGTATACGCAGCGTTGCACGCCGAGTTCATTTG
Source organism: Drosophila navojoa (assembly GCF_054131105.1). Lineage (NCBI taxonomy): Eukaryota > Metazoa > Arthropoda > Insecta > Diptera > Drosophilidae > Drosophila > Drosophila navojoa. The sequence continues at coordinate 24,755,199 of NC_142892.1, forward strand.
GCAAACATTGTTGCGCTCAGCTGCGGCTGTGCTCTGCCGATCCGCAGTTGGCGTCCGATCGCAGCACCTGCTTAAATATGTTGTCAAGCTGCAGACGACATTCATAAACTCGACACTGGCAAGTGCCGCACTTAATCCGCAGTTAACCCGCCGTGGCAACAAGTGTAAATAAAGTAAAGAAACTGTTGGCAACAAGAACTCGGCAGGTGCCCGCCCTACCCAGCTCAGCCACCTGAGCCACCTCAGCCACCTCAGCCACCTCAGCCAGCTCAGCCACCTCAGCCACCTCAGCCACCTCACTCACCTGGCATGCCTGGCGCACCTAGTCCACCTGGAGCCAGTGGAAAACGAAAAAGCGCAGACACAATTTGATTACGCCTGCCTCAGCGCTGGCAGAGACGGAGGCAATTCATGCTTAACTGACATTTCAGCTGTCATACCAAAAGTGTTTTACATTTCTCTCCACGTCGGGACGCACGAATGAAGCCAGCAAAGATGAAGGCGGACAGCAGAATGCTGATGACGTTGTTATTGTTTCTGCTGCTCCTGCTGTTGGCACCTTGGCAGGAGCAGGCACATTGCCATGACCAGCCCACCCGCCCCCTCTGCATTGTTCATTCCTGGCATGCCGCAAGCGCCTGGTGTCGTTTTTCGCTTCCAACCTGCCCCAGCCTGTCCTGAGACGCTTTTAATTGAATTACCGTAACACAGTTTTGGGCGCAGCTCAAGACTCTGCAGCTGCAGCTGGGCTACTCACTTGGTTAGTTAGTTAGGCTACAAGGCTAACAGCAGCAGGAGTTGTGGCGCTCTATTGAGGAGCTGCAAAATGTAAATACTTTTGCCATTTGCTGTGCTCATTTTCATTTGTTGTTGAATGCATTATAAAAGCATTAAGCTGCGCCACCCTCCACAAAGGCCATCAGCGGTGCAGCAGCCAGCAGTTGAGATGGCTCCAGGAGGTGCAGGAGCAGCAGAGAAGCCAACAGCTACAGCACCAAAAAGACGCAGCGGGGTAAATTTGTTTTGCCGCACACAAACACACACACAGATACACATACGCTTCCATTGGCATTTGTAGCATCCTTATCTGTGTGTGTGTGTGTGTGTGTGTGTTGTCGCTTTTTCATGCTTCGCCTGACGAAATGCCATTACACATTTTGCGTACCCAGAAAGCAGCAACAGCAACAGCAACAACAGCAATATAGATGACGACAACGACGACAATTCGCATTCAAAATGACAACGACAATGCCAACAGCAACAACAGCAACAACAACAAACAAACAAACAACGCCCACACAAAAATAAACGCTCGAGGTTGTAGAAATGAAGATAAGCTGCTTATCAGCGCCATTGCCTGCTCTGTTGCTGTTGTTGTTGCCGTGGCTGTTACTACTCCTGCTGGATGCGCTTTCACATTGACTGCTCCTCCTGGCTGCTCTTACGCCTGTCTGGCTGCGGATGCTAACGGCCAAAGCGAGCGGCGACCATTGCAGCAACTTTTGTTTGGCCGCCTGAGCTGCCATTGTCGCTTGCTGTTCTTTTTTCTCTCTCTCTTTCTCTTCTTATTTTTTGGTCCTTTCGCTGCTTTGCTAAACCCCTGGCAACAGCCCTGAGAGAAGAGAAGTTAAGGGAGCAGCCACAATTGACATTTGCCACTCGGTGTTTAATATTAAACTAATGTGTATGTGGCAGCCACAAGCTACCTCAACTAACTCAACTCCCCTCTCCCTTTCACTCTCTCACTATCTCTGGGATGTGTATTTAAATAACGTTAGCGACTGTGTATGCAAATGCTAAGAATGAAGCTTAACTTTTGCGCTTGATGGCTAAATAATTTGTCTGAAATGCAATGCCAGCGCTGTGGCTCGAGCGGGGTGCTCAACTTTTGGCTTGGATTATGCTGGGGCAGCAGCTGCCATTAGAGCGCCGTCTTTATGGGGCGGCCAAGGTTTGCCCACTTTTTAGTTTGCAATACGCTGTGCTGGCGACATTGCGCATACGCCCCATGCGCGGCGGCTGTCAGCTGCTGGCAATCTCAATTTGCTGCTCATCAGTGCTAAGCGCCTTAAATCTCAAATCTAATTACACACAAGCCAAAGACAAAAGCCCACGAATATCTCCCCATCCCCGCCTCCTTTAATCACTGCTGACCGACCACGCCCCGCCCACGCTGCCCTGTTTCAGCCATTTCGAATTTCGAATTTGTTCGGCTGCCGTTGAAAAATTTGTGGCCAACTTTGCTACTGTGCTTAACCGCGTGAAATAATCTTTACTGGCACAGTCAGGACGCGTTTCATTAGAATGATAATGCGCCAGCCCCACGGCCATTCAGGCCGCAGCCCAAGCTGGTGTCATATTTTCCGCAGCTTAAATTTCCCACTGCCTGGGAGAGCTGGTCACTTGCCTGGTCTTCTAGTCATTTGACCGCAATAGAGAGCGAGAGCGAGAGAGACAGAGAGAGAGAGATAGAGAGAGAGAGAGAGAACAGAGAAACCGCATAAGCCTAACGCAAGGCTGCCTCCCGTATCCTACTGAAGGGTGTAGGGGTACACTGTCAACAGTCCTTGATGGCCGCCCAGCCTGCCAGCTGCGAGCCTCTGAATGGGCGGCAAGGCCTGTGCAGGATATAATTTTCGCGCTAAGCAAATCTCAACAATTTCGAAATTTCTGGCATTGGCCTGAGGCGTTTCCGTTTGCCGTTTGCTCTTTATGATTTTGTTGTTTTCGCTTTTGGCATTTAAATTTGTCGAGAATCCTGCTTAGCCCGCCGTGCGCCCCGCTCCACATCGCCCCCAGTGGCGCGCATTTAAGCCTATAAATGAGCTTAAAATTTTCTATGCAACTGAATGCGAATGCTTTTGAAATTTATTATATGGATCCTGGCGCGCGCTCTGCTCCCCCACTCTCCACACTCGGAGTGCTACCGCGCACACACTCAGCTGAATACCTTTTTATTAATGTGTATTTCTTATGCTAGTGCTTGTGTGGGTGTGCGTGTTTTTAAGTATGTGCATGTGCTTATCAAAGGCATTTGATGCTGCCTCCTGGAAGCTGTTGTCGCCGACATTCAAATTTTTCAACGCAGCAAATTGAATTTATTTCGATTTCTTTCTTGTGCGGTGTCCTGCTTTTGATTCTCGAATTGCCCTCGCTAGGCAATTCGCTCCATGCCGAAGACACATTTCTCTATATTCATGTATGTGTCTATGTGTGTGTGTGACGAACGTATTTCGAACGCTGTTTGTCTGGCACCGCCCAGCAACAAATTGAATTTTCAATGCTGCTAAATAATTTCATTTTTATTTCTGCCTGATTTTCGGCTCTCAATGCTCACTGATTGCATGTCCCGGCAGCAGGAGCAGAGCCTGGCATGCAACCCCCACCTCACAACACCCCTCCCACCCACAAATTCCATTGGCTGTTGTTTAAAAATTTACAAAACTGAACTTTAATGTCAAAAGTACCGTACGAAACACAGAATGATTCAAGAGTGGCTTAATCGAGGTTACTCGACTAGCAGGATGCCCTGTTGGAAGGCAGGGCGCATTTAAAGTGATCGTCGGGCACAGCCGCTTGCCGTCTGTGCGGGGTATATAAAGTGAAAATATATTTATTATGGATTTGCTCGTTTATTTGCTTGTGTTTCGGCTTTCGATGAATATTTTATGAATCGAGAGCGCAAAGAAATCAAAATGCTTTTACAGTCACCAGCTACGATTCACATTCCACTCACTGTCTCACTCACATATGTCCCTCTCTGTCACTATTTGCAGGCTTTCTCCTGGAGGGAGTCACGCCAACAGCACCACCGGATGTTCCGCCACGTAATCCGACAATGAGCCGCATGAATAATGCTCGTTTAATTGCCGGCGCTGTTGCTAACAATCCCAATGATCTGGGCGTTGACTTTGAGCCATCGTGTTTGGTGCGGACGCCATCGGGCAACGTTTACATTCCTAGTGGAAATCTAAGTGAGTATTTTACAGATGCACTTCATCGCACTCCATGTGCACGTATGTATGTATGCATTTGTATATGTGGGCCACTTCGAAACGAAAGCCATATGCAAATCGTCGCCCCCGCTTGCAAAAAGCCACTTGGCTCACTTAAATGTTTAGCGCGCGACGTGCGCGAAAAATTCCATTTGCCATATTGCTCTAAAAATGCAGAGCATGAAAACTAAAACCTGAAAGCATGCCCACAGTGAGAGAGAGCAAGAGAGCGAGAGAGAAAATGGGCAGAGGCCAACAGCATTTTGCAAAATTTGCAGGTCTTTTGTTTTACGCCATGCGCCTAAAACGCCGCAATACATTTGCCATTTATTGTTTTTCCAACAATTATTTTTTCTCAATATTCCTACGGTGTATGTGCGCGTGTGTGTGTGTTTGTATAGGGAGTGTGTGTGTGTGTGTGCTTGGAGTGTGTATGTGTGCATATCCGCAAGCAGACTTTAGGGATAAAAACATTCGAAAGTGGAGTGAAAATGGTCGACAACAACAGCAATAACAACAACAAGTGCCCTGCACTAAACAAACGAACAGAAAAAAAAACGAGAAGCCAAACGGCCGCAGGGGCCTACGATAGAAAAAAAAAAAAAAAAAAAAACGAAAACAAAAAGAAGAATAGAAAAAAAAGTAAATCCAAAATCTAGCAAATAAATGCGACTGCCTTTTTGGCGCACATTTTTGTACACACACACGCACACACTCACACATATGAAGGGCGAAATTCGAATCTGACGTTGGGGCTGGAGATAAAATGGCCTAAACTTCGCTGCATTTAACTGTTGTCGCTTAGGCAAGGGTTTGATAATGGTTAAACGTTTTCCAAAATATGTGATAATAAATTTTGATAAGCGCACACAGTGATAGCGACTGAGCGAAAGAGAGAGACAGAGAGGGAGAGAGAGAGAGAGGGAGAAAGAGATATGCAGGCTTTGATGGAATTCACAAAAAGCTGCTGGAAATGTGAGTAAAAGTAACACGCAAGATGAGAAACAGAACAGCATACACTCCGCTGTGTGTGTTCGTGTGTGTGTATTGTTATGTATGTATGTGTGGGTTACAGTTGTAAACCATACTTTCTGGCTGTTGGGCAGTTTGCTTACGCGTGCGTGTATTTGTGTTTTTGTTGAATACCGCCTTTTGTTGACTCTTTCACATTGTGCAAATACACATGCAAGTGCTCCCCCCTTCCCCCCACCTGCCTTTGCGTGTGTGTGATTTGTATGTGTGCCAGGCTTTATCTAGAATTCGCTGCGTCCCATTAAATTGTTGTTCTCTCATTTCTCTCATCTGTTCGCTTTGCTTATTGTTTCACTTTGTCTCAGTTGCTTTCGTACTTGCAATGTGAAGCTAGGACTGGACCTAGTTAAAGGCTTTAAAGAGCATTGCACAATGGCTGCGGGTCCTTGAATGTCCTCGCATTAATATTGAACAGAGTGAAGCGCCGCTTGCATTTTGCATTTTTGGGCCTTTGCTGCTGTCTAAAGTGCAATTAAATGACAATTTTGAAAATTCTATTTGCATATGTGCATAAATTTATAAGCAGACCACAATGAACTCGGCGCAGAGGTTGCAGCTCGCATAGAGCATAGCCATAGTCGTACAGCAAGTATATATTGATTAAATTTTGTGCAAATTGAGATTTCTCTCTCTCCCCTCAGACACACACATACCTATACATGTAGGGCCTGCTTGGTTTGTCCGCCGACTATCCATGCCACTTGCATGGTTGCATCCGAATATTCTCATTTCGGTGACGATTTTTATGCAAAAATATTATTTGTTGACTTTTGGCACCCATTTGGAGAAAAGCGCCGAGGCCCAGCCCAGGAGCAAAAGTGAATCCGAGCTGCATTCAATGACTATGGAGGAGGAGCATTGGGGCTGGAGTGGCTAAGTGAACGGCCATAAAATATTTTGCCTCACTTGATATGCATCCAAAAATAAACACAAGAAAAGTCTTGAGTCCTCGCTGACCGACGAGTAGACACCCTATTAGAAGCGATTCCTTAATTCAGTTTCATAATGCTCTCTCAGTTCGATCCCAAAACTTATTATGAGAGTGAGGATGCAGTATATTCCTAAGGTATTTGAAGAACCAGTTCCATTGAATGCAGGATATCAGAACTGCATGTAAAATACTTTGTATAAAGTTCGTCCATATATTGCTATAATTTCAAATTTTTCCGGACTCCAGATGCTTTTATTTGCTTTCTCCATTTTTTATTTGGCCGAACATGAAAAAATGCTTATGCACCATTTGCAAATACGAAAAAAGTGAATTCTGTGCGATTGGTACTACACACACGCATATGCACACACACACAGACGAGGTTTCAGAAAGCGACATATAACTTTGGAGCAAGAGTTAAAAAATATATTTGTACTATATATATATAGGGTATATATTCATATGTATACATGCATATATGCGAGGAAAATTTCATAAATTGCTGTAGCGCACGGTCGAGTTTTCGCCCAGAAAGCAAGGCAACAAAAAAGCAACGAGATTAAATAAAACAGTTGAACAAAAGTCAATATATTGATAGGGTGATGCTGCCCGTTGGCCGCTCCGCCGTGATTCACCCGATTCTGGACGCGTTCTGCAGTCTTAAACACGCTGAAAGAGCTCTGAACAATGCCATTTAAAGCTTTAAGGCTGACAGATAGTTTTATATATGCATAAGTAAAAACTTTAAAACCTGCTCCCATTTTCACTTCCTTCTGACATTGTTGAATGCCTCCGGTCTGCATTTAAGTTTTCCGTATCACAGGGTAAAGACAGACAAACGAGAAATTATTTGGAGCCGTTTCGTTTCTCCTCTGTAAATCTACTAATCTTATAGCATACTTTTGTGCGCCTTCTTTGCATATCGCAGCGAGTGTATTGAAAGCCATGGGCTGGGGGGAGGGGGAGTAAGGAAAGAGGTATTCGAATACAGACATTGCACTTGAAAATTAATGGCAACTTGACGTTGGCTATGCAACCGGTAGGGGTGCTCCGCTTGCCACAAAGGCAACTACTTATTGCCGTTTTTACTGCGCCAGGTTCTGTGCTCCGTTTTCATTATAATAAGAGCCCATTGCGGCATTTTGATGCAGTAAATGCTCTCGCCCCTCCTCGGAATCCTCCGAATCCTGGCCCCGCTGCTGCCTCTGCCTCGTTCGGCTGCTCTGTCTGTACGTCTCTCATTTACTGTTGCTTTAATTTTTTATCGTTTCGAGGTTAGTTTGAAAAACTTTAGCTGTCATTGACCGGCCTGAGCACAGACCAAACAGCAGAGCCGGCCAAAGGCCAGACACCGGCCACTGCCAACTGACAACTGGACTGCCGTGCCGACTGCCGTGCCTACGCCGGGCACGCCCCCTTTGTCTAGCGGCTGGGCAAGCGGCATGCGGTTGTGTGGGTCCTTCAACTAACTTCCAGCCGATGCTCTATAGTGCACAAGTAGTCTAGTCATGTTTAGTCCTTTGCGGTCGTCCGCCGTCCGCCGTCCTCCGTCCGCTGTCTATTGGCATTGGCTCGTCGTTATTGCTTTCGACTGGTTTGGTTTATCGTCGCTGGCAGCCATGGAAATACTCGTAAATTTTGAGTACTCACCCACCCGCCTCCTGCTGGGTGAATGCTTTAAATTTGTATAAATACGACGAAATGTGCTAGCACGTTTTGGTTTTTGTGCTGCTGCCTCTGCTGCTACTAAATTCATTCATAATGGGTTTTTCAGTCCACTCACAGCCCAGTCGAGTCCATCCCCACACACTATGCTGCATGGTGTATATAAATTTTGCGTTTTTACGCAAACTGAAATTTATTATGGCGCAGCATAGTAATTTATAAATTTTATGCCTTCTAAGTGCTGTGCTTCTGCCCTTCTTGTTCAGCTAATATCAGACCGACTGCAATGAATAAATATCTGCATGCTGCTCACTCTCTCCCTCTCTCTCTGTCTCACTGTCTCACTGTCTGTCACTGTCTCTGTCTGTCTATGCACTTGCCCAGTCACATGTCACGCCCATTTATTCATTTTATATAGTGCTAAAAACAATGAAGTGCAGCCCGCCAACTCTACTTCTCATCTAGGGTATCTTCAAGTCGGTCACTCGCTCCCCTGCGATGGCGCAACAAATCGCCCTCTGGTTGCCATTTTTATTTTTGTGCTCCACTTAGCTTTACCTGCTGCAGTGACCGCGGATAAGGCACTATGTGTGTGTGTATGTATGTGTGTGCGCGCATGTGGTTATATGTAGGTAAATGCAATGGCCGATCTCTGCATGTATCGGTGTGTGGCAAATTTGTTACTTTCGTAGCCTCTGCTCCCTGCTGTTGTGGCAATAACCATTTGGCAACTAGAAATTGGCATTTTATGTTCGCCTGTCTCCCTATCCGGTCGGTATCTTTTGATTTTTGAGCGCGATTGCCGAGGATTTATGGGCACCGAGTGCGATCGGTGTGTGAGTACACGTGCAGGTGTGAGGCAAGACGGCGAAATATATGTGAGTATGTCTATATAGTGGAAGAGCAGGGGTGCAGTTAGCTGCTAAGCAAAGTGCTTTACCTTTTTACGCACTCAACAATTCGCAGAGGGGGTGGAAGGGTGGGTAGCCTTTCACATTCCTCTCTCACTGAGGCATTTTTGGCCCGAAATACCTGGGTGAAATGTACTGCTGCAGGAGCAGACGGCTCTTCATTAGGGCGAGACAAGTTTCGCAATTTCTTAAGGCATACTTTTAGGTGGCGCATATGAAATAACTGAACCCCCGCCATCAGCGCTGTCTCAGTCTTTTCTTGAACCCTTTTCAGCCTTCTCAGCCGCAGTCAAACAGCACCCGGGGAAAGTATGCAAAAAACGGAAGCAGAGGTAGAGGCGGACGTAGAGGCACGCTAAACATTAGCAAAACAATTTCTGCTTTGCCGTCATCGTCGCTGCAGTTGAGGCATTTTTCTGCCTCATAATTATGCGGACTGGCATTTCATCATTTTAGTATTATGAACCTGCGCGTAGGCGCAGCAGGGCGTGGCAGGCTGGCAAGCTGGCGCTCGCTATCAGCGTGTATAATTTATATGCTTTTAATGATTTCGCTTTGGCTCTGCCAACAGTTTTTAATGATTTCATATGGCAACATAATGCATTCTATATGTTGCATATGTTGGCTTGTTGTTTAAGTCGTCGCGTCTATGTAATTAAAATTGCAATGCATACACACACATGCACACACACACGCATGCACACACGTGCGCACCCACAGCAGCTCGAGTGATGCGGCTGTCGCTTTTGTTGCCCTGAGCCCTTCCACATATAAATATGTTAATTAAAATAATGTTACCCCAGTGCTGCCGACAAAGAAAAAAAGCCAAGCAAATGCCTTAGAATAGCTTCACACACATGCATATGTACACACACACACACATAGTCAGGAGAGTCCCCTGCAGGCGAGCTTTGTCACCATTTTGCGTTTACACGCCACGCTCAACGCCTTTCAAAAGGCAACATTGTCAGCCAGCCAGCCAGCCAGTCTCATTACATGTTACGCAGCAGGAACAGCAGGAGGAGCAGGAGAAGCAGCAGCAGCAGCAGCAGCAGCAGCAGAAGCAAAAGCCGAAGCAGAATGTAAACAAGCGCAAGTATGATGACTTCCGTTGTGGAAAGTGCGGACAGGAGCCGTCCTACCTCGCTCTGGACTGGGCTGTCATCTTTTGTGCATTCTCCGCTGTGACTCTTGCATTGAGAATAAATAGAAGAAGAAGAATGTGTACATCCACATATATGTACATCTATTAAAACTGTCGACGTGAGAAATGCATTTAGTCCCTGACTACGAGCTATAAGGCCTGCCACGTAATTATGAACTTGAAAATCAGCTTGGGAAGCTGGCACTCGGCCGGACCACTCTGAAGTCGCTGCAGCTAGGCGACCGGGTTGCATAATTCCATATTAATTATGTAGAAAAGAAAGCAGAGATGAGGATAATATGGGCAAACGCCGACGAAGACTTTCTCCAACTTGAGACATGTCGAGTGGGTTATTTGTTTTGTTGTTCTTTGCGAGAAAGTTTCCTGCCGGCTGGAGACAATTTTCAAGTGTACTTCTCCCACAAATCTCTTTAGCCAAATGCTGATAGTCAAAAGCCATAATTGGAAATATTGCGGTATTTGCTCGCCAGCTCGCTGATTGCTTTGCGTTCTTTAAAGAGTCATTTCCTTAAAGAGTTATTTGAAGAGCAAAGTCATTCAACTGCAACGTTTTCATTTGCCCAGCGAAGCCCAACGATTTTCCCGTTGCCTTAGGTCATTGCAATTTTGTACAGCGACACGAAAGTGTCTCGTAAACAAACACCCACGTACATACACACATATACACACACACACACACTATCACACACACCCACCTTGGCACTCTTGCTCACACTCACATTCGCATCCACATCACACGTACAGCACGCTCAGTACGTCAACGTTGCGCTTCTCGACATTTTCTCGTCGTCGTATATGAAAATTCATTTCAATTAGTGAAATGGTTTTGGGATTTGTATGGCAAACCAAGCCACCAACCATCCAACCATCCAACCAACTAACCAACCAACCCACCAGCCAACGAGTGCAGCAGAGGCAGATAGACCCTACGGTCGTCGCGTGAGCGCCGCTTGTTGCAACTTTATTTACCTTCACGTGGCGCATAAATTGTAAATAGAGATATAAATGGGGGTGTGCAATGCAAGGAGGTTCTCTGTACAGCTGTCTATCTGTGTATGTGTGCGTGTATCCTTACCACATTATGAGCCTGTGTTCAAGTTATGTGCTTCAAAGATTGCGATTAAGTTTTGAGTGCTCCGCCACAAGGTGGGGACTAAGAGTGATCCATGCCGGCGAAGTCCATTGAACTAAGCGAGACTTCAAGTAAACTTTAGTTATGCCCTGGTCCCTAACAGTTATTGGCTTGGCAGCCTCTCTCCTCCTCCCGCAGATTTATCTAACCGCAGCTTTCAGCTGTATCTAAACTGGCGCCGCTTCGCACAAGTTGCTCCCACGACGACGCTTTGGAGACGCCGTCTGTTATCAGGGACTGCGAAACAAGCGGTTCCAACAAAGCAACAACAAAATGGCTAACAACTGTAGCCAAATTTATGCAACTAACAAAATGTTGTTTTTCTTATTTCGCATTTTTTGCCCTCGCCGAATTTTTTATAGTCTAAATGTTTGCTGGAACGACTGAGCGCCAGCAGCAAAAACCGAGCTTGAATCCCCCATTTTTTTTACTCCTTCACACATTCGCATACTAATCCTGGGAAAGTTCGCACAAGAGGCACAAAAAGTGGCTGCTAAATTCAAGCCGAGATGCCTGCGAGAGAAGTTGGCGTTGTGGCTGCACTCCAACGCGCAAACTTTGCCAAAACTGGAAAGACGCCACCTGGCGGCTATCTATGTGAGACTGCTCGTTACCATGTTAATGTAGTTATCGATAATTATCGATATTCCATAATGAAAGCAATTACATATTATGAGATATCTACCATTTGGAGAGCACCGGGTATCTGCAAGTGGAGCAGCTTCGGCTCGCTCGAGCTTTTTTGCGGTTGCTTTTGTCAGTCTTTTGCGACGCTCTAAAGGAGCAGACATTTTGCAAGTTTGTTTGACAAGTGTGACAAGTTTTAAGGCCCATAACTAACAAACAAAGCAGCCAAGCAGAGCTCCCAGAGGTTACCTTGCATACAGCAGCAGCAGGAGCAGGCGCAGGATCAGGTCGGTCGTGTTGCTGCTGCCTTATCAAATGCTGTGGTTAAGCCTAGGTATATTACATATGTACATCGCACTAGCTACAGACGACACTGAGCAATAAAAGTAAATTTCGCACCCAACGACTGCTGGCTGCTGCCCTGTCTCAGATTTTTGCCAGGGGTGGTTATCAGAGGTCCCCACAGACTTTCACATGACTCGTTAAACCTTTTGCCATTGTAATAGTTCTGCTTGGTTAGTTGATTTCTTCTTTTACCACACGTAAGCATGTCTCGTCGTCTGTGTGTGTGTGTGTATGTGTGTGTCTTTGTCTGAGGAGTATCCATGTTTAGTTGCTTTACATATAACCGCCCTTTGCTCTTGGTTTTAGGGAGGAAACAGTCTCACTTTTCAGGCTCTTCCTTCTTGGTTATGCGCATAATTTATAGAGTACGAAAATATGTTGTCGTGCTATTGGCCATCCGAAAGTTTGAAGCTTTCGTTTAAGACGTCGCAATTCGTTTTTATTTTGCATTCGCTTGGGTCCTTGGACCATTTATTGGGGCTCGCAGGACAGTCGAACGTCAAGGCTCTGCGCACACACGTCCCAATATCATTATTGATGCTCTTTTGGCAAATTATCCAATATTCCCAGTGTGTTACGCAAGCCGCCCGAGCTGATTGACAAATGATATTTACCTTTTAGCGCCCGATTGGATGCAACGCTAACGAGCCGAATCAGGCATTAGGCATTCAGATAATCAGCAACGACATCGTGACAGCAATTACCAGCATTAGTTTAAAGTCAAGTGGCATTGGCATGCAATTAGTTGCCTGACGTAATTTTGGCTTGGCCAGCATGCCGGCCGGGGCACGCCTGCATTATGTAAGGCGAATTCGATAAGGTCTCCCCGATGGCTCTCATTGACAGATTAACGTCCGCTTTGACTTTGAAAGCAGAGATTCCAGGCTCCCATTATTCAAATGACAAATTCAATAGGCCTCAACTGGGTGGGCATCGAACTTACCAGCTTTAACACAGTAAAATAAAACAAGTAAGAAGACTCTAGTCGAGACTGCTCGACTAGGAGATACCCTGAACCCTCCAAGCCTATATTTTTATCATTGTGCACTTCTTTCATGCACGCACACATACATAACCATGCATCCAGCCTCACGCGCCCGCGCTCTGCAAACTGCGCAGTAAGCAACGACTGCGCTTGGGCTGCGCTGCAGTGTGGGCAATAGTATGAGAATTTACTTGGTGAATAACTTCTTTTGTAAACATACGATCTTAATGAAATTTTCAGGGCGTAATTATATGGTCTAAGTGTGTGTACATTCCAAAGCACAAGTCTCTAGTACTTGAAATACGTTTTTTACAAATTGGGGGCGAAGGGGGCGTGGTATCTAAAATCTGTTGATTACAAAATGTTTCATCATATGTATATACATAGTAAATCTGTAGTCTCTACGTCTAATAGTACTCCGATGAGGCTCAAAAAACAAAATCAATTTTTCGATTATTCTCGATAAAAAAGTTATCGGATGAGTTATCGAAAAAATAAAGCAAACTCGTACTGCGTATGGTATACACGAGTATGCACACAAAATTTCAGCTCTCTAGCTCTTATATCTTCTGAGATCTCGGCGTGCTGATCAAGAATATATATACTTTATGGGGTCTGCCACGCCTCCTTCTGCCTGTTACATACTTTTACACAAAAACATTATACCCTGATTTCCCATTTTCAATGGGTTCAGGGTATAAAAAATTTGAATTGAGAAATTATGAGATAAGTCTACAGTAGAATCTATCTACATCTTAAGAAACAGAAAGTACAATAAAATGGAAAGGAAACCCCCTTCACACTTTTGTTATAGATACACCAATATTTGGCGTGCACTCATGGGCAGTCCAATTAAGGTTTATTATAATTAATTACAAACATTTTTTAATTATTACAACTCTATTCTATTTAGTAGGATTAAAATGGCTTCTTTAACACTCGATTTAACAACCCGATTTTCAGCCATACAATTTTTCGGCATGTAGATATGAAAATCCCTCCTAGTGCTACATCCTTCTCCGGTCTTTTGTTCAACCTCCCCTCTGGGGTATTAGGGCGATTGGCCTGTCGGAGGGCGCTCCATGTGTGCAACTGACAAATATATTAAGCGAATTATTATGCATAATTCAAATAGTTTTCAACCCCCGCAACGGCCTGTTATACTCGTTCACGTTCAGTGAAGTGAGTGTATTTGTTTTATAGCTGTCTCTCGGTATAGGAATGCGTAATAATATAATATTGGTCGCCACTTGGATCAATAGCAACACGAATGACCCGCTATACAGTCCCTATAGGGAATAGCACACAGACAAAGAAGTTTGCATCATTTATTTGGTTTTATTTTCAATCGTGTGCCGAGTATTATGTCGTCAGTTAAGCTCGAATCGTTGTATGAAAATAAGCGCTATATTTTCACTAGATTCACAAACATTGTCTATTTTTTATGTATATTTAATTTTTTTTTGTATGCTTTTTGCCATAATTTAAAAAGCTTAAAATTTAGTGCATTTTGACAGCCGGCAACAAAGCTCTGGCTGGCCATATAGGAATGGCTTTCAATTTTTCAATAATTTATTGGTAATTTATGAGCAATGCCAATAGAGATTCGGGAAACTATTTTTTAAATGTTTCCTGTGCAGACTTGAATTAAATAGCCGTTGGTCAAGTATTTAGGAAATTTTCTGAACTGAAAATTCGGTTTTTAATTTAGTTATTTTATAAGAGTTGATATTCTCATGTTGAATAATCGTTTGGAGGCAATAAGCACTCTGCCTCATACTGTCAGCAACTGCCATTGGATTACCATAAATATACTCTCTAAAAAAATAAAATCCTTGAACCTGTCCCTATTTTTCACTAGCTGCCAAATAGATATACGTAGGTATTTCTGTTCAGACGCCCGTTGATCTCTATTGCAATTTGTGGGCAGTGCAGGGCCTTTGTGCACTCAGCGGCAAAATAGAAATGCCGTTGATGTTGCTCCTGCTCCTGCCAGTGCAATGATTATAGATTATAACAGGCTCGCACGGGTAGTTGGATGTGGCATAACACAGAAATATATCTACATATTTACATAAACTCATATAAATATAAAAAAAAAAATATATATATATATATATATGTGGATATGGATATGTAAGGACATATATCATTGATGGATGCAAGCGCGCTTAGTTGAGTGGAAAAAAGGCTGTCGACTGCGGGCTGAACAAGAAGTGGGCACGCAGCTTAAAGCGGCTCCAGAATGAAATCCTTGAAGCTTTTGATTTATTTGCTTGGAGGAAATCATTAATTTGTTTGCCAGCAACAAAAAAGAAGAATGAGCAAGAGAGTAAGGAAAAGACAGTATAGATGAGAGAAAAGAGAAAAGCTTAGCATACAGTTTCCGCCGCTGTCAGATTTAGGGGACACAAACAACCACCGAAAATGGAGCCAGCAGCTAAATTTGAATAAAACGAAAGCAACAAAGTAATCTGACACATGCGCTGCCAAATGATTGCCTTAAAGATACTTTGGCACGCCCCTTGCGCCCCCACGCCTCACACTAGCCGGCTACCCCCAAGCCGCTGGCTGCAAGACAGCTTCTATGCTGATGCCTGGGAAGCCCAGCCAGCGGAACACTAATCCCATGTGCAGTATCTTCCATGTACAAAACACAAAACTGAGTCACTTTACTTTATAACAGCGAGCGGCAAAGCTGACACTTATTAAGGACGAGGAAATGTCTAAAACGCAAAATTTCAAATGAAAATTGGATGAGTTTAATGCGTATTACTGCGTGATATTTGGAGCCTCGAAGGATACAAAAAAAAAACACACATCTCTATTTATTTTTATGAGAATGCCTAGGGTACTTGGGGGGCTTCCCTAGAACTATTTTTACATTCATTAGATTACTTCGCTCGCCAGCTTGATGGCTGGTCCTGATCTCTTGGCTATACTCGTTCGGCTTGCTGTGATCGATGATGACAGTATTCGCCGGTTCCGAATCCGTGGTCGATTCCTCTTCGAGGCGGACTCTCACTTTCTTGATCACTTTCGTCACCCTGCGCTCCTCGCAATCGGAGAGTGAGGAGTCAGTTAGCCAGTCGCTGCTGTTATATTCAGGAATGCAATCAGATCTATCGTCTTCAGACGTTTGTTGGGGCTGCTCTAGAGGTTGCTCAGGCAGCTTTTCCTGAATAGATGTTGCAAATATTTGGTGTGCATATTTCTTAAGAAAACGGCATTCGGCTTACCTGCCCGTGGAGTCGTCTATATATCCTGTAGCTCAGAAGGAGCAGAACGAAGATCGATAAGCATGCTGCACCCACTTTGAAGGCGATACTTTCAGGCTCTGGCATAACCACATCAAAGGTTACAATCGGCAAGTTTTTTCCATAGGGCGGATAAAAAAACCGTAAAAACTTGAATGTGAAATTTCCGACTTTGGTCTTCGGATACGGTTTATCAGACTCGATGAAGCGCAAGGTTTGGACAAACATTCTAGGGCAGTTAAAGTCACATTACATTCTCCGCTCGGATACAGTTCTTACCTTGTAATCTTATAGATGCTTGAGCGAAGTAGTTTTAAGTTGCCACAATAGTATAATATAAAATAATGTAAAGACATTAATGCCTTTGTAGTGTGATAGTGTTCTGTGGTGTCATGTGTAAAAGTGTTGTTCGACTGTGTGATCCCAAAGCAGTCTCAGTTCCCAAAGTGAATTGACTGATAATTCCTTGCCTACTTGGGTAAACCCTCAAATATGTTCCCTGATTTGTGGAGGGTTGCGAAACGGCATTCAGCAAAACCCAAAATCAAAAAAATCTAACGCAAACGCAAACCATCATCAGTCACCAAACGAAAGCGACGTCTGCTTTCGGGCCGCGGAATCCTATAAAAGAGAGTGCTGCCGGCATAGGGACGTCCTGGTGAACTTAGCTTGTGCGGCGCAGCCGCTGCCAACTAACTTGGCCCAGTGCGCGTGCTCTGCGACAGCAACACGTACGAGAAATCATGAAATGTTGCCACCATCATACCGAAAATTGTACGGCAACGTGCAAGCAATCAAAGTATATGGAGGCGCAGCCTCGTCTAGCTCTGTGCCTGGCTCCCAGAGAGTTGTACACGTCTGAATTTTACTACACACGTGTGGGATGTGACGTCAACAGGATGCTGGCTGCAGCCTGCAGGCTGCCGGCTGTCTACTGCCTACAGCCTGCTGCTAGCTGCGAAACTAACCCAAAGGTCTGACAGCTACTAGCTGCACCCTCTCTCTCGTCCTTCGTCCGTCTATCGCCCGCTAGTGCCGAAACATTGAGCAATTCTCCGGCAGACGTGCCACCAAAATGTATGGCATAACTGACGGCCCAGACGTGCCAGACGGAGAGGTGGCTTCTGCCTTTTGCTGTTTAAGTAAGCATGCAAATGTGACATGCAGTTGACTCCTGAAATAGAACAGGCGGTCCTACAGCCGGTCGTACAGACGGACGCACAGGCGGGTAGCGGGAAATCAGATAAGCAGTCTCAGTTATCAGAGGGCGAGCATCTGTGTGCGTATTCATAAAAGATGAGACAGCGTGGTTAGTCGAACTGGCCTGAATTCAGTGATTTCCCCAAGCATCTGGCGCACTTTTACATAATTCCGTTATGGGCTCAAGAGTCTTGGCTGATGGCTATTGATTTTGCGGCTCGGCCAAGGTGAATAGTTTGCATTACCCCGGAATTATTGCATACTTCTTTGCCGGCTCAGTCTCGTGTGTATCCAAGGCATTGGAGTGCAACGTGAGTCGCTGTTAATCAGAAATTCATATGGTACATCGAGAGGCGCCAGTCACTGATTACTGATTTCATGGCCGGCAACAGGAGCCTTCTGGGGCGTCTACTGAAAATCTAGCCGAGTCCCAGAACGTAATTTACAATTACTGCACGCACAGACAATTTATTTTCGAGCTCGAACGTTTTGGCCTGCAATAACACGCGTCTCGCGGCAGGACGCGTACTGCTGCCTCCCAGGTGTATTGCAAATCAAAAAATCAGGCAACCCGAGGCAGGGCTCGGCAAGGCGCACGCACGCCCAGGCAATCAGTTAAATGTTTGTGGAACTCCAACTCGCCAATGCCAGCCAAAGCACTCGAGTCTCAAGTCTCTAGTCCTGCGTCTGGCGTCTCTAAGGGCAAAAAGCCAAGTTCTCTGTGCGTTTTCAGTTCTTCTTTGTTTTTGTGCCACTGGATGGCTCTCTGACACGCCTTCGCCAAAAATTGAGTAGAATTGAGTTTGCTCGCGCCAACCACGAAATAAAGGAACTGAAAAGCAACAAAATCAAATGGTGCCACTGTGGCCAAGCAGGGAGCTACGGTCGATGAAGCGCCAAGTTGAAAAATCGTTTGTCGCAATGTGAGAAATGGAAGCGCCAGAGCCAAAGGCAACCCAAAACCGAAAGCCGAACTCGGAACGCCGAAAGAGGAACTACTGCTGGGGAAGGGCGTTCACCCAGCCCAGCCGCAGACGAAGTGATTTGCTTTTAAAGAAACGAAAAAATGAAAGAAAGCTAGGGAAAAAACCCCGCCATGTAATGAAACTGACAATTTAACTCGCACTGTGTGCTCGTGCTGAAAAATCGTGTTATCGATTTAATGCCGTTGCACTATACATATAAGTAAGTCGACACACATACACATGCGGACGTATACTGAAAACAAAATATATATATTTACTAGTAGGGGTATCCATTTTACACACAGACTGCGTATCAGGAGCAAATGCGTATTGCCGAAAGGGTTGGCTCCGTATCCTGCTTCAATATCCCTTTGCCTTTCCCTTTGACTTTGGCTTTGGCTTTGGTTTTGCTTTTGCATTTGGCTCTGCCTTGAGCTGTGACGTTGCCTTTACCGCTGGCTTCTGGCTTTCTGACTGACTGACATTTTTGTGTTGTTTACGAGATTTCTCGTTGGCCGTCGTTGATTTTTGTCCGTGTTTCTAATGGCTAGACAGCCCGGCAAAAGCATTTGATTAATTCGTAGCCGTTTTCAATTTGAAATTGCTTTAGTTCCTTACGTTTTTACTCAAGTCCTCTGCGAATATATGTTTGTCTGTGATTCTTTGTATATATGTGAGTGAATGCGTGTGTGAAGAGCACTTTAAAGCCCTTTGAACTAACTTTCTACTTCTCTTCTATTTCTGTCTAACTTTCTCTGGAACTGAAATCTAGTTAGCCCTAGTTGAGTGATTTTTTATTGTAACTGTCACTTATCCTCGAGTCGTTGGTGTTGTCCTTTAAATTCGGTCGCCCTGCAAAAGGCATTTCACCCTCTTTTTTTAAATTTTGGCTAGCTTCCATAACATAAATCAAGCTGACATCAGCTACAATGCTAACTAACTCACTTGTTTATTAACCCATTTGACAACCAAACTGATTTTATACTAATTGAGACAATTTTCTTTTTCTCGTTTTAGGTACGTATAAACATTTCAACAGAACATGTAAGAATGTGACTATCGGGCTTGACCGAGTCTAGAATACCCGTTCTAGGGTAAAACATGATTCCTCCTAAGTATCTTTACTGTCAAATAATTTGGTTCCTTCACAAAGAGAGAGAGAGAGAGAGAGAGAGAGAGAGAGAGAGAGAGAGAGAGAGAGAGAGAGAGAGAGAGAGAGCGAAAGAAAAAGGCAATAGAGCGAGGGAGCGAGTAATAGACAGAGAGTAATAGCTATTGGATAAGCAGACATATGTAAAATTGACAACTCAAGAAAATAAACCGTCCTGCCTAGTTTAGCTGTGTGGCCTAGTCCCTTGCAGCGACAGATTATCGGCTCGTCAGGCTCGATCTCTCGCACAGTCATCACGATAAATGCCACACGCAGTGGCATGCAACGGAATGAGCTTATATGCTCATTACAATTGCTGGCAGCTATCGGTTTTTGGGTTTGGTGGTGCTGCTACTGCAGCATTGAAGCGATGGTATTGTACATTATTATGATTATTATGCAAATGCAAATGAAGCAAAGCTTGCCTGTTGGCAGTTGCCAGTTACAGATGCTGTTGCCGTTGCTGCTCCTGTTGCAGTTGCAGGCATTCATTATTATTAATATGACAGAAAACAGAAGCCGAGCGGCGGTTAAACATGCAAAATGCTTTAAGCGAATTGCGAACTGAATTCGAAATGAACGAGATTGAATGAATGAGTCGATGGATGAATGGAGCCCAGACTGAATGGGTGACTGACTTTCAATTCAATTGCCGCCGAAGACATGTACAATTTCTTCATGCTGCCAGCTCCCCCACACAAGTACTCCCTCTCTCTTTCTTTATCTCTCTCTCTCTCTCTCTCTCTCTCTGTCTCTCTCTCTCTCTCTCTCTCAGTGCCACTCTTGTTCGATCTGCTTCTTTCCCTTTCTCTGCATAATATGTATGTGACATGTAAATAGAGTCAACAATCGGCATTGTTTGGCAGCAGTCTGCCTGCTTAATGCTTCACTTTTCGCATAATATTTGCCAAGGTTGTTCTTGTTGTCGTTGATGCTGCCGCTGCTGCTGCCACTGCTGCTGTTTGGTTGCCCATTAACATAATTTCAATTTGCATAAAATGACGTTAAATATTACATTTTGGACTGCATTTTACTGCAACTGCAACTGCAACTGCGAGTGCAACTCCAGCTGGTTGACTGACAGCGACCACGCCCCTCCCATGGGCAGGGAGTAGCTAATTGCAGGTGTGAATGTGTCGCACTGTGTGAATTGCCACCTTCATTAGCCGAACACACACACACACACAGACATGCATATTCTATTGTTCCTCTTATGTTGCCCGCTTGCGCATTTCACATTTAATTTAGATTGCATTTTTTGTTGCCTGCATAATGCACATTATTTCCAAATCTAATGCGAACAATTTGTTCAAGTTATTTGGTTATTTTGTGGTCGGTTTATGCGGACATCGAAAAACTACATTTAGAGTCGGCCCTAAAACTAATTGATTGAAGTGTTTACAAATATGCATAATAGCCAGAGCTATGGCCATGTCCATGTCCATTCGTTAAATAGGCGCCAGCCCAATTAATATGCATAAATATTCTACACTCACTCAGATAGCCGTCCATTGTGATTGGTTTATGGGTAACATTATCAATAATGCATTTATATGGGTAATATTTTCCGTCGTAACGTTTGTCATTTCAACATTGTTGCATGTTAAGATGTTTGGGCTTTTGATTTACGGTAGAATATTATAGAACTATAGGATTACTGTGAGAACGGGACCTTAAAATCTCTGCTGAATGCGATTTAATACATACCTTATGATATCTTTTATAAATAGCAGAACCCTGCTTTTAATTTCTGCTGAGAATTCAATTTGTCGAGCAATTAATTTGCTCTTGAAAGCTGAAAACCCTTTTGAATGCGTAAATGAGCGCAGACTTTAAAGCGCGGAGGAGCCGTGCCGCCATCAACGAAACTTTGAAGTATTTCCAACTCGATTACCATAACCCAACTAAGAATCATAATCAAATTTATCCATTTGACACTAAACTTTCTACAAAGGCCACAGCCAGGGAGCGGGGCACTGCCAGCGACTGGGGAGGAAGGGCTGCGACTGCAAAGGAACTTTTCGTTTCTGTTTGTCTAGGACGACCAAGAGAGCCAAGCGAGAAAAGCAACGTCATCATCAACTTGCCGTACAGTTGCCTTCAAATCGAGTTAGTCAATTAGAAATTTTCGTATAGTTCGTACATTCAATATGCTCTTGAAATGCCGTTGCTCGAACGAAATCCGTTTAGGGCTCGTTGCGGCCGTTGAGCAATGCAAATTTTGGGGCTCCCAGTTGTCAGCATTTCGACAATCGGCTCTCATCCCTCGTCCGAAGCAATGCACGACCCCACAGAGCCGCCTCCCAGCCAGAATACTAAGTGTTGGCCCGTCCCGAATCCATTACCAAAACTGAGGAAAGCCCCAAGCCGCCTTATGCTTATGCTGGGGTGTCATGCTTACAACGCTTTCAATGATACAGCACAACTTGTTGGCTTGGATGCTTTTGGCTTTTTATGCAATTTTTAGACGCCAGCTCCTATATGTTTATGTCATGTGGTTGTGGCATGCTCAAACGATAAGTGTGTGTGTGTACGTAAACTCATTAAGCTGGGGAAGTTTTGTGCCTTAATTTGGCTTTGCAAGTGACTTAGTTGCTTGCTCTCGAATCACAGACTCGTTTGGCCAATGTGCCACACCATTGTTGCATTGTCTCTCTGTGCAAAGAGCACTTGTCTTTGCGCAAAAGCCATGCAAATAGGCCATAAATTCATATTTTATTGGCCTGGCTCGGACAAAGCCACGACAGACGGCAGACACACTGCAATGCAATGACCCCTCGACCAATGCTGCTCCAAATGCTCAAAAGCTTCACACAAACAATTATGTCAACTATAAGCTGCTTTGCTCCCCTCCCTCTCTCCCTCTCTCTCTCTCTCTCTCTCTCTCCCTCTTATATTATATGTATATGTGCTTGCATGTATGTACGTGTGCCTGTTTCGGCAATGAACTTGTGGCATGATATGCTTTGCAACATTGCATACTTGGCGCCCGACCAAAATGCAGCAGATCCGGCAACAAATTATTCGCTTTGAATAAGACTTCGAAGAGCATAAAATACGACGGGTGTCTTTAATATTGCACTGACTCGCCACAACCAAAATTTGATGGGACTATTTGTTCAAAATGCATGTTCAAGCAGATAAAGAAATACTTAAATAACACAGTTTTCATATCAAATAATTTATCATAATTTATTTGCCCGAACCCTGGGTTGAACAGCTACCATTCCAATATGAGTTTTGCAATATGAAACTTGTAGGATAATTATGTAGAGCCAATATGATTGCAATTCTTACCTATCCACCCAATAAATTGTAAATAGATATATTTAAAAACTTGATATTTAATTGATTCATATTGGCATCTGTGTATAAGGAACATTTAGAACCGTTTTTACTTTTCTGTTGATATTTGATTCGATCTATTATATTGGATCAATTTATAGATACAAAGTTGATATTGAGATATTGCTTAGATCTAAATAGAATCGATTGCGAAATGATTCTAGCAGTGGTCCAAGAAGGCAACATTATCATGAACTTAATTATAAGCATATAGTAAATGTTTTGGAAATCTGTTCCATTTTCTAATTTGGCTCTATTGGAAAATTCGTTTATTGTTGCTGAACCAGCAGCAGCCAAGAACGGCAGCCTTTCAGGCGCCAGAGTAGTTAACGGTCCGGAAATATGAAATGATTGCAATTGAGTGTAATTCGCTTTGATTTTAGTGAAAATTGTCCCAATAACAGCACCAAATGCTGTGGCTGTTGTTCGGCTCGCCTCGACTGCAGCAAGCACTTAATGTAATTTCCATTTTAACAGCCAGCAAAGTATGTATGAGAGAGAGAGAGAGAGAGATAAGGAGAAAGAGGGAGCTATGTCCACATATATTTCTGTATAAATTTCAATTTAGTTCATGCTGAAATTTGCATTTGCGGCTGTCGAGCAAATTATTGCAGGCAGCTTAGCTCGTTGTCCTTTAGGCCTTTTGATTGTTGTTGTTTTAATTAAAAAAAAGTACACACACACAGACACACACGCACACAGAAAATGTATATATTATTTGTGTTTCTGTTCTACGCTGTCTGTTCAAATGTCCATCTCCCCGCCCGTCCGTCCGACCGTCCACGTCTGTCCGTTGTTGGCTTTGCCATTCAAGTGTTAATTTTATTGACATGTGACAGCCAGCAAATAACTTGCCAGTTGGCAAATGTTTAAATGTCGCAGCTTGTTGTTGTTGTTACTGTTATTGGTTTTGTTGGCCTCGCTGCGGTCGAAATGGATATTTTTAATGAATTTAATAAACGCACCGCTCGAAACGATTCTCGTAAATCTCGCAATATCAAAAAATAATGCGAAAAAAGAAAACCATTTGACATGCAAGCCGTGAAAGCGCAGTAAAAAGAATGCCAAATGGAAACCAGAACCGAAGCTGAATCCAAAAGGCAAAGGTAAAGGGACAGCCAGTGCGAGGAAACATTAATCAGCGTTAAAAGTCGCATTAAACAAAATGGGCGCGGCAACGCGGCAGGAAGCGGGCGGTGGGCAGCGGGCGGTGGGCAGCGGGCGACGGGAGGCGAGAGTCCGGGCGCTGGAGGCAGTGCAAATTGCACGCAAGGCCAACGACAGCCAAGCAACCCAATAAGGACCCGAGAAATATCGAAACGTAAACGAAATGCCGAAGAAAATTGGAAAACTGTTGGCGAAAGGGAAGGCTAAAACAGAGGGGGAGCATTAACAGGAGGAGAAACAAGAATAATACCTAACACGCATAGCTCCTATTGGGAGCGAGCTACCCACGGCAACGGCAATAACAGCAGCAACAACAACAACAACAACAACAACAACAGCAACGGCAACAAGGAACGTGGCGAAATGAGTGACTGGCAGTCAAAATCATTAAAAAGTCGTAAAAATCAGTGGGAATGGTGAATGGAGAAACTGGGGGCGAGGCAGAGTGGCTACTGGAAATACGCACGCTTTATAATTAGAATTTAATCAAGCGCAAATCGCAAACTCTCGCAATTTGCAAACCGAGCCGAACCGAACCGGGGCAGCAACAAAATTGGTTGGCCTTGATGGGCGGGTCTCAGTCTGTGTTATGGGTGTGTGCGTGTGCCTGTGCCTGTGCATGTGTGTGTGCTTTTGTTTAACGTGTAATTAAAAGCGTCGTGAAAACCTTTTAGTGTAACGCCAATAGAAACTCTGGGTGCGATGAT
Organism: Drosophila navojoa; assembly: GCF_054131105.1. Classification (NCBI taxonomy): domain Eukaryota; kingdom Metazoa; phylum Arthropoda; class Insecta; order Diptera; family Drosophilidae; genus Drosophila; species Drosophila navojoa. The sequence continues at coordinate 24,779,778 of NC_142892.1, forward strand.
ATTAAATTTCCCGAACGAAAGAGTTAGTTAGAACCAGCGCAGGCCCAAGAGCGTAGATTAAAAGTAAAAGCCCCATCAGGATGCCCGACCTTGTCTAACCTTTTGGTAATTGATGGAAGGTAACAACTTTTTGCATGTGTCATCTAACAAATGATGCGATGCGCAATGCTATGGTTTCCGGGCAGGAGCTTTCAATCATTGCCAATAACAGAGTGCGAAGAGTCACTCTGTATGTGTGAGTGTGAGAGCGTGTGAGTGTGTGCGTGTGTGACTGTGTGTGGGCTAATGACACTGTCCACTTGACTCTCCACCCTGTCCTGATGGCAAGAGAAAGTGTAGCTACTGCAAATGATATGATATATATAAGGGAGATATACCCTGAAACACATTTGGACAGCTCCACCTCCGCCCTGTATTTATATATAGACTAGAGACGGAATGGATTAAGCCATAGGTTAAATGTCATTTGTTTTGTAAATATAAAGTCAGAGATTGCCTTTTTTTAAGGACTTTGGATTTCCTGCGAACTGCTCGGATTACGTATAGTTCATAGGAAAATCGTAATGAGAAAAAATCCTGTTTTGAAGTAGCTAACTTGCTTCCATATCGTGACAGGGAAGCGGAGAGCGTGTTCGCTAAAATAATCCTCTAGGGAGTCCGAAAATAGCACCCAACTACCAGCAGCAGAAAAAGTTGTGACATTCTAATTACTGGGCTGGCAGCGGAGCTCAACACGACCTGCTTGTCAAGTATAAACTTTGGCCATAAACAAATTTTAATGGAGCAATTATAAGCGTCTAAAAATGGCTCGCAAAACAAAAGCAACTCGCAATTTTCATAACTAAAGGGCAAACTACTTTTTGCGCCAACTATGACGGCTCTGGCAGGCTCTAAGTTCTCAGTTCCCTGTTCTCAGTTCCTTGTTCTCAGTTCCCTGTTCTCCGTTCTCCGTTCTCCGTTCTCTGTTGTGTGCTTTGTTGTTGTGCTGTATGTGCTTGTAGCCAAAATGCAAATGTGTAACACTCGAAGGCACGCAGCCGTAGCGTGCAGATTCGTGTCAGGTTGAGCTCGAGGACGATGACGCACGCCAGTGTAAGAATGTCCTGAAACTGCCGAGGGCGGCTGAGTGGCATGCAATGGCATTTGTTAGAGCCCCCACGTGGACTTCACTGATATGCATCTGTCGGGCTGGTCGTAGGGGTAGATTGCTGCTAGATTTACCGGCTTGGCGTCTTTCATGCTTATCGACTGAATCATTTGCCGCACTGGCAGCAGCACCAACACAGGCAGGAGGGGAATATCTTCATAAATCCATTGCATACCCCCAGGCGCTGAAGAGTCATTCATTGCTGCTGTGAATAGGTAGCTGACTCGCAGAGTTAACCCCTTGTTGCCCGCATTTAAATTCCAGCTCTTTCTACATTGACGGCTTGTTTTTTTCACTCCCCTTTTCCTTTCTTTCTTTTTTGTGCTTATGTTTACATTTTAGCTCATGCGTTTTTGTTTGCTCTGCTGCTAGCCGCCTTCCACGGCAGACGCATCGCTCGGCAATCTATTAAATTTGTGAGTGCGTTTGCTCGCTCGTTGGCAGCAGACAATAAAACTGTTGAAGTGATTAAAAATAGTCGCAGTCGCAGTAGCAGTCGCAGTCACTGTCGCTGCACTGCACTGCAGCGAGAACTTTTTTCCATCATGTTTTTTGTGATTTGCCTAGCGTCGATTCGTTTTTGTTTCGAACCTGCGGAAAATCGATCAAGTCGATGGTGCGTTAATGGATTTCTAGGCTAGACAAAAGTTTATTGAACCGCATGCTGACAATGGCAACACCAACATCAGCTGCAATGTCGACAATGAACTGGACTTGTGGACAGTAGACAGAGGACAGGGAACAGGGCGGAGCGATTAAATTTGTCTGCTTTGGCCATTCAGATGGCCTCTCCCTTGCGGGGCTTTGTGCCTTACTGAAAGTACTTGCCACTGGGCCCAGCCGCGCCCACTGTCATGTTGAGGCAAAAACACGCGCCACTCATCACATAAGGCGCAGCCAAAAGGGCTAACGAAAAAATGAAAAGGAAAGCAGAAAAAAATCTTAGACTAATCGTTTTTTGATTTCTTACCTTGCCACAAAGGTTGTGGGCTAACCTTACGTTGGCCTGTGCCAAGGGCAGGAAACGTGGGCAGGAAAAGGGTTTTACGAGCCCGAGCCCAAGCCCGTTCCCATTACCGCTGCCTGTTCCGTCCATTACGACGTCTTTCTTGGCCCCATCTAGATAGTCCGCTTTCGTCCAAGGAGTAATAAACGCCTGTTGAAGCCGACGCGCCGTCTCCTGCCCGACCCATTTCCCTTTTTCCCATTCAAAATCCTTTTTGCTTTGGCTGTTTTCGCATTTGTAATATTGAATAATGTCGTTTTAATTACCGCGTCGCATCGCGTCGCGTCGAGGGCTGGACAGAAATCGTGTTCAGCGGAAATAACTGACTTAAGAAAAATAAGAAAAGAAATGGGAATAATTTTAATTAATTCGGCACGTAAAAAACGCCAGAGCCTCTAATTACTTTTGTCTGTGTGAGAAATGAAAACGAAATTGAAATTACTTAAAGCGCAGAATAAAGAAAAAGAGAAAAATAAAAGCAGCAAATGTAAAGTGGAAAATGGAAAGTGGAAAATGGAAAATGATTAGAGCAGGTGTGAGTGAATGGCTGAAGATTTATTACCGCAAATGACGAGTTCTTAAAGCCCGGCTAATTCCGAACAAGAGCGCACCTATTCAGCTTACCTTCCCCTGACCCCGCACCCCGCTGTCGTTGATTTGATTTGATTTGTTGTTGCCTTGGCTGCGTTTAATTATAAAAACGCACCTCACTCCGGCTTCGGCTGCCTCTTTAAAGCTCCTGCTATCATGGGCTTCTTACCAGCCTCCCCCGTGAACTGCGGCAGCCGCAATCCAATCAGCCGCTAAGTCGTCGGCCTGCTCAACTCGGCGTTGATTAAAGGCCAACATTTTTGCGTCCCGCACTCAGGTATGCTACATAAAATGCGTATCAGCTTAGACAGCCCGCTAATTGACAGCGCAAGGGCGGACAGGGGCGGCTGGGACGGCTGGGGCGAGCAACGTTTTGTAATTGAATTGAATTGGTTTAGTGGATTTTCGTGAGTGCTGCCTCCTGCTGAAGTGTCTGGTCAGCACCACAGCCACACAGGTATATATGTATATGTGTGTATATGTGCAGGTGCAAACGGCTGGAACGTGACGTTAATGAATTTCTACTTCTACGGCAGATGACTGTGTGGCCGTCGTTAATGTTGAGGCATCGAACATTTATTGGGGCACATTCAATGTTTTCAGTGTGCCCAGCCTTCAAAAGCAGTTCCGTTTGCGTGCTTTTAGTCATCATAGCTATTCCATTTGCATTCTACTATATCGGCTGCCAATTATCAAAATTAATTAATCGCCTATCGAAGGAACCGAGATCAGAAGTGGCGTTTAGACCCCCCATTGCCATTGCCATTGCCATTGCAAACAGCGTAAAGTGCACTCGAATGAATTCAACAATTAGCTAAGCCGCAATATAACAGTTTGTATAACACACCGCTGAGTCACGCCCCACGCACCACACACATACATCATTTTTATTGCATAACAAAAATTGTCAACATTGTCAAAATTGTCAGTCAGGAGGAAGTATGCATGCACAGCTCATGCCACGCCCCCCGCCTCCACACCCACTTCGTCCCACCTCTTTGATATCATTGCAAAATTTCATTTCCGCACAGGCCTGACAGGTAATGCTCATGACATCCCATTTTCCCCTCGCTCCCTCTCTCTCGCTCTCTCTCTCTCTCTCTCTCTCTCTCTCTCTCTCTCTCTCTCTCACACACACACACACACACACGGGATATGGTGCTCTTGTCGCTGCTTTTGACAATTTTCATGTTTCAATATTTCAGTAGATGCAGCCAGCAAATCCATTGTTGGTTCTACTGCGAAAATTAGTTATGCATTATGCTGGTAAAGTGGGCGTGGCGCAATCAGAGACCCTCTAATGCTCTCGCATCGAATCAGCCGAGCGAACAGAACCCCAGCCCCAAACGTTGGCAAACTGCCTTGGCATTTTATATGCCGCAATCGTGATGAGGAGAGGCACGTGGTGAGGGAGGTTGGGTGGTTTAATGTCATTTATGCTGGGATCTGCTCGCTTTGATCGATGTCATGCCACACACACACACACACACACACACACACAGACCTATGCACACCTTGTGAGGGAATTAGGAGCAGCAAAAACTGTCCCGTCCACATCATTAGATGGGGCAAGTACTCGGCTGAGAGACATTTTCGACCAATTGATGGAGCCTTGGAAAGTGAAAGCATTTTGGCTCGTTCACCCTGTGGCCAAAGAAATTATTTCCGAAAAACGGGACCGGCTCGACCCCGCGAGGGGCGTGGCAAATGGTAAATGGCAAATGTGCGTTAATGACAGAATAAAACGAAATCCAAACATAAATTACGCGCTTATCAATTTCATTTATCTTTTGGATTTCTTCGCCATTCGCTGCCGACGTTTCCCTTTTTATTTTGATGGCTTTGTAATTGAGTAATAAACTTCGGCATCGCTTCGCATTTGCGAGAGAAAGTTCTGTCGAATGGCAAACGCCGGCCCCAATCAATTGAAAGTTTCTTTCTTTCTATTCTCTTTCTCTCTCTCTCTCTCTCTCCCTCTCTCTCTGTCTCTCTCTATCTGGCATTTCATTCCACATTGGCTTCAATAATGAGACAAGGCAATTGCCCAGATAACTAGCCGAGAGTATTCTAGGCTATTCACTGGACGGCGAATACTCTGTGAGCATTTCTCATTCTCGACGCCGTCGATAAGAGCCCATAAAAGGAAGCATTATCAAATTTTTACTACTCCTTCGACTTATTAATGAGTCTGATTCGCTGTGCCAATAGTATGTGTGAGCCAGAACTTTTACAGCTGGCAGGACCGCTCACATTTACAACAGCTCTGCAGGCGAACCCAAACCCAAAAGTTCAGCCCGACTTTACATTTTATGGCCACTCAGTCATCCAGATATGCAACTGGGGGCGAGCCAACCCCTTCACGGCTGATTCCCAGCCAAGGAAGGCTTTCTAGTGCAATTTATATCACTTAAATTTAAAGCAGCAAATAATTCTTCAAATCAAACGAAGTATGAGTGTGTGCATGTGTGTGTGTGTGTGTGTGTGTGGATGAATGTGTAACAACTATCCCTTGTTGCTCTTGGAGCGCTCTTGCCGGAAATTGACGGCTATCAAGTCGGCGAATCAAAATTGTCCGTCATTGTCGCACTGCGCCTAAAATGACACACAATAAATTTTTATTTGGCGCTTTATTAAATTTGATTCGAGCCACAGCTCCAGCACTAACGACCACGGACCGCACCACGATACAGTCAGCACGGGATACAGTCTGTTGTCTACTATATAGCCGACGCAGGCCGTCTGGCACTTGTCTGGCATTGGCCATATAGCACAAGTCTATGTGTGTGTGTGTGTGTGTGTGTGCTCCTTTCGCTGTTGGGGAGCGGTCGTGATGTGCTCGTAGCCTTTGGCAAAAGCGTTTGTCGTCGTCTGATGAGGATTGCCGCGGAAAAAGGCAAATTCATCAATTACTTAATATAATTACTTTTGGCTTTCGGATTATGCATATATACCAACATTCCCACACACACACGCACACACTAGCACACACTCAGATGGACAGACAGTAGCAAAATGTATTGCTCTGTCCGGGGGCTGTCCGGGGTAGCCAACATTAATACTTAATATAATAAATTGTAGCCAGTCCGCAGTGGCTCCCGTTCGGTCAGCCCATCTGGCTGCATGGCTTTCTGTATATCTAGAAACCACGCCCACCCCACAGCCCTCTCTGGCATTCATTTTGCAAATATTTTTCAGCGCATCGGCCACAAAAACAGAATCCACCCAGTGCCCGGCTCTGGCTCTGTGTCTCTGGGCTGCTGTGGTTCTGTGGTGCTGTGGTGCTGGGGTGCAACTCCATTACCAGTGGCTGTGATGAAATTAACAGACTCCTGCACCTCCTGCACTCACGATGGTTGAGTGGGGAAGGGAGAGGAGGGCTGCTTTCAAAAGAGAAAACTGTTTGGATTGTGGGCGACTTTTACAGCCTATTTGCCATTTTAATGGCACTTAAGGCGCAATGGAATCGGAGAGAGCTCCATTAGTTGCAAATATTGAATATCAGCAAACTCAGCTTGATGTACTACTACTGCAGTAGGTCCTCTAGTCAGCATCTGATAGACTAATTAAATGCATCCCGCTGCCATCAATATTCATTTATGCCAACACTTCGCCCGCCTTTGGACTCAGCCATGGGAACGTTTTATTGGCCACAATTATCGTAAACTTCAAATTGTTTGGCGCGCCATTTGATGGGCATATTTAGTCGGTTAATAATATTACATTAATTTATGCAGTTATTGGCAGCGGGCCCCACCACGGGCGCGCATTAAGGGCAATTAATTTCAAACTATGCCAGGCCGCGCTGATAGATGGATCGGCGGGAACTATTGCATTTAAATTTAATTCGATTCCCAGTGCTTAAATAACGCGCTCTAAAAACGCGTAGCTGCATCACAAACATTAATTTCATTAAATTCATAATGTCAAATCTTTTTATTATTATCGCCGCGGCGTTGCGCATATTTAATGGGATCGAACGCGTAAAACTAAAACAATTAAATGTCATCAAAATAGCAAAGTGCATAATAATTCATAAATAATGGCACGATTTGGCGTGCCCGAAACGCTTTCGAGTAAATGTGACAAATATCGCAAACAAAATTACGCTAGTTTTTTATGTTTGTTTTATATATTCGACCGGAACTGACTGTGCGATTCTCTGCTCAGAGAGCTTTAAGCTTAGACAATTACAAATTCTGTACTCTATTGAAACTTATTTAATAATCAGATTGAAATAATAAAATAGTCTGCATTTTTTACAACTTAAATTAGAGACAAAACAAAAAATGGAGAAATGGCAATTATACAGAATGATTTTCTTTTCTTGTCTATTATTTTGTGTTTGCTTTTTTTAATGAGATGTGTCCTTTAATTGAACCAATTTGGGGAAATTCAATAGATCCTTGCCGAAGGAGAGACAGCGGTCCGATTACGATTGCGAAAGTTAAAGTACAAAAGGATTTATAAGGGCAACTATCACAGATAAATAAAAGTTAAGATAGTTAAGATAGATTTAAAATCAAGAACCGGCCCAGTAGATCTAGCATCTCGGTAGTGGGGTCTGAGTCATCTTTCTAACTCTTAAACGAGGGGTAAAAGCTCTGCGCACTGCAGAACGTAGACTTATCTAGACGTATGGCATTGTAGGTCGGTGTTTCTTGGTCCTCACTTAAAACAAGGAACACTTGAGATATTTGTAAAATAGAAATTCAGCATGAGCTTGTCAATATTTTGAACGGTTCCGAGAGCAATGGGTATTTTGTGCGATATATATGTGGAGCACTCGAAACGAGAACTTTTTCATGAGTGTTGAATCTCATATTTGCAGCATAATAATTAAATGATGTGTATAAAATATGCACTGGTCGGGTCCACGGCTCGTTAAGTATGCGCCCCGTAGCGCCGCCAAACTCGAAAGTATGCAATTGAATTTAAATATTGCAAGCGCAACCCCAAATCTGTGTGAGTGTATGTAAGTAAATGGGTGTGTTTGTGTACGTGTGTGTATGTGGTATGTGGTGTACCTTGCCTAAAATAAGTTTATTAACGAGCAGCAGCTACGACTGTTTCAACTAAAGCTGCGTTGAATCAGTCGCTTAACACATTCCCCATTCCATTCTCCTTGTGTGTTTACCTGAAATCAATATAAGCAATACCGCTTAAGTTCACTCAACAGAGTGCAACATAGCCTAGGCCTAAAGTAGTGTCGCACTGCAATTAGCAGCCGGCAATAGCAGCAGCAGCAGCAGCAGCAGCAGCAACAGCGATTCAGATGACTTTGTAGTTTCAGGGCGGAATTGGGAAAACCGCAAATGACCTATTACAAAGGGTGTGCATTAGTTTCAATTAATTGCGATAAGGCTGACAATGTTTATTGACTATAAAATAAGCAGACGTCATTATAAAGGCAGAGCAAGAGATGCACAACGGGAGAAAGGGACACAGAGACAGAGACAGAGAAAGAAAGAGAGAGAGAGAGAGAGAGAGAGAGAGAAGGAGATGAAACTGGGGTCCATTATGGCCATAACCGCAATGTAAATGACCAGCAGAATGGCAAAAAATAATGTTTATAACGATGATCAAAATCGACGTAGCCATAATTTAAATTAAATGCATTAAAATTTTCATAAAATGCAACAACAAAATTGCTGGAGCAACAACAGCGAGAACAATAACAATAACAACAACAACAACATCAACATCAATATAAACAATAATTATAATAATAAAAACAGGAAAAATTGAAGCGGCAAAAAATACAATTGCAATAAATATGGCAGCACTTTACAGTTCATTAAATCGAAAACAAAAGGCGACCGCCTGCATTTATTTTACCTGTTAAATTCAGCAAGCACACACACACGCACACACAAACAAACAGGCAAACAACCAAACAACCAAACAAACAACCAGGCAAACATTTCAATTCAATTCGATTTTAAAATACTCACACATACATATGCAGCGGCATATATCAGAGTGTATTTAATGCTGGCTTTATCGCAATTATTGTCATTAGTTTGACAAACGATGCCACAGAATTATGCAGTATTTCAAGCTAATTAAATTTAAGAGCGGAAATGCCAAGTGTTCCACAGAACCTGCTGTCAACAACAACAACAACAACAACAACGTTGCAATAAAATAGATGATGTAACTGTAAAGTATGATATTTTCCCAAAGAGTGAGTGAGCAGCAGCACTATCGTGCCCATACCTCCCCCCCCCCTCCACCCACCATCTCTCTCGCTCTCCATCTCGCTCCCTCTCGCGCGGAGTAAGTGCTTTGGCTACTTCTTGGCCTCGCTTTGCATGTGCGGCGATTTAATTGGTCCAAAAATTGCACGTCAACGTAAATAAATTGTTATTTGAAAAAGTTTATTAAAAATTTTCCATTGCTCAGGCAGTGCACGTAGCGGCCACGCCCTCCTCAGATACTCATGTGTGCCTGTGTGTCTGCTGCGTGTGTCTCTGAACAAGTGTAGGTGTCTGCGATTGTCCTCTGGTCGCTTCTAGCCATTGGCGCTTTTTATTTCAAACTTTTTACATTTCCTTCATCAATGCCAGACAGAGGGTATGCTGGCCCGTACCCCCAGTACGTAACGCATCGCAGGCACTCAATTTACGTGCATATATTTTAATCGTTGAACTAACTCGACTGATCTATATAGATATAGAATCTTTGCCGATTAATCTCTCGGTCATTATGTAGGCTAGAGCGGAGAAGACTCTACAGGTCTGCAAGGTATTTGCTGTTCGACATACAAAAGAGAACTGTTCATTTGCGGCATTGCTTTCTGCTCTGTTTCGTTTCATTTCATATTTTTAATTTTGTTATTAAAAAAGTTTTGAGATTTGGAAAAACGCAATATGGAAAAGTTTTCCTTTGTAATTACATGCAGCAGCCGCATACTAAAGATGAGAATTTAAATGAAAAAATAAATAATAATAATAATTAAAATGAAAATACAATTTTATCGCTTGCAACGAGCCAAAGGGGACCCTTCAAATGTCCCTGCGCGTCGGCAATCGGAACGTCGAAGATGCTAAATACTGCTGGAAAATGTTGACTACGTGCTCGGAGCTTTTGGATAGTTCGCACGGGCCCAATTGCAATGGCTAAACTCAGCTTTTGGGATATCGCCAGAAGCCCAATCGTAATAAGGCGGAGTTTCGTGAAAGTCGAGGCAGAATTTTAATTAAACGGCAGCTAAATATAATATTTGTCCACAACAGGCAATCAAAATACATAAACTAAACTAAACTTGAGCTCTACACTGATAATCCTGGAATTAAGCGGCTAATGGTAAACACCCCATCCAGAAAACCTGTCGGGCCCCACTTCGCAAACAAAAACAAAGACAGCAGCGAACGGACGGACAGTGCTGAAAACTTATTTATGCGCGCACTCTGCGTCGTCTGCCCGCTCGAAGGACTCGAAACTGTTATCAAATAATTTATTCGTCTCACCTGCTGCAACAAATTAAGTTTTGTTTGCGTCCAAAACAACACCTGGAACACACAACAGCACTACCAGCAGTCGGCCGGCAGCTAAACAAAGGCGGCGAGTAATCCACGTGCCTCTACTTTTAACTCATTAACCGGGAGGGAAGCGCTGCCAGCTCGTGCCGCTGCTGGCCATTAAAAGACTTATTTTCACACTTGCACAAACCCATTTAGTGCGAGAGCCAACTGAAAATTGTCTGCACAAAAGGCGTGTAGAACCCTCGCAGTCCGCTGACGCCCGAAACTCTTCTTCCCCTTGCCATCTTATTGCCTTGCTACCTTATCACACGGCACGTTGGCAGCATTGGCAAAGAGTGAGACTGAGAAAGGGAGACAGAGAGAGACAGGGCGACAGAGAGAAAGCATCGTGACATAAAATTAATGCCCGACCGACAATTTTAATCGGCAACAATTTTTGTCTTGAGTTATGGCTCGAAGCGAAGCGAAACGCAACGGCAGGTCGCACCCTTAGACGAGGTCGCGAAAACTTTGCTGCAAAGATTTTCAAGTTTTCGGTGAAATAAGGCAAACGGCCAGCAGCACAGGGAGTCGAGGTATTCGAAGGACATGCAAACGTGCAGACATTCAAGCAGTCAGACAGCCAGTCAGCCAGCCAGCCAGCCAGCCAGTCAGCCAGCCGGATGCGTATATTTAGAACTTATTAAATTGCTATAATTTATACGACTTATCTTGTGGGCGCTTCGCGTCTTCGTCTCCGTCTTCGCCTGGGGGTTGTCTCTGGACTCGTAAAATACTCCGCAAAAAATCGTAGAGCACTGCCAAAGGCGCACCGGCGACAGTTCGAGGCAAAGGCAATTAATTTACATGCAAATCGTGCTCAAACTTTTTGCCCTCACTCCAATAAAAACCAGTGTCTGCCTTAAAGTAGTCTGCGCTTAAAGGCTAATACAACAGAAGCACCCGCCTACCCGCACGCATACACACACACACACACACCTACACGCACACACACACTTGATTAGTGGGCCTCCTGTTGTGCGCAGCCTGTTTGAAACAATATGGCGAGAGTCGAGGAGTGCGAAGAGAAGAGCGAGCGGAGCGAATAGCGAATAGCGAGGACTACGACCCTTTTGGGACTGCGACTCACGTGCGTCGATGTCGACAGGTTGCCGCACCTTAAAGGCGCTGCGCGCTCCACGCCGTTCTCTTTGCCACTGTTATTGTTGTTGTCTTTCTTCTTTCTGTCTATTCCGGCCTAACAAATTGCCATTTTTGTTGATTCCTTTTTGTATTGTTGTTGATTTATTGTACAGCAACAGTAACAACAACGGGCACAACGCGGACTGAGTGCACATTAAACATTCCGTAATGAGTTTAAAGTTTGTAATGGAATTTTTGATAATGCCAGAGGCGGAGCAGGCACTTGATGGATCCCTCGACCTTTCAGAAAATGCTACATGCTTAAAGCATCGTAATTACAGCAAACGGATTATTGGATGTACTGAAAATCAAAGACAGTTTTCCTCGATAATCGTAAATTTAACGATTTCAATTGCCCAAGCGAATGGGGCTTACGTCTGGACATACGCCTCGATTCACCCAAACTAACAATCGGCTCTGCCTGCCTTCGCTTCACTTTAGCAATCCGTCACAAACCCTGATAGCAACGCTTGCCGCCCGTCCTCCTTTCGTTGACTTTAACCCATTTCCACGCTTGTGCAAATCTCTTAAGCTCCAAACACTTTGTATATAAAGTAAATTTGTATCTTCCATGTCTGTCTGTGCTTGCTTTTTCAATTTCCACAACATAAAACGTGGCCATTAAACGCTTTAAAATCAACATCAGCGCTGCGACGACGGGGGCAATAAAGTCGATCCGAAATTGCTTCCTCCTCACATAAAATCCAACAACATGGCGAGCCCCGAAATCGTCCTACATGCCTAAATTCCTTTACACAACACCAAACACACACACACTCACTCGTATACGCACACAGCTAAAGTTAACGAAACACTTTACCGTTCGCCTGATTTCCACGCCCCTCTCTCTTGCGCGCCCTCCCCACGCGCTTTGCCCACTTAATACTTAAATGCAAACGTGTAAATTATGTGATTTTTCCCCGGCGGCCATGTTTGTTCGCAAACTCCATTACCAACATGGCGGGAACTTCCTTCACCTCGAAATGTGCCCCTCGCGCTGATTCCCCTGAACACATACACCTGTTTGTTTCGAGAAATCGTCGCGTTTTACCATTAAAAGCGAAAGAACAGCAAACAAAAAAGCAAAAACCTAACCAAGAACCCCTTTATGTGTTTTTCATGTACTTTTATTTGATTGTCGCACGCCTCGACGCTTCGCAGAGCGACCAGCCTAGCTAGGCAGGCAGTCAGGGAGTAATTTATAGCTCTCTTTTAGTGCTTAAAATATTAGCAAATGTTCATTAACGACTATTCAAATTGGCGTTAGTCAGGCTCACTTTAGGCACTGAGCGAGTTTTGCAATTACTCAAAAGTACTTAGCACACAATCGACGAACGGAAAGGTTTTTAACTGCCCGGACCAGCGATAGTAGGTTTCACTAAAGTCCGAATCCAGCTCGTTTCAGTTATAAAACAATTCTCAGCCTCTCTGCGCTTAGAGGACATTCAAAAACAAGCAGAGAGAGATAGAAAGAGAGGGAGGGAGCTCATATTATGAGGAAAGACAACAAATTAAAATTAAATCCATCCCCACGGCACTGAGTGCAGCATAGTGTTTATTAGACTACAACAACACCTTGCCAAGTGGCGCGCACATAAAATATAAATTTGTAATTTTAATATTATTAAAAATGTTAAATTGCACGCAGCATAAATCTCATTTGGGCTTGTGGGCAACTCGTGGGGGTAGTATGGGCGGAGGAAGACGGCATAAATGCGACAGCTTGTTGGCTTCATTGTGGCCCAGGGGTTGTGACAAACACTTACACTCTTACACACACACACACACACACAGACACACACACGCATGATGTGCGCATTATACAATAACCATTACTGGCAGCTGCATTTGCCACACTATTTTTATTGTGTCCTCTTTGTGTGTTGCTTTAATTTAAGCGATTTGCTTTGGGTTCATAAAATCGCCACAGGCTTAACGAGCCGAACGTCAGCCTGTTGTCCTTCCAGCTTATATATACATATATTTATGAAATTATGATCGCAATCTAATAAATAGAAATTATATGATTCTCTCTATTCGTTATTCTCGCTCTCACTGCCTGTCCGCAGTCTATCCAGTCAAGATTGATCAGCATCAATAGCAATGCAAACAATGCATCATCTCAAAGCAGGCACATCGAAGATGCTAGCTAAGCCGATGCCTTTCACAACTCAACTCGAGCAGCTGATAAGTTAGCTGCTTTCGACCCATTCAATCGATAAATGGAAAGTCAGCTTTACCGCTTTGGCCATTTATTTAAGGGTCCTTTCGTCCAGAGAGCAATAGTATGCTCCCACTTTAGTATTACGTTTTTTAAAAGTACCCAATGCCCATTAGCTTGTTTGAATTTATTTCAGCAATCGCCAGCTCCGACTGTTGACTACCGACTGCTATTATGCGTTCGTTAATTATTCACATATACACACACACACACACGCAGAGACATCCCGAATCGCAGCACGTTTCGGTCATAAAAATAGTCCCCTATAAATGACACGCCTCTAACGTGGGAGTCGGGCTTGGAAAGCAGCAAACCGCTTAACCTTCGCTCCCTAATACAAGTGCCTCTGCAGATCTGTGGATATTTATGCATTCCTTCATCAGCACTCACAAAACTCACCCTAACCCATATGCGGGAATCTTGACATTAAATAAATCTCACATATATACATCGTATAGTGGGCAGCTTTAATGCACAGACAAGCAACCACTCAACTACCCAACCACCCACACACACACATGTGTAAAAAATGACGCAGACATTATTCACGCTATCATCGCACACCAAAGGACAGACGGACAGGCAGACAGACAGTCAGACGAAGCAGCGCAGATGAGGTGTGGGTGACTCGACTCAACCATTTTGGAAATGCTTTGACTATATCCATTTTGGGTTACCCAACCGAACTATGCTCGCCTGGATTTGTCACCATTGCCGTTCGCTCGTTTCCACGTTGTCTCTTTAACTCGTTTACCCAACGTACCCACAGACAAATGAATTCTAATGGCAAGAGGACGATTAGCTAGGAATTGCAGCAGTCTCTTTGCTCTGTAAGCAATCGAATATGAGATACACCTACGCATGATTATAAATACGTACGCACAGGCATTAAAAGCATATGGACTTATAAAGTAAGCAATAAACTTGTTTGGCTTGCTCTTCTCTTGCGTGATTAAAGCTAAATCGGAGATGCTGATCTTTTTGCATCAGCTTAAAGCTGAAGCAATAACCAAATATTTTCTACAGAAACCCGAGGTCTTTTGATGCGAAACGTCCTCAAAATGTTCAGTTTTGGATCCCATTCTATTTGCAAATCTCCCTGCACACACACACACATGCCCACATTCTCATTTCCGTGTCGACCACATGACTGTTCCCTGGGCCATGTTTAAGCACCCGTCGTATAATCGAATTATCATCATGGCGTCAACAAATGATTTCTATTGCTCGCCATTTACCCTCCTGGAAATGTCCTGTCGCGGGTCTAGACGTCCCCAGGGCGAGTTTTTTTTTTGGCATCGGTTCTGTACTCACTGCCATCCGTCTACTATGTGTATATATACCCTGCATCGTTTCATATTGGTAAGCTTTGAATATGCTGCAGGCTGAAAGGCCGTAAGAAAGATTTCCGATCGTACTAAATTCTCCTCTTCCCACATTTATTCACATAGGGTGAACATTAATTATAGTCAGAATCAATAACATGCTTATATTATTATATTCGTACACAAATTATACAGAATATCCGATTTTCAACGGCGAAAATTACGTGGCAGCATTGAAATTCGTTTTTATACCCTGAACCCATTGAAAATGGGAAATCAGGGTATAATGTTTTTGTGTAAAAGTATGTAACAGGCAGAAGGAATCATCGCAGACCCCATAAAGTATATATATTCTTGATCAGCACGACGAACTGAGTCGATATAGCCCTGTCCGTCTGTCCGTCCGTCCGTCCGTCCGTCCGTATGAACGCCGAGATCTCAGAAGATATAAGAGCTAGAGAGCTGAAATTTTGTGTGCACACTCGTGTAAACCATACGCAGTACGAGTTTGCTTTATTTTTTCGATAACTTTTTTATCGAGAATAATCGAAAAATTGATTTTGTTTTTTGAGCATCATCGGAGTACTATTAGACGTGGAGACTTCAGATTTACTGTGTATATACATATGATGAATACAAACATTTTGTTATCAACAGACTTTGGATACCACGCCCCCTTCGCCCCCAATTTGTAAAAAACGTATTTCAAGTACTAGAGACTTGTGCTTTGGAATGTACACACACTTAGACCATATAATTGCGCTCTGAAAATTTCATTAGAATCGTATGTTTACAAAAGAAGTTATTCACAAAGTAAATTCTCATACTATCTCCCACACTGCAGCGCAGCCCAAGCGCAGTCGTTGCTTACTGCGTAGTTAGCAGAGCACGGGCGCGTGAGGGTGGATGCATGTGTATGTATGTGTGCGTGCATAAAAGAAGTGCAGAATGATAAGCATATCAGTTTGGAGGGTTCAGGGTATCTCCTAGTCGAGTAGTCTCGACTAGAGTCTTCTTACTTGTTGTTTTTGCGGTTTTAGTTGTTTTTGCTATTGCCAACGTCATTGACGCTGGCCACTTTCGCTGCTCTTCAGCTGTTGGCAGATTCCTTTTTGTGATTTCTTTTGCTGAATTCTGTCGAAAATTGTTTGAGGTTATGTTGAAAGTCAGTTTGTTATCCTTGTGCAAATCCTTTTACGCAAATGAAATTCGGACTAAAGAGCGATAAGCTAAACACAATTGTGTCGACAGTCGAATTACCAGCGAGACCAACAGACTATTTGCCAACGCAAAATACAATTTGAATTAAAATAATACATTTTGAACATGGTGTAATTTTGTATCTTCTGTTCCAACTGAACCGCGTAGACTAATAGCAGTTCCTTCCCTTTGCTGTTCCCCACAGATATCAATAAGGGCTCACCCATCGACTACAAAAGCGGATCGGCCTGCTCCACACCCACAAAAGACACGCTGAAGGGCGGCTACGAGCGCAGCACGCAAGGCTGCATGGGCCCGGTGCTGCCGCCAAGGAGCATGAACGGGATGCCTACGCATCACTACTCGGCACCGATGAACTATCGCAAGGACCTGGCCGAGCGCTGCTCGGGCCAATGCAACTGGGCGAGCATCGCCATGATGGTGGTCCTGACTGTAATATTTTTCTTGATAGTCGGGCTGACGTTGTCCGGCACTCTGCGCTGGTCAGGGTCGGAACCATGCCCAGTTCTAGTCGGCAACGAGGTCTCTGAGGTGACGGCTGCCAAGAGCACCAACACCGATTTATCCAAGCTGCACAATGCATCGGTACGCGCGAAAAATGGCCAAGGCATAGGAATCGTACAGGGACAGGCTGGCGGCGGTAGCGGCACGGCGACCGTCACAGCGGCCACATCGAACAGCGGGACTGCTCAAGGACTACAGTCGACATCCACCTCGGCGGAAGCCACCTCCTCGGCAGCGGCCGCCACGGCAACGTCCTCCTCGTCTTCGTCGCTGGCGCCTTCGACCTCCCTATCCTCATCCTTGGCAAATTCCAATAATGGAGGTAATTATGCACAAGTTTTAATTATTTTTAAATGAGTTTCCGTAAGTTTCGCAAAAGTACGAAAATAAAAAGAACTAAACGCGGGAGAGAGAAGGTTTAAGAAGAGCTCTATGAAAAGAGACGTATTAAGTGCTTACGGTAGGCGCTTAGCACGCTTTCAAACTTTATTTCTTATAGAGCAGCAATTTTGTTCTCTTTTGCTCGTTTGACGCTCAGATATTCATAGTCAATGCCGAATTCGAACTCCGTTAATTACATACAAATTGACAACCTGATGTTAAAAACAATGGCTAAAAAGCAGTTGGGTTGAAATATGTTTTTCTGAGTGACAAAGAATCGGTGGTCAGCCTAAGCTACTTCAGCAATCGAGCAATCAAAAGCTATTTCAACAATCACGCATTCTCTCAGTGTGTAGAATTTTGGAATTTGAATGTGTGTGAATAGTTAATTGTAGTTGAGCAGTTACCCATATCACTGCCGTCACTATATCGAATGCTCTAACAGGGGTCTTAATCTTCAGTCCATGTCAATATGAACATCCGCAAGCCTTCGAAACGTACAACAAACCATAGTCGCTCTCTATTTTGTCCTTTTCTCAACGGGTTGTCAAAGTGTCAGCAAATTTAAAACGCTCTGGTTTATTCCGTAGCATATAATTCATTGCTAGCCAGCGAAAGTGGATTTGATTTTCGGATTTTGGGCTATGTATTTTTAGGTCAGAGTGCACACATGACACTTCACATTTGGCAATTAAGCTGTCAAATGTTGACGTACCCCCGTATTGTATTACTTCCTATGTCCCTTTGCCATTTTTTTCCATGTTGTCTCTCTCTCTCTCTCTCGCTCCGCGTATATAAATATACATATATAGCCGGGTTCTAATCGACACAGCTGGTAGTTGGTGACTGGCTAAACAACCTGTCAATTTAGCCCACGCATGCTTATGAAAATTTATAGAGCATCCCAGGCCTTCTGCCTGGAATCTTGTCAATGGCTTAAAAGTACAATTTAGACTTAAATTAAGCAAAAGTAGCGGAGTTGCCTGGTGGAGGTCTGTTGGGGGGTCTAGATGCAGCTGCTAACCACAGTGGGGCAAGGCAATGCAAGGTAATATTCTAACTCTCAACCGCTCATCCAAATAACCGTAGCAAGTAAAGGAGGCACGAGAACAGTGTCAACACGGCTGTCTGTCAACAAGGATGGCAACAAACGACACCGCAATGAAAGAAGTTTAATGGACTGGCAGTGGGGGCAGAACGATGATGATGATTTGCCTGCAGAAACTTTTAGCGACTTAATTACAAAAGCAACTGGAGTTCATGCACAAAAGTATTTGGCTTTGACAACGACGCCAGCATCCCAATCTTCTAGCATGCAACGGCCCAGGGAGCCAACTGTCATCGCTTTGGGTGCCCAGCAAAGCAATTACGATAAAACTTTGCACAAAATCGATCAAATATTGAAACTTGAGCAGAGCGAAGGAGATGCCATTATAGACGACGACATCAGCGACTATGACTATGAAGATGAAAGCGAAGACGAGCCAAAGAAGGAGACAACAGAGAGGCCAGTGCCTAAGACTAGGCAACAATTTAGCAAATCATTAAACGGCGATTTGCGTAAAGCAGGTAAAATGCTTGCCAAACCCAAACGGAAGTTGCCGCTTGCCGAGACTGGCGATACCTTCGATAGCAACGCAGTTGAGTCAGATGCAGAGGCAAGCAGTGTTGCCTCTGTTATTGATGACTATAATCAAACTGACAGCGCCATCAGCGTGAGCGTGGAGGGCTCAGCGCTGACAACGACGTCAGAAAGTGACAGCGATGACGTTGTTGAAATCGACACCACTAAAAAGAATGGGAGGATGTCCTCAACCATCTCCATTATTGAAAATGATTTTCAAATCAACCAGAATACAGAAGCGCAAGCTCCTGTAACTGAAGTTGAAGTTGAAGCTGATGCGAAGCAGAAACCTGCCGCTAATGATAACAATAATGAGCGTGATTTACTTGATAGCAACGAGGAG